>NC_089594.1:72957901-73312157 GCF_019320115.1 Miscanthus floridulus | reverse complement strand
CTCCCTCCCAGCCGCTCGCAGGTCCGCGTTAGTGCTGTCGTCAGCAGAAGAAATGGAGCCTGCTGATGCGCTGCCGCGCAGGAAACCTTGACCTCCGCTGCCAGCCACCGCACGCGCTGCATTCCATCCGCCGCCGCCGCAGCTTTTGGCCCATCCCTCGCTCTGGCTTGTTGCCAGCTCCGCCCGCCTGCCCCAGCTTCGACCGCCTTGCCGCCCCCGGGGGGGGGGGGCTCGCAACGGTCTCTTCTGCTGCCGCTCGCCTCGCGTCCCTCGCCACGGCAAGTTCCGGCTCCTGCCGACGCCGCATGCTCGAGGGGCGACCGAGCGTGAGACTATGTCCTGCGGACTATGACGCGCTATCGGGGGGCTGCTGCGTGGGGAGAGGGCTGCTTCAGACGAGCTGCGCAGAGGGAGAGGAGTGAGCAGGAGCGGCCGGAGCTGCTGCTGCTCCCAGCTGGGGCTGTTGCGATGCTGGAAAAGGAGATGAGCAGGAGATGCTCATGCTACAGGATATACGGCTCTAATATCAGTTGTTAGTCGCTGAATTCTTACTCTTGATAGTAGCAGAATTCTTACTCTCATCGAGAGAGGATGACACTAGGAGTTTGGGTAATTTTTTTGTTTATTTCTCACACAAATGTCATGCCAACCTGAGGGGTTGGGGATACATATTTATAGGCTGCTAGTCAGCAAAGCATATGCCAAGATGCTAGATGCTAATATGCTGTCCTAAAACAGATGCTGTCCTAGATGCTAAGATGTTGTCTTAGCCAGTCAAGGATGCTGTCCTTGATGGGCAGCAAGACCACCATGCAGCCACAAGGACCATATGTTGCAGCCCCACAAAAACCAGCCAACACATAGACTTATCCCATCATACAGATCAGGTGCTCAAAACATTCTGAATGAACTAGTTTTAAACTAGCTTTGTTGACTGACTGTACCATCCAACGCAATCCCCCCACCTAGAATTGCAATAAAATAAGCAACACATTGGTTGAAATAAGTTTATTCAGAGTACATCGCATTCAGAGTTTCATGCTGGAGATTGGACAGGTTATATATGGAACACCAGTCACCCTCCATCTCTTAGGAGTCAGAATCTGGATGGAAACAGCAAACGAACACTGGAAACACAAAAGCTCCGCAATCTTGACAGAACGAACAGCTCTGATCATGCCCAACTACACCGATCTCTACTGGATAATGTGGACGTCCATCGTCAGCATCTTGGTGTCCTTCCTCAGGTTGAAGAGGCAGATGTCGTCTGGTTTCAGCTTCTTGTCAGTCACAAACTTCCTCCAGCCTTCACCAAAGATCTGATGCCTCCCGTGCTTGGCCTGGAATTCAGGCTCCATGCATCGTCCTTGCTGCGACCTGGGCACCGAAGCCTCATAGTCGTAGTCAGCTGGTTCTCGTCGCCACCTGGAAGATACTTTGTTGCATACTCTGAACCGATTCCCTGGTAACATATGGAAGATGTAAAAGAATTCGGTGATAATACAGGCACAGAAATAGGTTGCAGTGAATTGATCTGATCAAAGAGACCTTTCCAACTTTACTCACAAAATGTTGACATGGTGTGTCTGACTTGACTACCAAATGAACAAGAATAAACCTTCGGAAATGAAAAGCCAGTTTTCTTCTTTTACTTGTATATATAGCACCGCACAAGAGAGAAATGATGACTCACCAGAATGCACAGCCTGCTGTT
This sequence comes from Miscanthus floridulus, assembly GCF_019320115.1. Lineage (NCBI taxonomy): Eukaryota > Viridiplantae > Streptophyta > Magnoliopsida > Poales > Poaceae > Miscanthus > Miscanthus floridulus. The sequence goes on along the minus strand of NC_089594.1, from coordinate 73,310,443 downwards.
AACATTGCTGTTCTTCATGACAGTCACATATACAGGGATCTCCGACTGGATAGCTCCAACTTTCTCTTCTACTTTACTCCTCTGTTCATCAGTTAGAGACGTTTTCCATGGGAGCATATATGGAGGCTTAGCAACCCCATGCCTAGGACTCTTGGCTGAAGGGACATATCCTGCAGAGAAGCCCATTCACAAACATGCATCGTCATTAGAGTCAGAGCATGTTCCATATATATATATATATATATATATATATATATATATATATATATATATATATATATATATATATATATATCTATATATATATATATATATATATATATATATATATATAACTACTATCCTGTAGCTGGCTACAGAATAACTTATTCTGTAGCCACTTTGAGTTACGATAATTACTATGTTATTTTACGAGATTATAGTAACTCCTTACTAAGTGGTTTAATATAACGTTATGGTAAATATCCCCATGTGTTATAGTAACCCAACTATCGTAAATATGTATTTATATTATGGTAAATTAGTATATAAAATTATAGTAAATGGAGGTGGCTACAGAATAACTTATTTTGTAGCCGGCTACTGAATAGCCTCTCCCTAGAACTACTATTCTGTAGCTGGCCATAGAATAACTTATTCTGTAGCCACTTTGAGTTACGATAATTACTATATTAATTTACAGTAACTCCTTACTAAGTGGTTTACTATAACGTTATGGTAAATATTCTCATGTGTTATAGTAACCCAACTATTGTAAATATGTATTGACATTATGGTAAATTAGTATATAAAATTATGGTAAATAGAGGTGGCTACAGAATAACTTATTTTGTAGCCGGCTGCTGAATAGCCTCTCCATATATATATATATATATATATATATATATATATATATATATATATATATATATATAGAGAGAGAGAGAGAGAGAGAGAGAGAGAGAGAGAGAGAGAGAGAGAGAGAGAGAGAGAGAGAACTAAATCTATAGGAAACACCAAATGCAATACTTATATAGTTATATATAACCTTGTGGCTGCAGGCGGCGGCTTTGTACAAGTGGATGATATATCAGTTTCACTCCCTTCTTGCTCTTTGATGATTGGAAAATGCAGTTATCACCTTCTTGCAACTTATTGTGGCGAATGAAGCCCATCCAGCCCGTAGAAACAGCACAGCGGTCATCGGTGGTTATGTCCAAATCGATGGTCCGTACCTTGCTACCATCAAGTTGACAGAGCTGGATGGTCCCATTTTCGTTTGTGAGGTGTTTAATGACATATTTCTTGGAGATGGGCTAGCAAAATGGTTTTAGAACTATATTAGTTTACAAACTTCGATTTGATCAGTGTAGGTGAAGGCTCGATACTCAAACATGAAGCACAAGTGAAGCATATCTTAAATGCATGAACACCTACTGACCAGAATTCCAGAAGCCAGAGTGTGAAGTGAAGGAGTGGTTCCACATAATGATTCAGTGAAACGGATGGAACCGTTACGCTCCCCCCTCCTCCGCCCCCGCCCCCGCCCCCGCACGCCGCCCCCCAGCCTAGATCCGCTGCCGCCGGCCGCGGCCCCCGGTCGCCGCGTGCTACAGCGCGCTCCCCTCCCCGCGGTCACCCTCCTCATCCCACTCGCATCGCCCGCGGTGGCTCACAGCCATAGATCGAGCCCGTCTCCCACCGTTCCCCACCCCGTGCGTCGCCTCCCCGCCGCCCGGTCGCCGTGTGGCCGAGTTTCCGCCTTGGCGCGCCTGCTGCTGGTGGCTGCGGGGCCGGACCTCCGCCTCGGCGCTACCACCGCGACTCCCACTGCTGCTGGTGGTGGGTCGGACAAGACAGGAAGCACGTCGGCCAGGCGCGTCAAGTTCGCCTCCCCCCTCTGCAACCGGCCGGTGAGGTGTTACTACTCCGCCAGCGCTACGCCTACCAAATCTTGCCTCAGATCCGCTGCAGTAGGGCATGGCTCTCAATCCGCCGGGCATTCAACTCCTCCACTCCAGTCTGCAACGCCCTGCCTTCAAGGGGATTTCCCCTACCGAGGGGGCGGCTCAGGGCTGTCACCAGGGCATGGCAGCAGGCCGGTGGGGCGCATTCACGCGCAAGCCTCACGTTAGAAGACGAAGACGGATGGTCAATGGTGCGCCTGAGACGCTGGTGGCGTCTCCCCGAGTTCAAAAGCACGACGCATTCAACACCCTCAACCACCCAGGTCAAATCGGCGCGCCACCACCACCACAGTGACGAACTGCAGCGGCGCTTGAGAGGTAAATGCTTTCGTTGTCTCTCCCCTGGCCACGCTGCGGCGGACTGCAGGGACCTGGTGCGCTGCTTCTCTTGTGGCCGCTGGGGGCATAAAAGTTATGCGTGCAATGGCAGACCATCAGCCTCTAGGCAGCAACCCCCCGCCCCCGCCCGCCCGCCCAAGACTGCTCCTCCACCCCTCGACGACACCAACTTCCCACCTCTACGTTCGAGCGCGATGGCCAGGCCTGGGGACCCCTCTGTCCATCCCCTGGACACCTGTGTCGTGGCCTTCTCCGTTGAGAGCATGGACCATGAGCTCGATCGCCTCTCCATGCATGGCATGGTGGCATGGCTGGGGTGAACCGCCCGGTGGTGGGGCCTAAGGTCATCAAGAGGGCCATTTGCCACTAGTTTCTGGTCCATCCGGAGGATGTCACCATCGTTAGGCACGTACCCGAGGACTTCTTCATCGACTTCAAGCACCGCCACCACCGCGACAAGGCCATGGCACAGGGGACTTTCCCCTATCGCAACCTCGACATCCACACAAGGTCGTGGCAGCTGGTCACGCACGGCGACATCTATGACCTCAAGTTCTGCATTCGCCTATGCATGGAGGGCATCCCCCTCCATGCCTGGAACGAGAGCATCGCCAAGAGGGCAGTCACCAGAGCTTGCTGAAAGCATCTAGGCCCCTAGTTGGATTTCGGTGATTAATGTCAATACAAAGATTACTATGACTAACGTGTGTTTTGCAGAGGCAATTAAGTTAGGTCATGGTAATGGAGATCGATTGGGCAATCGAGGTTGTCATGCCCCTACGATGGAAATCGTTTCGGTTTTCAAAGGATGGACGACAAGGTTAAGGATGACTAGTTCTAAGTGTCGATTGGAGTTGGAGAGACACTTAGAGTAGTTTAGGACTTTGTTTTTCCTTTGGCCGTACTATGAAGGGGGGTATGAACGGGTAGCTTGACCTAGTTGAGTCTAGTGAGTTAGGTGTGGTGCACACTTGTTAAAACTAGCTCTAGGTAGCTCCTATGAATGCCTAAGATCCTTTGAAGCAAACTTCATTCACATATGTTCGGAAGTTGGAAGTGAATGGAGGGTCAAATACTGACCGGACGCTGGCTCCGGTGCGACCGGACGCTGGCCGCAGGGTCCGGTCAGTTCATTTGACCGAGAAGTTCAAGTCTGGTGTGACCGGACGCTGGGAGGTCATGTGACCGGACGCTGAGGGCCAGCGTCCGGTCAACTCCAGTAAGGGTCCAGACTTGGAAAAGTGTGACCGGACGCGTCCGGTCAGTGTGACCGGACCCTGAGTATCCAGCGTCCGGTCGTTTACAGTAAGCATCCAAGAGCGACCGGACGCGTCCGGTCGATACTGACCGGACCCTGACAGCGTCCGGTCATCACTTGAATACTGGTTCGCGGGTTGAACTGACCGGAGCGTCCGGTCATCATGACCGGAGCGTCCGGTCACCCCGCAGAAGCTCATAACGGTTAGTTTTTCAGGCTGGCTTATAAATAGAAGCTCCACTCGTGAGTGGAGAATCATCTTTTGCTCATTCCAACAGCTGAGAAACACGTTTGTGAGTGCCAAGAAGAGCAAGATCCTAGTGAGGTGTTTGTGATTTGAGAATCCAAGAGAGTAGCCTCACTAGCAAATCAAGAGTAGCAAAGTGTGCATCCATCTTCTCATTAGGCTTCGCGTGGTCAAGTGAGAGTTCGTGCTTGTTACTCTTGGTGATTCGCCATCACCTAGACGGTTTGGTGGTGATCTGGGAGTTTGGTGTTCACCCGGCGGAGCTTGTGGGTGACCCAACTCAAGTTGTGAGCGGCTTTGGGTGATTCGCCGCGACGGAGTGTCGAAGAATCAACCCGTAGAGAGCACTTGATCCTTGCGCGGATCAAGGGGGAGCTACACCCTTGCGCGGGTGCTCCAACGAGGACTAGTGGGGAGTGGCGACTCTCCGATACCTCGGCAAAACATCGCCGCGTTCCTTTCTCTCTCTACTTACTTTGAGCACTTACTTTGAGTATTTACTTTGAGCAATTCAATACTTGTTTTACATCCATAGAATTGCTTGCTAGAGTAAGTTTGGAACATAGGTTGAGAGGTTGTCGTGCATTAGTTTAATATAAACACTTTTCTAGGCACAAGGGGTTAATTGGGCTATCCATAGGATTTGATTATTGCAAGAGAATTTAGAATTAGCCCAATTCACCCCCCCTCTTGGGCATCTTGATCCTTTCAATTGGTATCAGAGCCTCGTGCTCACTTTTTAAGCTTAATCGCTTAGAGCAAGATGTCTCACGGGGATGGACCTCCTCCTATCTTTGAGGGAGATGATTTTCCATATTGGAAAATCCGCATGGAGGCATACTTAGAAGCTCTAGATGTTGGAATTCTTAGAGCCGCCTCTCAAGGGTTCCCCGCACCTAGGAATGCCGCACAACTTCAAGGCGATGAAGTGAATTATGAGAAATGGAATGCAAAGGCTCGCAACACCATTTTTAGAGGCCTTTGCAAAGAGGTGTTCAATCGTGTAAGGAACCACAAAGACGCCCATGCTCTATGGTCGGACGTTTGTGCGCTCCATGAGGGAACCAAGAGTGAGCGTGAGGAACGCTATCATCTTGTGATTAAAAAGCTAAATTCTTTTGAGATGTTTCCCAAAGAAAGTGCTAATGAGATGTATTCTCGATTAAATGTTCTTGTAGAGGAAGTCAATGGGCTTAGGACTTACTCAAATGTCACCATCCGATGTTGTGAGAAAAATCTTGAGTGTCCTCCCCATTGATAAATATGGGCACATCGTGACCGTGCTACATCAAGGTGATCTTTCCACCGCTACACCGACACAAATCTTGGGAAAGATCAATGCTCATGAGATGTACATGCACATCACACCACAAGATGGCTCATCCTCTACAAAGAAGAAAGAGAAGGACCTAGCATTCAAAGCTAGCCAAGACAAGGGCAAAGCAAGACTTGAGTATGAGAGCTCAAGTGATGAAGATGATGAAGAAAGCCTTGCCCTCATGGTGAAGAAGACCACCAAGATGCTAAAAAGGCTAAACAAGAGTGGCATCAAGTTTGATGGCAAGAAGAAGAAGTTCTTCACTAGCTCAAGAAGAAAGCCAATCTCCGAGATGGATTGCTACAATTGTGGCGAACTTGGTCATCTAGCTCATCAATGCACAAAGCCCAAGAAAGACAAGTTCAAGAACAAGGGCAAGAAAGATGATTCAAGTGATGAAGATGAAAAGAAGAAGAACAAGCCATACAAGAAGAGAGATGGCAAAAAGAGGGAGTTCTACAAGAAGAAGAAGAATGGCAAGGCCTATATTGTCGGTGATTGGCTCACGGACATTGATTCATCAAGTGGATCATCCGATGATGATAGTGACGATGAAAAGGTGGCCGCCATTGCTATTGATCTTGCATCTTCACCACCACCATCGCCATCATCCTCTACACACCTATGTCTTATGGCCAAAGGTGAACGCAAGGTAACTAAGAGTGATGATAGTAGTGATGATGAACATGCTAGTGATAATGATAGTGATAGCGATGATGATGACTCACCTACCTATGATGATCTTGTCAAAATACTAAGAAAATATACTAAGATCATTAGAAAGAGTAGAGCTACAAATGAAAAACTTGATGCTAAAAATGACTCACTCTTAGCTAAATGTGACACATTAGAAAAGGCTAATGATGAGCTCAAAGAAACAAATGATTCTATATCATCCAAACTCAAGGAGCTCAAATCTTCTAAGAAAGAGCTTAAAGATAAAAATGATAAACTTGAGTGGGTGCACAATGAGCTTATCACTAGTCACAATAAGCTAAAAGATGAATATGCAACTCTAAAGATCAATTATGATGCCCTTATTATTGCACAAGAATTCTTACCTAAATGAGCCACATGATGCTACTAACCATGTTGTTAAGATTGATATAGCTACCTCATGTGATGATTTAATTGATGAAAGCATTGAGCATGGATCTAGTAGCAAGGGCAAGCAAGTGGTTGAGTGCAATAACTATGATGAGTATGTCAAGCTCAAGAGTAACAATGAGAAGCTCATGAAAGATCTTGAAGAAATGAAAAGTCACAACACCATTGTGCTAGAAACTCTTGATCATGACAAAGAGGTGATCCTTGAAAATGAGAAGTTAAAAGAAGAAGTCAAGAAACTCAAGGAGGAGAAGAACAATGATCTTCTCAAGGAAGAGAATAAGAAGCTCAAGATGGAGAAAGAGCATCTCAAGGTGGGATTGAGCAAGTTTGCTAGAGGCAAGCATCTCCAAAGTGAGCTACTCATGAATACCGTCATGAAGATGGATAGAAGTGGCATTGGATATATGGCAAGTGTAGAGAAGAAGAAGGCTCAAGCTCAACATCAACAATCAAAGCCAAAGCCAAAGCCAAAGAGATGTTTTGAATGTGGACAAGAAGGCCACTTTGCTCATGAGTGTCAAACTCCACCGCCACAACCCTTGCCCAAGCATGCTAGACCCTTTGCTTTCAATGCTCACTACATGCTTAGAAAAGATTCGAGTGGAAAGATGAAAGTCATGTTCTTGGGTCCCCCCAACAAGAGTAGGCCTAAGAAAATTTGGGTGGCTAAGTCACTTGTTGAGAAGGTGAAGGGCCCTCAACAAGCTTGGATCCCTAAAGCTTGAATCTCTTGTGTGTAGGTGAACTACAAGACCGGTGGAAGTCATTGGGTTATTGATAGTGGTTGCACTCAACATATGACCGGTGACCCTCGTATGTTCACCTCACTAGATGAAGAGGTAGATGGACAAGAGAAAATAACATTTGGAGATAATTCAAAGGGCAAGGTTAAAGGATTGGGCAAAGTGGCAATATCAAATGATCATTCCATCTCCAATGTACTTTATGTTGCTTCATTGAGCTTCAACTTGCTATCCGTTGGGCAATTGTGTGATCTTGGCTTTCAATGCTTATTCACCGAGAAGGAGGTGGTTGTGTCCAAGGTAGATGACAATCAAGTGATATTCAATGGATTTAGATACAACAACTTATATCTAGTTGACTTCACCTCCGAAGATGCAAACTTGAAGACTTGCCTATTCACCAAAACAACACTTGGGTGGCTATGGCATAGAAGACTTGCTCATGTTGGGATGAGCTCACTCAAGAAGCTTATGAAGAATGATTTGGTGAGAGGGTTGAAGGATGTAAAGTTTGAAAAAGACAAGCTTTGTAGTGCATGTCAAGCCGGCAAGCAAGTTGCAAACACTCATCCAACCAAAGCTTTCATGTCAACCACAAGAGTGCTAGAACTCCTACACATGGATTTATTTGGACCAACAACATACAAGAGTTTGGGAGGAAATCTCTATTGTCTTGTGATTGTGGATGACTATTCAAGATATACATGGGTGTTCTTCCTTCATGACAAATCCGAAGTTGCATCTTGTTTCAAGAAGTTTGCCAAGAGAGCTCAAAATGAATTTGAAGTGAAGCTCAAGAAGATAAGAAGTGACAATGGCAAAGAGTTTGACAACACAAACATAGAAGCTTATTGTGATGAAGTTGGAATCAAACATGAAGTCTCCGCAACCTATACTCCTCAACAAAATGGTGTAGTTGAGAGGAAGAACCGGACTTTGATCACTCTTGCAAGGACAATGCTAGATGAGTACAACACCCCCGAAGCTCTATGGGCGGAAGCAATCAACACCGCATGTTATGCATCCAATCGCCTATTTCTTCAAAAGTTCCTTGTCAAGACTCCATATGAGTTGCTCAATGGGAAGAAGCCGGACGTCTCCTTCTTTAGGGTGTTTGGTTGCAAGTGCTACATCTACAAGAAGCGGCAACACCTAGGGAAGTTTCAAAGGCGTTGTGATATAGGTTTTCTTGTTGGTTACTCATTGAAGTCCAAAGCATATAGAGTATTTAATCATGCCACCGGCTTGGTTGAAGAAACATATGATGTGGAATTTGATGAATCTAACGGCTCCCAAGGAGCACATGAGAATCTTGATGATGTAGGTGATGAACCATTGAGGGAGGCTATGAAGAATATTCCGGTGGGAGACATCAAGCCAAAAGATGATGAAGATGATGTACAAGTCATTAATCAACCCTCTTCATCAAATGTACCACAAGATGGTGAAAAAGTTAGGAGAGTAGAAAATGAAGATACTCATATCTCCCATGAGCAAATGGTGGTACAAGCACAAGATGTTGATGCTCCACAACCTCCTCCTCAAGTGGTCAATAGAAGAAATACACCTCTCCTACAAGATCATCCACAAGATCTCATCATAGGGAGTCCAACAAAGGGGGTGATGACTCGATCTCAAAAACTTACTTCATTTATTGCTCATCACTCTTTTGTCTCTTGCTATGAGCCTACCAAGGTAGAAGAAGCTCTCAAAGATCCGGATTGGATCAATGCCATGCATGAAGAGTTGAACAACTTCACTCGCAATGAAGTTTGGAATCTTGAAGAGCGACCAAAAGGTGCAAGAGTCATTGGAACGAAGTGGGTGTTCCGCAACAAGCAAGATGATCAAGGTGTTGTTGTGAGGAACAAGGCAAGACTAGTAGCAAAGGGGTTCTCTCAAGTTGAAGGTTTAGATTTTGGAGAAACCTTTGCATCGGTTGCAAGATTAGAAGCCATCCGTATCCTTCTTGCATATGCATCACATCATGAAATGAAACTATATCAAATGGATGTGAAAAGTGCATTCTTAAATGGCTTTATTAATGAACTAGTCTATGTTGATCAACCTCCCGGGTTTGAAGACCCTAGATATCATAATCATGTTTATAGGTTGTCCAAGGCACTATATGGGCTTAAGCAAGCCCCAAGAGCTTGGTATGAGCGCCTTCGGGACTTCCTTATTGAGAAGGGCTTCACCATTGGGAAGGTCGATACCACACTATTCACCAAGAAGCTTGATAGGCATATCTTCATTTGTCAAGTATATGTTGATGATATCATCTTTGGATCATCAAATGAAGACTCATGCAAAGAATTTGGTGAATTGATGTCTAAGGAGTTTGAGATGTCAATGATTGGTGAGCTTACATTCTTTCTTGGTTTTCAAGTCAAGCAAATGAAAGAAGGCATCTTCATCTCTCAAGAGAAATACACAAAAGATCTTCTCAAGAGATTCAAGATGGATGAATGTAAGCCAATCAAGACCCCAATGCCTACCAATGGACATCTCGACCTAGATGAGGGAGGTAACTCGGTTGATCAAACTCTCTACCGTTCCATGATTGGTAGCTTGTTATATTTAACCGCATCTAGGCCCGACGTCATGTTTAGTGTGTGTATGTGTGCTAGATTTCAAGCTAGTCCTAAGGAAACTCATTTAATTGCCGTAAAAAGAATCCTTAGGTATCTTAAGCACACACCAAGCATTGGCCTTTGGTATCCCAAAGGAGCTTTATTTGAATTAATTGGCTATTCCGATTCGGATTACGCCGGATGCAAAGTTGATAGAAAGAGCACATCCGGAGGGTGCCATTTGCTTGGTAGATCACTTGTGTCTTGGTCCTCCAAGAAACAAAATAGTGTGGCTTTGTCCACCGCCGAAGCGGAATACATTGCCGCGGGTGCTTGTTGTGCACAAATATTATACAATGAAACAAACTTTACTAGACTATGGAGTAGCTCTAGAGAAAGTACCTCTTTTGTGCGATAATGAAAGTGCGGTAAAACTTGCAAATAATCCGGTTCAACATTCTCGCACCAAGCATATAGATATCCGCCATCACTTTCTAAGAGATCATGTAGCTAAAAATGATATATCACTAGAAGGTGTAAGATCCGAAGATCAATTAGCGGATATCTTCACTAAACCGCTAGATGAGGCTACATTTTGTAGATTGCGGAACGAGCTCAATGTACTTGATTTTAGTAACTTCACTAAAAATTGAGCTTGTGTTGTCCCTTGCATTCATTGTAATATACAACATGTTTAATTTGTGGCAATGCATATAGGGCTTGTCTAACATGGTTAAGATAACCGCCGAAAAGCGTGTGAAGAAGCTTAACCTTGGATCAAACTTGACAAGCAACTAGATTTACTTACAAGTATTACATATGCATGAATGTTGTTTTGTCGTTTTGTTCCATTTGCCCTCTTGTTGCCTATTTTCTCAAAAAGAACTATAGCCTAAGGCAAAATATTTTGAAAAATATGAGGGTTTGAGAGAGGTCACTCACATCAGTCCCAATTGGTGTTTATTTGGATCTTATTCAAGTTGGGACTTGATTGGGAACAGGTAGCGCGAAGGAATGTTGAAGGATTGCTGTAAAAGGTGCACCGGACGCTGCGCCGGACGCTGCTGTCCAGCGTCCGGTCAGTTCATAGGAGGTGAACTACTGATGAAGGAGTGACCGGACGCTGCGTCTGTGCGTCCGGTCAGGAAGGGTTCTGCGTCCGGTCGATCGAAGGAAGGACAAGCAGTACTGACCGGACCCTGCCTGCGTCTGGTCATGGACCACCGGACGCATCCGGTCACGATTTCAGAGGATTCGGACCTCTCTGGAATCGACCGGACGCTGGGTGGTAGCGTCCGGTCGCTACCACCGGAGCATCCGGTCAGTGGATCTCGCGCGTCTTAAGGACTCTTTTCCCCGTTTCCTTTTCTGTCACGTTCTTGGGGGTTACTTAACCGCGTCCTCGGTCACCCGTCGTGACCTAGCCCGAGTCGCCACCGTCCCTCGCGCCACCACGCTCGGTCCCCTCGCCAAGCCGCGCTGCCATCCCGCGGGCCTCCGCGCCTGCTCACTGCCGCGCCTCTGTAGCGCCCCAGGGCCCGCTGCCGAGCTGCGCGCCCCGGCCTCACGCGTCACCGAGCCCCGCGCCTGCTCGCCTCCACGCCGTGCTCCAAGCTTCTCGCACCCAAGCTCGTTGTTCCATCGGTGCCAAGGCTGAAAATCCTCGCCAAGTGATCTTGCCCTATCCTCCCATTGTTTGGTAAGGCAAATCTTGTGGTTCAATCTTGATCTCCAATAGTGACCTAGATCAAATTCCAAATACATTGATTCCCCATTGCATTCAGGGCGTTTGACCTAACCCTAACCGGTTCTGTGATCCCCCACGTGACGTCTTATCTATTCTCGGATCGCTGATCGTCAGGTAGAAAGCCATTCGATTCAATTTCGCATCTACATTGCTTTCTCTGCTAGGTTTTCGCATCCATTAGACATATGGTATTTATTTGTATATCCATCTATTCTATCGTGCAGCGAGTCGGTTCCGTTGTGTTTCGTCTGGCAGTTGGCAGTAAACTCGGAGCCAAGCTCGCGAGTAAGGATCGAGGCCAAGCCTCGAAAGCAGCAGTTTGACAGTTGATCTTCATCAGCGACAGTTCACCATCTTGTCAGTTCAGATGGCTCGCACCAAGAATGTTGGTGGTGGTCCAGGTGATGATGATCGGAGGCCCCCGCCTCGTCAGCCAGCTGGATCCAAGGGCAAATCAACCAAGCAAGTAACATCCAAGAAGCGGAAGTACCCCGACGTAGAGACAGCCAGAGCAGCAGCTGTTGCAGAGGCCGCAGAGCATGCCGAGAGAGGTGGCACCCGCAGGGGAATTGTCATTGCAGATCAGCCAGTTTCACCCGCAGTTAGAGCTGCGATTGAGGAGGTTGAGCATCGTCATGGTAGTCCAGCTGGGACTGCCACGTTTGTAGGACGACGGGTTGCCATTGAGGAGGGTCCGTCAGCACAGCAGCAGCCTCCACCAGCAGAGCCTCAGCTAGCCCAGGAGACTCAGGAGAGTCAGGAGACCGAGCCGGCACCTTAGCTACGCCGCTCGAGTCGTACCAGTGCTGCAGTTCCACCGAGGCTAGCTACACGGCGCAGGGGTTCACGCCCTCCGCCCAGACCATAGGGTCCGCCTCCAGTGGTTCACCTCGACTTGAGGGCCGCTACAGCCAGGCAGGTTCAGCAGCTGCGGTTTGTTGAGTTTGAGGTTTGGTTTCCTCCGAGGAGGGATGAGAGAGCAGCTGAGGGGTTCTACACGCCACTGTAGGAGGATTTCTACAATGCATATCTAAACAGTGGAGCAGTGTTCAGATCACAGAGGGTCTGTTCGATAGAGTCCATTGTGGCAGCAGCCGGAGAGGGCATTCGGCAATACTTGTCATATTTGCCAGGACTGTCAGATCTGATTGGACGAACAGGGATATATGTACCTTCTTGGGTTCGTCAGTTTTATGCCTCGCTCTACATCGATCCTCATCACAGATTCATTCACTTTGCCTTCAATGGCAAAGACTATAGAGTGACGAGTAGCAGGGCTAGAGAGATACTGAGACTACAGGAGCAGCCTGTAAGGATGCATGAGGTTTGCTATGGACATCAGGAGCCTCCCAGGCGTCCTCATGGAGGGTTGGTGCCCCCTATAGACTTAGTGCGCCATTGTTTCAAGGAGCCATTTGGTGAGGGGTCGAGCAGGAACCCCAGTGACTTGACTCCTACAGTGAGTATACTAGAGGCCATCATCAGGAGGACATTGCTTCCCAGGTTGGGATACAGGGAGGGCCTGACTCGCTTACAGCTCTGGCTTCTCAATGCCATCATGCAGATGACAGTGTTTGACATCTGGGACCTCCTTCTTTCAGAGATGGAGGATACTATAGCTGAGGGATTCAAGGGTCGCAGGCAGCTTCCCTATGCTCACTGGATCACGTTCCTCATCCGCAGAGTTGTGATTGATAAGCCCCCTGGCATGATGGATGAGTATACTGGTGCCACTACAGAGTTCCCAGCTTACAACCTGTCACAGAGGATCAGACACGCCACTCCTCAGGCACCCAGTCAGCCTAGCCGTCGCCCCGATGTGCCAGAGTCTGCAGCTCAGCAGGACGAGATCATCAGAGGGATTGCAGCCACTGAGGAGGCGGAGCTAGAGGCACAGCAGGAGGTGAGTGAGTACAGTGACAGCTCCGACGACGACTACCAGCCTATACCTCAGATGCCTCCACGCAGACACGATGCAGAGGCCGGTAGCTCCAGTTCTGCTCCACCTGCTCCACAGACAGACCCCGCTCTCATTGCTATTCTTGAGCGGATGCAGCAGGATCAGACACGACAGGCACAGGAGACAGCTACAAACTTCGCACAGTTTCAGGCTCGTCAGGACGAGTTTCAGCGGCAGCAGCAGCTCCTTCAGCACCAGCAGTTACTTATGCAGCAGCAGCTCATGGGATTCATGTAGCATGTAGTGACAGCCATTGGGATCCCACTGCCACAGACTTCGCCTCAGCTTGCACAGCCTCCTACCACTTCGACGACTCCAGCAGTACAGCCTATCGGGCTTCAGAGTCAGGGACAGCCTCCAGCTCAGTTTACTTCACCTCCTGTATAGGTGTCCCAGTGGTTAGCTTCACCTGGTGTAGCCCCGCAGTTCACTCCTTATCACACGGGTTTCTCACCAGAGCAGACTTCCTCGCTATTCGTGCCTGAGTCGTCAGTCTCTAGGAGTCTTGGAGCATCATTCAGCGAGTTGACCGGCATGCCTACTCCGCCTCACATGCATACTGCCGGTCCGTCTACAGCAGCTCCAGCTATCATGACTACTCAGAGGCTCCCCTCGTCTGTCGCCTCGTCAGATCCTACGACAGACATACTTGCAGCTTCACAGGCAGCACCAGCCCCAGCTCAGACCCAGACTGCTTCAGCGACACTTCCTGTTTCAGAGGGTCAGTCAGTTCAGAGCTCAGGGTCAGATGATGATGGCGCCCAGTTCCACCTTGCTCCACGTACTTCAGTGCCCGACTCGTCCGATGTAGCCCCGCCGACCGACCCTTAGGTTTTGGTGTTTGACGCCAAAGGGGGAGAGGGTTTGAGTATGTAGACTTAGGGGGAGCAAGTTTTAGGGGGAGCTAGTTATCTAGTATTAGCTTATTATATACATTTGGAGTTTTATTTGTGTGATACACTATTACTTATGCATTCGTGTGTTTTCTTTCATGCATACTATTATATATTCATGTGATAGTGCTATCTACATGATTATGATATTTGACATATGTGATCTCTACTTTGCTTTGTCTATATGTCATATCACTTGTGGAATGCTCATTTGCTTTTGCTTCCGCGTTTTTACTTCGAAGCAAATGAGCTTTGTTATTTGTACTCATGCTTAATTCATATCCTTTGAGTACATTATGTTGGCTTGGGTCATATAAGCTTGACTAACTCTTTTGTTCTTATTGACAAAAGCTTATATGAACCAAGCCCATCAAAAACCTCACTCCATAACATACTCGAGGTGGTATTGTCATCAATCACCAAAAAGGGGGAGATTGAAAGCATCTAGGCCCCTAGTTGGATTTCGGTGATTAATGTCAATACAAAGATTACTATGACTAACGTGTGTTTTGCAGAGGCAATTAAGTTAGATCATGGTAATAGAGATCGATTGGGCAATCGAGGTTGTCATGCCCCTACGATGGAAATCGTTTCGGTTTTCAAAGGATGGACGACAAGGTTAAGGATGACTAGTTCTAAGTGTCGATTGGAGTTGGAGAGACACTTAGAGTAGTTTAGGACTTTGTTTTTCCTTTGGCCGTACTATGAAGGGGGGTATGAACGGGTAGCTTGACCTAGTTGAGTCTAGTGAGTTAGGTGTGGTGCACACTTGTTAAAACTAGCTCTAGGTAGCTCCTATGAATGCCTAAGATCCTTTGGAGCAAACTTCATTCACATATGTTCGGAAGTTGGAAGTGAATGGAGGGTCAAATACTGACCAGACGCTGGCTCCGGTGCGACCGGACGCTGGCCGTAGGGTCCGGTCAGTTCATTTGACCGAGAAGTTCAAGTCTGGTGTGACCGGACGCTGGGAGGTCATGTGACCGGACGCTGAGGGCCAGCGTCCGGTCAACTCCAGTAAGGGTCCAGACTTGGAAAAGTGTGACCGGACGCGTCCGGTCAGTGTGACCGGACCCTGAGTATCCAGCGTCCGGTCGTTTACAGTAAGCATCCAAGAGCGACCGGACGCGTCCGGTCGATACTGACCGGACCCTGACAGCGTCCGGTCATCACTTGAATACTGGTTCGCGGGTTGAACTGACCGGAGCGTCCGGTCATCACGACCGGAGCGTCCAGTCACCCCGCAGAAGCTCATAACGGTTAGTTTTTCAGGCTGGCTTATAAATAGAAGCTCCACTCGTGAGTGGAGAATCATCTTTTGCTCATTCCAACAGCTGAGAAACACGTTTGTGAGTGCCAAGAAGAGCAAGATCCTAGTGAGGTGTTTGTGATTTGAGAATCCAAGAGAGTAGCCTCACTAGCAAATCAAGAGTAGCAAAGTGTGCATCCATCTTCTCATTAGGCTTCGCGTGGTCAAGTGAGAGTTCGTGCTTGTTACTCTTGGTGATCGCCATCACCTAGACGGTTTGGTGGTGATTGGGAGTTTGGTGTTCACCCGGCGGAGCTTGTGGGTGACCCAACTCAAGTTGTGAGCGGCTTTGGGTGATTCGCCGCGACGGAGTGTCGAAGAATCAACCCGTAGAGAGCACTTGATCCTTGCGCGGATCAAGGGAGAGCTACACCCTTGCGTGGGTGCTCCAACGAGGACTAGTGGGGAGTGGCGACTCTTCGATACCTCGGCAAAACATCGCCGCGTTCCTTTCTCTCTCTACTTACTTTGAGCACTTACTTTGAGTATTTACTTTGAGCAATTCAATACTTGTTTTACATCCATAGAATTGCTTGCTAGAGTAAGTTTGGAACATAGGTTGAGAGGTTGTCGTGCATTAGTTTAATATAAACACTTTTCTAGGCACAAGGGGTTAATTGGGCTATCCGTAGGATTTGATTATTGCAAGAGAATTTAGAATTAGCCCAATTCACCCCCCCTCTTGGGCATCTTGATCCTTTCACTTGCGACCTTGACTACGTCGAGAAGTCTTCGCTAGACCGTGCTGACACCAGGGCACTCTGTGTCTAGGCCTGGACACACAACCCGTCCGACATTCCGAAGGTAACCTGGCTGACCTTGTCATGCAGGAAAGTCGAGTTCCATAGTTCGCAGCCTGCTCGTGGACGCCGGGGACTCACCTTCAGGGTGCTGGTGCACCTTGATCTGGTGGAGGACCCTCCAGACAGAGACGGGCGTGTTGCTGCTCCCCGAGTGTACACATGGGACTACGGAGTCGTCGATGGAGAAAGGACGCCACACGACCGCCACGACCCTCCGCCTGCTGACATCCACGGCAGCCATCGCGACGATGACAACGACTGTCATGGACGCCGTGAACGCCAGGGTGACAACTAGTACTTGCGGCTCACCCATAGCCTTTCGCGGGCACCCAAGGACCACGAGCGGGAGCGCTCGGAGTCCAGGCACGGAGGCTATCGACACTGGAGCCCAGAACATGGAGGTCGTCGACGCCCACTGCACGACGTCGCTGCTGGCCACGGTGCTCGCCAAGCTGCCCTAGGCGACACTGCAGGCGCAAACATGAGGGCTCGGCAGTAGCTCACCAGGCCTGCTGCCCCCGGCCGCCAGGTGGATGTTCATCGTGGAGCCAGGGGCCGAAGCAGGGAACGGATGCCCCATTGGAGGCTGCACAGGCGTGCACGTTCGGAGCCGAGGACCGCGACGACACGTTTAGAATCCCTGTCGCCACGCCTGCGCTACAATTCATCTGATTTTAGCGGTGGCGACGGCAACAACCACCACCCATCACCAAGTCCTCCCAAGGTGTGTGCTAACCACAATAATTCCAAAGAGTTGCCTTTCATCCCTTCGGTCTCACCTCCTCCAACCTACGAGCCAAACGTCCCACCTGATACCGCAGCGCTCAGCGAGGCCGCACCACTGTGCAACTCTTCATCGGAACTGTTGACGGTCACTTTATCTCCATCTTGCCTGAATGAACTGTAGGTTCCTCCCGTCGGTGACCGGGACATTGCGACGCAGCAGCGCTCCCACCTCACTGCAGAACATCGCTTCCGCATGGGCTGGGTCTACTCCAGGCGGCCATATGTTCCCCACAGGCACCGGAACCACACACAACAGGCCGAAGGCACCTAGGTGGTGCGTTTCCGCCCTAGACTTGTCTACTCCAGACGTTGTGCCCAAGCTTCGGCAAGCACCTACTCTCGCCGTCCATGCATGACAATTGACCTCCAGCACCAACAGCCGGAGCACACCAATGACACTCTAGAGGTGAATGACGCTGGCCAAAGCACTACTGTCAACACAGCGGCGGTGTCAGATTTCCTACAGGGGATCTCACAGCCTCTGCCTACACCCATCTTGTAGGTCCCGGTGCGCCAGCCCAGCCCGCCACAACGACGCAAGAGGCCCCTAGTCCTAGCACGCAGGAGCGTCCATATAGCTGCCATGAACTGGCCAAGGGGTGACACTCAGGCGAAGGCCAGGCAAGTGCTCATGAAAAGGCTTGGCATCCTCGACGTGGAAGTACTCAGCCATGATGATGCGTTGTTGCGCTACTTCAGCCTGTTCAGGGGACCACTCACCGACGACACCATGAAGAAGCTGACAGCGTTGTGTGGCCTTGATGCTATGGCAGCGCTGCCTGCTATGCACGCCTAGATAGCTGCTGTTGCGCATGGGTAGAGCATTGTAATAATGTTAGTAATCGATCACTACTCTAGGAGCTCTGCATATTTTGTGAGCGTCTAGTCATGGTGCTTGCGTGGGGCGACAGCCAGAGGCCTACAGTCGCCTCCCCACCACACTGCAACGACCCTTCATCTAGTAGTTAGCTGTAGCAAAAACTCGGTGAGTAAGAAATGCTTGCTTTGTATCACTAAGCCGACAGCCACTGGCTTTCAGATGCATCGGCCACTCCAATTTGATGCTTTTATGACCATGTGCCTCTGTGTGTTTATCTTTGTGCTCATCGCTAGTGCCACAGCCCCAGATGGCTTCCTGCTTATCTCCCTCCAAGGAATAACCTTAAATAGGGGCCCATTGGTTTCCATATGGCACAGCTGAATTGTCAATTACTTAACTAGAACGTCAGGGGTTTGAATGACGGCGCCCAGCAAGACTCGGTCAGTGAGTTAGTGAGAACTACTGGTGCCACCATCGTTTGTCTACAAGAAACAAATATGCAAGTTATGGATCATAATGTGGTGCGCCGAACAGTCGGAGCAAAATTTGTAAACTCCTATATTATGTTGCCGGCAGAACAAACCCGAGGGGGCGTCTTCCTTGCGGTAAACGAAGACTTCTTCGACCTCTCTGACATTGTACTTACCTCGAACGCTATAACCGCGCAGATCAACATGAGGGCATATGGAACAAGGTGGCAAATTACAGTGGTATACGGCTCGCAAGGAGAGGCGGCCAAACTTCAATTCCTCCAAGAATTGAAGAGCATTCCACCACTGGAGAATGATAGATGGCTCATCCTGGAAGATTTCAATCTCATCTACCAGACAAAAGGCAAGAACAACTCCAATCTAAACCGGAGACTCATGGGGGCATTTAGAGCGATGATCGATCATTTGAGGCTCAAAGAAATCAAGCTAAACGGATGCCGCTTCACTTGGAGCAATCAACAGGACAACCCGACGCTCACTAGAATTGACAGACTACTATGTACCCCCGAGTGGGAGTTGTTCTTCCCCTCATGTTTCTTACACTCCCTTCCATCACTCATGTCGGACCATACCCCGCTGCTACTCCAGGGAGAACTTGACCATCATCACAACACGTCCTTCCGCTTTGAAAATTACTGGACCAAGATGGAAGGCTTTCAAGATCTTGTCCAAAACACTTGGAATAGACCAGTCGCCTCCGCTCTTCCTATGAAACGCTTGCATATCAAATTGGCACATGTGGCAAAAGGTCTCAAGCGTTGGAAGAAAGACAAGATAGGGATATGAGGATGCAGCTCGCCATAGTGAAAGAAGTACTGTTACAATTAGAAGCAGCCCAAGAGCATAGGTTGCTCACTGCCATGGAGCTTCACCTATGTCGCTGCCTCAAAGACCGTAGCACTGGGCTCGCAGCCATCGAAAAATCAAGAATCAGACAAAGATTGAGACTAACATACATACGGTGTGGAGATGCTAACACTAAATTCTTTCACAGTAGAGCCAATGCACGCCGGAGAAAGAATTACATACATTGTCTACATACGGATGGAGGATTGGGTGGCTCATCAAGAGAAAGAAAAGGTGATTCGAGATTATTTCAAAAATCACATTGGCTCCGTGGCTCCGAGAGCTTCCACAGTAAATTGGAAATCCCTTGGCTACAACCAACATGATCTCTCCAATCTGGAGGTGCCTTTCTCCCAGAAAGAGATAAAAAACACTATATATTCCATACCTTCCGACAAAGTGCCAGGACCGGATGGCTTCACGGGTGCCTTCTTCAAAGCTTGTTGGGAAATCATTAAGGATGATCTTATGGCAGCCATGAACAACCTATTCACTTTGAATGCCCAGGGCTTTGAATGGCTAAACTCGGCTTGCATCATCCTTCTACCCAAAAGAATGGATGCAACAAGAATTACTGATTTTAGAACCATCAGCCTCGTCCATAGCATTGCAAAGATCTTCTCCAAAGTGTTAGCTAACAGACTTGCCCCTCGACTGAACTCCCTTGTCTCCAACTGCCAGAACGCATTTATAAAAAAGAGAAGCATCCATGATAATTTTCTTTACGTCCAGGGCATGGTACAAAGGCTACACAAGCAGAAGATACCGGCTTTGTTCATGAAACTAGACATTCACAAAGCTTTTGATACGGTCCATTGGGGGTACCTGCTAGTGATTCTTCAAGCTCTGGGCTTTGGACAGCGATGGCGTGAATGGATCTCTATCCTTCTACGTACATCCACTTCCACACCCTTGCTTAATGGGCGGCAGGGTGCCACTTTTAGCCATGCCAGAGGCGTCCGGTAGGGAGATCCACTCTCACCCATGCTATTCATCCTAGCTATGGACCCGCTTCAACGTTTGCTTGACCGGGCAACCAAACATGGGATACTCACCCCCTTACCAATCACGACGGCAAAATGGAGAACCTCCATGTATGCGGATGATGCGGCCATTTTCATCAGCTCGACAAAAGACTATGTAGAAGCCATCAAATCCATCCTAGAGGCATTTGGCACATTCTCGGGTCTCCATATTAACCTACAAAAGAGCTCGGTGCATCCGATCAGCTGCACAAACGTACACTGTCGATGCGGGACCCATGGGGTTTCCCACGGAGAAGAGAGAAGAAGACCTAGTCCAACTAGGATTCCCTACATGTAATCCTACTAGGACTAGTTACACGTAATCCTACTAGGATCTCTACTTTATAACCGACTAGGACTCCCGCCTCTCCTGGACTATATAAAGGAGGGCAGGGGTCCCTAGATCAACGGACACACATAACCGACAGAACTCACAACCACAACAGATCTCGCAACACAACAAATAGCGCAGGGCGCAATATACTATCCACACCAGATTGGACATAGGGCGCCGTGACTTTTCGACGCACCGAACCAGTATAAATCATTGTCTCTCTACGTTTACCATCGAGTTCCTACAAACGCCGATACCCCTCCGAACAAATCACCGTCCCGGGTACCCCGTGACGGGTTGCCGGTGGTAAAACATTGACAGCTGGCGCGCCAGGTAGGGGACTCTTGGCGCTTTGCGTTCGAGAGCTCGGTGGACCTTAAGATCAAGATTTGTCGCGGCTTTCGTCGACAACTCACTGCGGTTTTCGTCGACAACTCGCTACAACTCTCGTCAACAAGGACGATAACATCCGCAAGGGATCCCAACTCCAGCAGCCGGTCAACAAGCACTGCCACTGAAGACTACAAGCGATCAAGCAACATGCAAGTCAGAGCTTTCCCTAGAACAAGTCAATCAGCACCGCAATTCATCTGAGTCCAATACATCTCAAAGCCAAAGAAGGATCGGTCAGCATCAACTACGGCAAGAAGTCATGGTGATGTCTACTCGAATTCGGATACTAATTCTACTCTGATACGATGAGTACACGAAAATTTTCACCAGTCCAATCAAACGGAGGAGTACGACAAGGATGAGGAAGCAAGCAAGGCCAGCATATATGTGTATATACTCATACACAAGAGACAAGATCAAGCAGTCACGATGATGACTCAGACTCTTAAATTCAGACCCCATGTTAGTTACGACATCTAGCCACATCAATATCCAAAGTTTGATCCAGAAGCACCATGTCCGATTGCACCGAGCAACCTAGCAAGCAAGCCGACTACAATACGGATCCAGCCAGCAAAAAAGCAAGCAAATTATTCATGCTCTACAAGCTCCATGACATGTTGATGACGCAAGAAAGAAGTCCATACCATTAATCAGAGACGAGCATGCAAGCCAATTAAATATTGAGGCATATATACACATATACATACAAGATACAAGAAACATGCGAGTGCCCATGCATGCATCACGTCTGGATCCGTCACTATGCCAACATATGGTCGTATGGGAGAATCATCTTGTACTTGAATCAACTACGTCAACAAGCAAGCTATCAAGTCGCGAGCAGCCAAGTACCAAGCATCTAACCGATTGCTACCACAACACGGAAGCAAACCGAATCAAGAAACAAGTCGTCCAAGCCAGATAGCAAGCAAGCCAAGACCGACTACTCAGCCGAGGAGTCCGAGTACTCGGAAACAATTTAAGCGAAAGGAACACACGACCTCCGCAAACAACTCGGATACGATATCTGACTACGGTGACCAGCTACTAGGCTGAACGGCGCACCGATCGACTACCCGGCTGCGGCGGTCAACAACTCTGCCATGAACCAAGCTAAGTGACGCTTAAATTTTTAAATACATTCCGGATATTATTCGTATGCCTCTATGGCCATGTCATCTTCCCTTAATGGCTGTTAATTTACTCGGATAGTAAGCCTTAATTTGTGAAGCTTGTTTTCTCGAATGGATGGTCACGTCAATGAACCTCTGAACCATATGGATGGTCACGTCAAAGAACCTCTGAACCATACGGAGTGGTCACGTCAATGAACCTCTGAACCATACGCGAGATTAAAGTGCTTAAACGTAACAAACTACTACCCAGGAAATTAACCGACCTAGCAAGGGAAGACACAAAAAATCATCATGCGAGCAAACATAGTGCTCTACAATCATCATGCGAGCAAACATAGTGCTCTAAGTAAAATCATCATGTGAGCAAACATAGTGCTCTAAGTCTTCTCTTAATGGTAGCTAAAGTCCTCAGGTAGAACATGCCTTAATCCGTGAAGCTTGTTTTCTCGAATGGATGGTCACGTCAATGAACCTCTAAACCATACGGATGGTCACGTCAAAGAACCTCTGAACCATACGGATGGTCACGTCAAAGAACCTCTGAACCATACGTGAGATTCAAGTGCTTAAACGTAACAGGACACTACCTGAGGAATTTGCATGGTCTGGCAAGAGCAAGACGCGAAAAAAAGTTTATATGCATTTTATGA
This sequence comes from Miscanthus floridulus, assembly GCF_019320115.1. Lineage (NCBI taxonomy): Eukaryota > Viridiplantae > Streptophyta > Magnoliopsida > Poales > Poaceae > Miscanthus > Miscanthus floridulus. The sequence continues at coordinate 73,287,713 of NC_089594.1, read as the reverse complement.
TGCCAGGGCCCGCCCCCGATTAATTATTCAAATATGGGACATGCTCTCGACTTCATATCTGGAATGTCATTTACAACATATTTTTTATGTTTAACATGCAGGGGAGCTACATCTATACCATGAGATCAGGAAAAACACGCTCCTGAGAGCTAGTCCAGAAACAACCTGGTTTGATCAAAAAAGAATCCCGACAAGGTGCGGCAAGAACCAAGATAGACGCTTAGAAAGAACCCGGATCGATCAAAAAACAACCCCGAAGAGGTGCTGCAAGTACCAAGACAAATTCAGAAAGAACCCGGATCGATCAGAAAACAACCCTGAAGAGGTGCTGCAAGTACCAAGACAAATTCAGAAAGAACCCGGATTGATCAGAAAACAACCCGGATAAGGGGAGCTACATCTGTACCATGAGATCAGGAAAAACACGCTCCTGAGAGCTAGCCCAGAAACAACCTGGTTTGATCAAAAAAGAACCCCGACAAGGTGCGGCAAGAACCAAGACAAACGCTTAGAAAGAACCCGGATCGATTAGAAAACAACCCCAAAGAGGTGCTGCAAGTACCAAGACAAATTCAGAAAGAACCCGGATTGATCAGAAAACAACCCGGATAAGGTACATACAAGTTCAGAAAGAACCTGGACAAAGTACAAACAACCTGGAAGAGGTACATCAAGAACCAGAGAAGTCTAGAAATGACTTGGATGAATAAAAACAACTCAAAAAGGATGAAAGACCAAGAATACAAGTACTCAAGACTACAACAAAGACAACACATCAAGACCCTTCATCCGATTTCTATTCTAAAGAAAAGTACTCGGAGAAGGCTCGGGGGCTGCGGGATACATAACCCCAAAAATTTTTTGAAGACAAGAATCTAGACCCTCCAACTTTTGCAAGCAAAAGCAAGAGGCTCGAGGGGCTACACTCAGTGAGTGCAATTTTTACGAAAAATTGCACCCACCGAAAAAGAACTCGGAGCAACCAAGAAGACTAAAGGGACCCTCTGGCTTCTTGTCTCAACAAGCAAGAGGCTCGGCGGCTACACTCACTGAGTGCACTTTTATCCAAAAGTGCACATCAGCCGAAGAAAAGACAAAGAAGACCATCTCAAGGTTTTACTTCAGAAGAACCTGGAACAGATTTACAACAACTCAACGAAGACCAAGAAGAACAAGAAGGCTTCTGAAGCTCATCCATGAAATGCTCGGGGGCTTGTCGATGCGGGACCCATGGGGTTTCCCATGGAGAAGAGAGAAGAAGACCTAGTCCAACTAGGATTCCCTACATGTAATCCTACTAGGACTAGTTACACGTAATCCTACTAGGATCTCTACTTTATAACCGACTAGGACTCCCGCCTCTCCTGGACTATATAAAGGAGGGCAGAGGTCCCTAGATCAACGGACACACATAACCGACAGAACTCACAACCACAACAGACCTCGCAACACAACAAATAGCGCAGGGCGCAATATACTATCCACACCAGACTGGACGTAGGGTGCCTTGACTTTCCAGCGTGCCGAACCAGTATAAATCGTTGTCTCTCTGCGTTTACCATCGAGTTCCTACAAACGCCGATACCCCTCCGAACAAATCACCGTCCCGGGTACCCCGTGACGGGTTGTCGGTGGTAAAACATCAACATACACCTTGACCAAGTTCTCTCACCTTTCACCGGTACTAGAGGGAGCTTCCCATGCAAGTATTTGGGGCTGCAACTCCACATCAGATCGCTGCAAAAGATCCATGTGCAACCTCTCATAGACCGTATTGGGCAGAGGTTATCCAAGTGGAAAGGAAGATGGCTTAATAGAGCGGGACGCCTCACTCTAGTGACCTCTGTCCTCTCCTCCATGCCAACCTACCACCTGACGGTGTTTCCTCTGGCTGCATGGGCTAAGAAAAAGATCGACAAAATCAGGAGATCGTTCCTGTGGACGGGGGAGGAGAATGCCAATGGCAGGCACTACCTTGTTAACTGGCGCACAGTTACCAAGCCAAAAGACCTCGATGGTTTAGGCGTCCCCGTCCTTGATAGATTTGGGAGAGCCCTCCGGTTGCGAAGGCTTTGGCAGGAATGGGTGGACGATCCCAAGCCTTGGAGCAGCTCCCAGCTTCCATGTTCTGATGATGATCGTCTCCTCTTCAACTCCTCAATCATTATAACTTTGGGGACGGTGCAAAGACTAAGTTTTCGCACCACAATTGGCTCGATGGATAGGCTCCTAGATACCTAGCCCCAAACTTGTTTCGCCTAGTTGCAAGGACAAACCGAACGGTGCAACAAGAGCTCTGGAACAACAATTGGATGCACAAGCTAGGAAGAAAAATCACCTCTATTGTCTACATAGAGGAGTTTGTGCCCCTTTGGATATGGATACAAGATGTGCACCTACAACATGGCGTCCAGGACACCATCATCTGGCGATGGACCAATGACGGGAACTACTCCACCCGCTCGGCCTACATAATACAATTCAAAGGCTCCCTTGTCCCCTTCCGTACGGATTTGATCTGGAAAGCGCATGTGGAGAACAGATGCAAGATCTTTGCCTGGATCTTAGTGCAAGATAAAATTCTAACAGCGCAAAATCTATAGAGGAGAGGGTGGCCACACCAACAACAATGCGTGCTCTGCAATGGACCATTAGAGACCAGCCTCCACCTATGCCTATGTTGCCCTTTTGCAAAGGCGGTTTGGGATCAAATCCTTTCGTGGGAAATCTTCAATCAAATTCTACAGCAACCACAGGTGGAGCACACCAATATCAGTTCATGGTGGGAAGAGGTGGCGAGGAAAGTGCCAAGATCCGAGCGTAGGCGGCTTAACGGGGTAGTAATCTACACCTTTTGGAATATTTGGAAAGAGATAAATAGGAGAATCTTCGACAACAAGATAGAAACGGTACCGCAAGTGGCCGCAAGGATAAAGGAAGACATAGAGCAAAGGAAGAGAGCACTCCCTTATGTTTAGTTGTTGCCCCCAACCCTTTCGGCCTGTGTGTCTCCCTACTTTGTATGCTAGTGGGGGGATGAAAACCTAATCTCGAGTGCCTTTGATTGTACATAAACTTGTTTTCCCTATCTTAATTGAAAGGCAGAGCTTCTACCATTGCGTTCCAAAAAAAAAGAATTCCAGAAGCCAAACTGTCCTTATACATTGCCGTGATGTAAAAAGGAATTTTGGGTTGGATTTTCTGCTCAAGGGCGATAACTTTAGCTTTTTGCTCACTTGTCATACTGCATGCTATCCAAGACTTGATGAGCTTCTGGGAGACACCTGAATTGATGGGCTCCTGATGAATGCCTTCAGAAGATGGGACATGTCCAGCTGCATAATGTCAAGTTGCCAACCAGGGAAAAAAAATTATTAGTAGTACACAAAGAATGCAAGAAAATTCTGAAACTGTATGTACATTACACACATCAAATTCTTACTTTTCTTCTGTGATGGAGAGTCTGTTGGGTTCATCTTGGGAGTCTCCGACTGGATAGCTCCAACTTTCTCTTCTACTTTACTCCTCTGTTCATCAGTTAGAGATGTGTGCCGTGGGAGCATGTATTGAGGCTTAGCAACTCCATGCCTCTTAGTAGGAGACACATGTCCTACAGAGAAGCCCAGTCACAAACATGGACGGTCATCAGATTCAGAAACATTATTAGCAGACTAGTAGTAAACAAAGAATGCAAGAAAATGCTGAAACTTTATGTACATTACACACATCAAATTCTTTGCTTTTCTTCTTTGATGGAGAGTCTGTTGGGTTCATCTTCGGAGTCTTTCTGCTGCCGCTTGGGCTACCAACTACCAACCTTTTGCCTGTTGGTGATTGCATTTGCTTACCATGAGAACCTTTCCTTTATTGCATACAAGGGGTGCTGTCCAGCAGAACGCAGGAGAGCTCTTTCTCACAGCCACTTGGATCGAAGATTCGGACTTTCAAGTGTGAGTTCCCACTGTTTTTGAACACTAAAAGATCACCTTGTTCAAGTTTGTAAGCACTCACAAATTCTGCCCATCCAGACCGAAGGACCAGCTTGTTCTGTTGTTCCTTAGCAACCTCAACGGTGTATGTCTTGCCATTCGGCACCTTGAATGTGACTTGTTCAGACATTTGCTCTCTGATGTTGGCCACAAACTTCTTCGGTATGGTCTGCATGAGTTAGCGAATTAGGTGTTTTACATCACAAAGAGGTGAACACTGATGACTGAGGTAAATACAAGTGAAAAAATGGGCCAGGAACCACCACAGCTACTAATCAGTACTGACTTTTTTTAGATAAAGGAAAACAAACATTCCGATCTCTGCACTTACAGATAAGTGCATACAGCCAGTCCAAACAGAACCAATGACTAGAGCATATAGAGTAAGCCTATTCATCACACCTGTAGTTTTCTAACAGCCAGGTTGATATTGTGGTCGCCTTTCCTACATCATTAATTTCAAGAGAATCCTTTTCTACATCATTCATTTTAAGGGAACTGGGACTGGGACTCTGGGAGCACATGTGGTTAGAGGATAAATATAAAGTTTTCACGTTTGGATTCAAAAATGGAATATTCTGGTTTTCCATCAAAATAAAAGATCTCTTTTTTTGCGAAAATAAAAGAAACATATCTGTGCACAAGATTGCAACGAACAGGGTCACGGAGAATGTCTTACCACCCCATTTTTGAAATGACCAATCATAATCTTGACGAAACGCTTCCGATCATCCATGTGGTGCCAATAATGATGTGCAATGCACTCTTTGAAGACTGTCCCAGATTTGCTCATCCTACCACCTCTCCTAATAATGTAATTTGAGATGAAGCTATTAGGGGAATATTAAATCCAATGCATGCACCTACCCTACTCATGCACAACCTGACTAAGCAAGTACAAGAGAAATAACCCAAATATATCGGCCATTTTTTCAGAATTATAATGATAGCCGCAGCAAGTATGTTGCAAATATAGCATGATAAGTAGTTGGTCGGTCATTGTACCAAAGTTGTGAGGATGTAAATCAAATATTTTTAGGACCCACAGCTCAGTGCTGCTCCTTTGCCCCCAAAAAGGAGAAAGATACATAAACATCATGTTGACTGAACAATAACTCAAAACAATTTTAGTTTGTAGGGTAATGCAACTGCAACAAAACAAAAAACATTTTTTTGTGCTCCTGACTACGCATAACATTCAGATTTTTCAGGCCAAATAAAAAAATCAAAATGGGTACCCGGCCAGAAGCAAATTACGAACTTCATTAGGTGATCAAGATTTAGAAAAGATGAAGAGGCCACTAACCTTGGAAAGGAGCTCCACAAGTCGTTGCACCTTCAGAAAAGTAGCCTCAACACCAGATGCCCAAACTCCAGCTCCAGTCCAGACTATTTAAGGGCAAGGCCAGCCTCACAGGCTCACATTGCCTAGTACCTACATGGTGGATACTGTACCTGCGTTCCTGTGATTTCTCTCTAGCACATTAGCCAATGTAGGTAATCATAACTTCTACTGAAAATATTGACGCACAAAAAAGAATGGCATGCATGATTACTTCCACTGGGATTCTGGGAATCTAGAGTTAGTGAGAACCAAAGGCTGCGAGGAATCTAATGAAATATGCTAGTGACACTTCGTTTCATATACTAAATAAATTATTATAAAGGAGAATGCTAATATCCAAATAGATGCAGCAACCAATAACAAATGAATTGGAAAACAATGAGCAAGAGAGAAGCGGTTCTTCTGCAAGCGGGTTCTCGGTGCACCAATAAAAACTTACAGGGGTACAATGCAAAGGATGAAAACATATATAGAGTAATTGGTAAATTTATCACAACAAACAGGATGGGAATTATAGATTATCCAAATTGGTTGTATTAGGAAATGAAGAGAGTGAAGACAATCAGTTTTAATTAATTATACTACTATATTTATCGATGAAGCATGGGTTGATGAACTAATGGGTTACATTCAAGAGTGGCAAACCAAACCCCAAAGGTCTTTGTAGTAATGGGAAGCCCTAAAGTTAGGTAACCGAACTTATAACACTAAAATAATTATTTATGTGGATTAAAACCCACTTGGTACAAAAGAGTCATTAATGATAGGGAAGAGGGGAGGAATAGAACTGAACTGAAACTGAGCTCTTTTTATCCCAATGAAGACGATGACATTGCACTGCTTCAGCCCGTGATTAGTTGCTCACCCAAATTCCAAAAAAGTGCTACAGTACCCGTTACATCGAATCTTGCGATACGTGCATGGAGCATTAAATGTAGGTGGAAAAAAAAACTAATTGCACAGTTTGATTGGAAATCGCGAGACGAACGTTTTGAGCCTAATTAAACCATGATCGAACACTAATTGCCAAATAAAAACGAAAATGCTACAGTAGCCCAAAATCCAAAATTCACCCAACTAAACACCCTCTCAGTATCCTGTGGCCTGTGGGAGATTTTACAGCATCTCTGACAGAGAAATTGATGGAACAGAACATGGCATGTCCAGTCACCAGGGTCAAATCAACTTGGCCTAATCGAGTACAGCAGTGTTTTCTTCCATGAACCTTTGAATGAATATATAAAATCTGCTAACAACTAAACTGAACAATTTTACAGTACTATAGTATAAAAAGTTGAAGGTATCATCAGAGATTCTCCAGCATCTCTGGCTGCCAACCGAGTGAGAAGTGCCAAGTGTGACAACTCAGTGATCACTGATCAGATCAGAATCAGCCACGGTTCTGCCATAGGTTGCAGACATATGATGATGATGACCACCTTGTTTTCACTTTCACAAAACTGCTTCACTCGTTATGTAAGCATTGAATAAAAAAAATATTTGGTGTCGGTTCTTTGTACCTTTTTCGTCTTAATCAATTTACATGCAACTTTTCTGCATATTCGAGAGATGTATTGAGAACTAATACAACTAGTATATTAACACAAGCTCCTGTGAGCTATAATCTATGGAGACATAGGTATTAGAAGTTTGTGGATAAATTTAATGTTTACAAGTAATTAAAGTAATTTATATTTGTGCTCTTTTTTATTTTTCTAATAAATATCTAACATAGACACTCTTTAATCTTTATCATGTTATGATAAATGTATCAATTACTCTATATATTTTTCTCATCCATATCTATAGTTTTTCTAGAAGGGCAGGCCTGGTGTAGTGGTGAGACCTGTCTCACTGAGTCACCAGGTCGTGGGTTCGAAGCAGCCTCTCCGTAGATTTTGCGGGGGAAAGGCTTGTCTCGGTTTATCCCTTCCCCAGACCCCACTCATGTGGGAGCCTCCGGCACTAGGTCTGCCCTTTTTTTTATATCTATAGTTTTTCTCCCTCTGCATTTTTTTTTCTCGAACTACGCAGGAGATCAAGCTGCGCGTCATTTCATTAAGAAAGAAGTGAACAAATACAAAAGATTAGGGGAGACCCCCCAATCCTTGCACACCAACACACCCACCAAAACAGAAAACAAAAATTGCCAACAAAAAATCGCAGACTTGACCGGTAGCCAAGGCACCTAAGTGCCCAGCACCAACGACCTAGTGAGGAGCTCCTGGAGCTTTGAGGCCCCAGCCATACACCACAAAGAGCTCTCATTTGCCACTGTTTGGAGTAGTATCTGGATGCTTGGACGTGCTCCTTCAAACACGCAGGAGCAATGTTTTCAAGTCATCCGATTAATCGTGATTAATCGCGACTAATCATCCTTATCGGTCCTTAGTGACCGATTTGGGGTACCGAGGCGACCAGCTCGATCAGAAAGCTGGTCGTCCGATTAATCGAAGAGTAATCACGATTAATCGTCCGACCAGGACAGGGACGACTAGTTTGGTTGCTCTGTTTTTTTGGGCCTGTTTAACCAGGCCTATATGTGGCCTATTGGGCTTGCAAGTTGGTCTGTTAGGGTTAGAATAGACACAAAAAAGCAGGAGGCACGCAGGCTCACGCCTACTTTTAATGTTGATTTGCTTAATTAGATGACTAGTTGCCTACTTTTTTTTGTACTGTTAAATGTCAATGTTTGTGACTCTGTGTCGAACACTTTAGCTTATGTGTACTGAACTTGTTTGGTTATGTAATATCTTGGCTGTGTGACTGCTATGGTCTGCTATGTGCTAACTGTTAAATGCTAGTTATTTGCTACTGCAGCAGTGTTGCTATTGAGCTGTGTCAAGATCAAGACTACATTAGTGTTGCTAATTATGGTCTTCTTTGGTATTTTAGGCTTCCAGCAGCAAGTCAGCAAAGAAATAGAGTTTGGGATAGGAATATGGACCTCTGGACATGGCAGAAAAGAGAAGAAAACAACTCCCACAAGTAAGTCACCAGCCAAACATTAATGTAGTCTTGATGCTTGCTTTATTGTGTATACTATATAGTATATAAAGGTATATATACAGTAGGTATATATTGTTGGAATATATGAGTTGGCCCATTTATTTATTCAATTCAAGAATTAAAAGCCCACCAATAAATGCTAGAGAGATAAGTGGATTTGAGGAAGATCTTAACTGACTTAAATGGTGGACTCTGAGTACACCTATTGCAAAGTCAATCAAGGAGACTGGCGTGCCACACGCGCGCGCGCTCGCTCGCCTCGCCGAGCCGGGCATGGACGGAGGCGAGGTGAGGCGACGCGCCAAGCCGAGCCGAGCGAGCGAAGCGACGTGATGCAGTGCGGTGAATCTTTTGCCAGTTGTCAGAGTCATCAATTGAGAGAATTCATTCTAGTAACGGCTACGTACTAATCTCTGGTATATTCCAACGGTTACTAGATTGATTGCCGCAAATTGATGACGGTGCTGAATGCCAGGCATCCAGGTTCATTTCCCCTCCCTCGCTGCTCGTCTATATAAGGCACTCTCCTCTTCCTTCCTGAAATACATACGAGCACCGAGTACTCCTTTGAGGAGACTTCTCTCTTCTCCCACTGTCTTCTGCTGCGCTCTTGTATTCCCATCGCCAGCACTGCGCGCACAAGTTCTGGCGAGAGCAGAGCCTCCGGAACCTCGCCTTCTGCCAGAGATCATGCTCGGGATAGGCAGGCGATAAGGTTTTTGGGAAGCGTTGAACGCGACTGCTCACTCCCTCCCTGATCAACTACGTCCTGGTGGCCGAGGCGCAGCGCTGATCGACTACAACGACTACTTCCTGGTGGCCGAGGCGCAGCACTGATTGACTACTTCCTCTTCTTCCTGGAGGCCGTTCGAGGGACTGCACTGCAACGACCTCTTCCTGCATCATTGTTGTATGACTACATCGACTGAGGCCATCCCACTACTAGTATGACTAGTCCAGATGGTAACGGCGCCTCCGGTGCCTTTGGCACTGGCCCCGCCTCAGGGTACAACCTAATTCATCTGTGCTTATATTTGTTCTTGTTTCTTAGATGTTTAAACTTGAACACTGCCGCATATTTGTTCTTGTTTATTAGCTGTTTAAACTTGAACACTAGCACATATTATCTGGTCACTGAATCACTCAACATAGTCATAATAATATTTTACATGTTTAATTTTGGAATTAAAATATACCGAAATATGCCTAGAATTCTAACAATCCAAAAACCTTATATTGTTGATAGGCTTTCGGTATCTAGTTTTGCTGCGTCCATTAAGCCAAACGTATTTGATGGTTCCAATTACAAGCGTTGGCGTGAGAGGCTTACGTTGTGGTTGACAGCCATGAACGTTATGCATGTCGTAGCCGGAAAGCCCGAGGGCAGCACGTCAGAGGATGCAAATGCCTTTGATCGTGCTGACAGCTTTTTCCGTGGCGCCATCATAAGTGTTCTAGCTGAAAATCTTATTGACACGTACCTTTCGCTGCCAACTGGCAAAGAGATGTGGGAAACTATTGAGGCTCGGTTTGGAGTGTCTGATGTTGGCAGTGAGCTGTATCTCATGGAGCAATTCCTTGACTACAAGATGGTTGAAGACCGTCCTATAGTTGAACAAGCTTATGAGATTCAGACGCTATCAAAAGATCTCAAAGACTACAGCAAAGAGATTCCTTGTGTTTTGCCCGACAAGTTTGTGGTCGGAGCTATTATCTCTAAGCTGCCACCTTCTTGGAGGGACTGGAAAGAGTTCAGTATCTCTGATCTCATTGGGACTCTTGATGTTGAAGAGAAGGCGAGAGCAAAAGACACTAGGAAAAGGAATTGTTGGAGCTTCAAGTGCCAACTTTGTTCAGAAGAACAATTCCAATTCCCAAAAGAAGAGAAAGAAGCCACCGAAGAACCAAGGAAAGACTAAACAAACAACTGCACCGGCTAAAAAGAAGAAGGGAGTCTGCTTTGTGTGCGAGAGTCCGGATCACTTTGCTTCACAGTGTCCGAATCGCAAAGGCAGGAAATCTGCCAACATGGTTATAAGCGAGGCTGGAGGAACATCGGGGTACGGTAATTTATTACCTATAGTTCTTTCAGTATGTTACTCACCCGAGTGGTGGATTAACACCGAGGCTAATATATATGTGTGTGCTGATATCTCCTTGTTTTTTTCTTACCAGGTCGGAGGGACTGGCTCCTTGTTAATGGGAAATGGATCACATGCACGTGTTCTTAGTGCTGGTACGGTCAATCTGAAGCTTACTTCGGGAAAGACCGTGCAATTGAAGAACGTGCAGCATATCCCCACTATCAAGAAGAATCTAGTCAGCGGATCTCTACTGTGTAGGGATGGGTATAAGTTAGTCTTTGAGTCCAATAAATGCATTCTGTCTAAGTTTGGTACTTTTATTGAAAAATGTTATGATAGCTGAGGCTTGTTCCGCTTGTCTTTGTCTAATGATTGTAATAAAGGTGTGAATAACGTTGTTAATGTTGATGAATCAAATGTTTGGCATTTGAGGCTTTGTCACATTAATTTTGGTTGTATGACGCGCTTAGCTAATTTGAGTTTAATTCCAAAATTTACCTCTGTCAAAAATTCTAAGTGTCATGTTTGTGTTGAATCAAAACAAACTCGCAAGCCTCACAAGGCTGCAGAGGCGAGGAACTTGGCACCTTTAGAATTAATTCATTCCGATCTGTGCGAAATGAATGGTGTTTTGACAAAATATGGTAAAAAATATTTCATGACTTTGATAGATGATTGCACTAGATTTTGTTACATCTATTTGTTGAAGTCAAAAGATGAAGCATTACATTACTTTAAAATGTATAAAGCTGAAGTAGAAAACCAACTAGAGAGAGATCAAACGAATTAGGTCAGATCGTGGTGGCGAATACTTCTCAAATGTTTTTACTTCATTCTGCGAGGAACATGGTATAATTCATGAGAGGACGCCTCTCTACTCACCTCAGTCAAATGGGGTTGCCGAAAGAAAGAACCGCACTCTAACTGATTTGGTTAACGCCATGTTTGATACAACGGGACTATCCAAGGAAAGGTGGGGTGAGGATATATTGACTGCTTGTCATGTCCTAAATCGTGTTCCTACAAAGAATAAAGAAATAACGCCATTCGAGGAATGGGAGAAGAAAAGGCTAACACTTTCTTACTTACGTACTTGGGGTTGTTTGGCAAAAGTTAGTGTGCCGATAACTAAGAAACGTAAGCTTGGACCTAAAACTGTGGATTGTGTCTTTCTGGGTTATGCTATTCACAGCGTTGGCTATAGATTTTTAGTAGTAAAATCAGAAGTACCTGACTTGTATGTTGGTACTAGAATGGAGTCAAGAGATGCTACATTTTTTGAGAACATCTTTCCTATGAGAGATGAAACAAGTTCATCTAGGCAAGAGTTTATCGAGAAGGATATCTCTACCGATGTGATAGAACACAGTGAACCTACACTTGTGGAAAATCCTGAGAAGGATAACAATGAAGCTCTCAGAAAGAGCAAGAGACGAAAGATTGAAAAGTCCTTTGGTGATGATTTCATTGTATACCTCGTGGATGATACCCCTAGAACCATTGAAGAGGCATATTCATCTCCTGATGCTGACTATTGGAAGGAAGCTGTAAGGAGTGAAATGGATTCTATTATGTCTAATGGAAAATAGGAAGTCGTAGAACGTCCTTATAGGTGTAAACCCGTAGGATGCAAGTGGGTGTTCAAGAAGAAGCTTAGGCCTGATGGTATTATTGAAAAGTACAAGACAAGGCTTGTGGCTAAGGGCTATACTCAGAAAGAAGGAGAAGACTTCTTTGACACTTATTCACCTGTTGCTCGATTGACCACAATTCGAGTGTTACTTTCCCTAGCAACTTTTTATGGTCTTCTCATCCATCAAATGGATGTTAAGACAGCTTTCCTAAATGGAGAGTTGGAAGATGAGATCTATATGGATCAGCCAGAAGGGTTTGTAGCAAAAGATCAAGAAAGAATGGTGTGTAAGCTGTTAAAATCTTTGTATGGCCTCAAGCAAGCTCCTAAGCAGTGGCATGAGAAGTTTGATAAAACTCTTACGTCCGCTGGCTTTGTTGTGAATGAAGCCGACAAGTGTGTGTACTATCGCTTTGGTGGAGGTGAAGGAGTGATATTGTGCTTATATGTCGATGACATATTGATTTTGGGACAAGCCTTAATGTGATTAAGGAAGTCAAGAACTTTTTGTCTCAAAACTTTGAGATGAAAGATTTGGGAGAAGCTGATGTTATCCTTAATATAAAACTAGTAAGAGAAGGTGATGGTGGGGTTACACTCTTGCAATCCCATTATGTGGAAAAAGTTCTAAGTCGCTTTGGTTATAGTGACTGCAAACCTGTTTCAACACCTTATGATGCTAGTATAATTTTAAGGAAAAATAAAAGGATAATGAGAGATCAACTGAGATACTCTCAAATTATTGGTTCACTTATGTACTTGGCTAGTGCTACAAGGCCTGACATCTCGTTTGCTGTGACCAAACTAAGCCGATTTGTTTCAAATCCGGGAGATGATCATTGGAATGCTCTGGAGAGAGTAATGCGCTATCTAAAAGGTACTGTGAACTACGGGATTCACTATGCTGGTCACCCAAGGGTACTTGAAGGGTATAGTGACTCAAATTGGATCTTTGATGCTGATCAGATAAAAGCCACAAGTGGATATGTATTCACACTTGGAGGTGGCGCTGTTTCCTAGAAGTCTTGCAAGCAGACCATCTTAACGAGGTCAACAATGGAAGCGAACTCATAGCATTAGACACCGCCACTGTAGAGGCTGAGTGGCTTCGTGAACTCCTAATGGACTTGCCGATAGTTGAAAAATCGATACCGGCAATTCTAATGAACTCTGACAACCAAACTGTGATTGTCAAGGTGAACAGTTCAAAGGACAACATGAAGTCGTCAAGGCATGTCAAGAGGTGGTTGAAATCTGTCAGAAAATTGAGAAACTCCGGAGTTATAGCTTTGGACTATGTTCAAACAGCTAAGAATCTGGCAGATCAATTTACAAAGGGTCTTTCATGAAATGTGATAGACAATGCATCTATGGAATTGGGCTTGAGACCCACGTGAGTTATTCTATAGTGGTAACCTATTCTATGTGATCGGAGATCCCATGAAGTAGGATGGTGAAACAAGCTATAGTCTAGCTGAGAGAAGAAACCTTTGAATAGGCTCATTCTAGTAAAAGATGCATTTCTCTTCAATCCTGTATGGCAGGTTGGTTTATACCTTAATGCATTCCGAGTGGTCTCTTTGAAACAAGGTAGTTGTTTCTTTGAAGCAAAGATGTTGTCCTATAGAATATCTTTTGAGGAATGTACCTATATGAGTCTGACTACTGGTCATAGTCTATAAGATGTGGGTGATCTCTAGAAACTCATGAAAGGCCTGGAGTATGACTTATAAGCTCCAAACCGCGGGGATGCTTTCGCAGCCTAGTATCAGTGAAGGACTCTAGTCAAACTTGTTTGCACAAGACTGTCAATTAAGGCATAGTCCATCGTACAGTTGTGAATAAGTGTAGCCTTAGTTCTAGATGAAAGTTCAACTTAACAGTCTCCATCAAATACTGGTATATCAAAGATTACAGTGGATCTGAGAGCATTTTTGGTGTGGCTTGAAATTCTTGGTGGGGATTGTTGGAATATATGGGCTGGCCCATTTATTTATTCAATTCAAGAATTAAAAGCCCACCAATAAATGCTAGAGAGATAAGTGGATTTGAGAAAGATCTTAACTGACTTAAATGGTGGACTCTGAGTACACCTATTGCAAAGTCAATCAAGGAGACTGGCGTGCCACACGCGCGCGCACTAGCTCGCCTCGCCGAGCCGGGCTTGGACGGAGCGAGGCGAGGCGACGCGCCAAGCCGAGCCGAGCTGAGCCGAGCGAGCGAAGCGACGTGATGCAGTACGGTGAATCTTTTGCCGGTTATCAGAGTCGTCAATTGAGAGAATTCATTCTAGTAACGGCTACGTACTAATCTCTGGTATATTCCAACGGTTACTAAATTGATTGCCGCAAATTGATGACGGTGCTGAATGCCAGGCGTCCAGGTTCATTTCCCCTCCCTCACTGCTCGTCTATATAAGGCACTCTCCTCTTCCTTCCTGAAATACATACGAGCACCGAGTACTCCTTTGAGGAGACTTCTCTCTTCTCCCACTGTCTTCTGTTGCGCTCTTGTATTCCCATCGTCAGCACTGCACGCACAAGTTCTGGCGAGAGCAAAGCCTCCGGAACCTCGCCTTCTGCCAGAGATCCTGCTCGGGATAGGCAGGCGATAAGGTTTTTGGAAAGCGTTGAACGCGACAGCTCACTCCCTCCCTGATCGACTACGTCCTGATGGCCGAGGCGCAGCACCGATCGACTACAACGACTACTTCCTGGTGGCCGAGGCGCAGCACTGATCGACTACTTCCTCTTCTTCCTGGAGGCCGTTCGAGACACTGCAGTGCAACGACCTCTTCCTGCATCATTGTTGTACGACTACATCGACTGAGGCTTCCCACGACTAGTATGACTAGTCCAGATGGTAACGGCGCCTCCGGTGCCTTCGGCACTGGCCCCGCCTCAGGGTACAACCTAATTCATCTGTGCTTATATTTGTTCTTGTTTATTAGATGTTTAAACTTGAACACTACCACATATTTGTTCTTGTTTATTAGCTGTTTAAACTTGAACACTAGCACATATTATCTGGTCACTGAATCACTCAACATAGTCATAATAATATTTTACATGTTTAATTTTGGAATTAAAATATACCGAAATATGCCTAGAATTCTAACATATATGTCCTGATATATAGAACGACCAGGGGTCGACTAGGCTCGACTAATCGGCCTGGTCGACGACTAATCATGATTAGTCTCTTGGTCGGTCCCATGGCGACTAGGTTCAACTGGACGACTTGAAAACATTGCGCAGGAGTTGCAGTGCTTCCAAACCTCCCAGGCCACAAGTATGATGAGAGAGTTCAAACCTTTCCGCATATCTTTTGGAACTGCCCGGATGGTGTTGCACCACCAGGCCGAGAAACTAGAGGACTCAGCCGTGGGCAAGTCGATGACCAGGTTCAGATATTGGAAAATGAAGAACCAAACCTGACGAGTGAACACGCATGATAAAAGAAGGTGCTGGGCTGTTTCCTGTGCCTGGTCACACAGAGGACAGGCGTTTGGGTGTTGCAGCCCACGCTTGGCCAGGCGATCCGCCATCCAGATCCTTCCTTTTAATGCCAACCAAATGAAGAATTTGCAGTGTAGAGGTGCCCAGCTCCGCCAGATTCTTCGCCATGCTGCAAATTTTATGGAACCAACAAAGAAGGCCTCGTAAGCGGACTTGCTGCTATATGTATCAGTTTGGGTCAGCTTCCATCGAAAATGATCCTGAACTTCTCTATCCAACAAGTCCCAAATCCTAAAATAGTCCATCAGAACTGGGACAGTGAGAGCCCCTTTTATGTCAGACGCCCAGACCCTATTATTTAGAGCTTGTGCTACTGTCCTTGATCTCACCACCCTTTTCGGGATGGCTTTATAAAGGTTGAGAGCTATTTCTGCCATAGTGTTGCCATTTATCCAGCGATCTGACCAGAATAAAATTGTGTCCCCATTTCCAACTATTGCATCAACCGCCATATGAAACAAGGCTTGAGCTTTTTGTGGTACCTGAATGGTGAGACCAGCCCAAGGTCTTGATGGATCTGTTTTCTGTGCCCAAAGCCAGCGGATCCGAAGTGCCCAACCAAATATTCCAGATTGTGAATGCCTAGCCCTCCATATTCAAAAGGCCTCTGAACCTTTTCCCAGGCTACCAGGCAATTTCCTCCATTAGCCTTTTCCTGTCCTCTCCATAAAAATCCCCTCCGTTTCTTGTCAATGGCTCTGATAACCCATTTGGGAAGATCCACCGCAATCAGAAGGTAAATTACAGTGGCTGTCAGAACCACCCGTGTTAAAACCAAACGGCCTGCTCTATTCATCAGTGAAGCTTTCCAACCTGGTAGATGGTCCGCGACCTTGTCAATGAAGGGCTGGAACACCTCCTTAGTTGGCTTTCTCAAGGTCAGCAGCAAACCCAAATAGGTACACGGGAAGTCTTTGATTGCACAGGCCAAAATATCAGAGGTCTGCTGCAAGTCTTCATCTGACTCCCTCTGCATTGTACCTTCAAGTATCTTCAATATATATTTTGTTTAAAACATAGCTAAAGTTATGGCAGTGCCCATGTCTCATGATGTTTTGCACTAGATTTTGACTTTTAAATTTTGATCATATAAGTTGCTAAACTTTTTTGCCTGCATGTTAAGTTGAAATTCTTGTGCTTATGATTATACCTTTTATTCAAAATACTCATTTTGTAGTTGTTTATCAAAATAAGGTT
Organism: Miscanthus floridulus; assembly: GCF_019320115.1. NCBI lineage: Eukaryota > Viridiplantae > Streptophyta > Magnoliopsida > Poales > Poaceae > Miscanthus > Miscanthus floridulus. The sequence goes on along the minus strand of NC_089594.1, from coordinate 73,270,938 downwards.
CTAGGTTTTAGACTGCACTCTTAGTTACTGCAATGGCATAAACGGTCATCAAAACCTGCCAACAGCAGTCTTATTTCAAATAAATCAAAGGGCACCCCTGATAGCTAAAAGCATTCAAAGAACTAGTGCTTCACGAAATGCATTTAATCAAATCCATGTCTTCTCTCAGTGCATATTCGAGAGGCCCTTACCTCAAGGATGCATAAATGCAGGACAGCGAACACTTCATGATAAAAAAGACAAGAGGCCCATACCTCCTGCCAAGAAGCACTACAACTTCCATAAGGAGGCAGCTTCGAAACTAGTCATGGAAAGCCCCGGCCCCCAGCATAGTCGCATACTCCAGATATAGGGCCGTCATGATTACTGGTACAAGAATATTGACTTTCAAGCACCAAAAGCTGCAAGGAATCTGCTGACATAAAAGTTTAGTCCGCAGGGGGTGTTTTGATTCGGTAAGGTTTTACAGACTGTTTACCGAGAAATTGAATAGAATCATTTTTTCTAAAAAAAATGATGATGTAGATTTTGTCTTCTAGTGTTGCAATACAATGAAAGACACCAAAACAAGATATTGCCAGGACTATTGCAAGACATCAACTGTTAAAACTCACAACTTCAAAGCAGTGGTTTCAAAAGTGGAAGTAAAAAAATCACAGAAATAAGGGGGAATCACCCAAATTCAACACTCAAGCTCTAGGAACCTCAACTTCAAACTGTTTAAACCTTAAGAATTTCTGAATTTGGACCACAGTCAGGGGCGGAGCCAGAAAATTGATATAGAGGGGACCATTGTCAACAACAAAGCATTGGTTAGCTGGCAGGAGGGTCCAAGTTCACTTAATACGCCTTAATAATTAGCATAAGAATCAAAGGTGTTCTTCTGTTTTAACTGGAGGATTAGGGGGGGGTGCCCCCTTCCCTCCGCCTCTGACCACAGTCCACGCTTTCCAAACAGTTAACAGACACTTAAAGAAATTTATTTGTGCAACTAATAACACCCACCATGCAAACGAGAAGAATGGGATGAAGGGATGAGGGAACGGAGAGATACAGACCTGAATTGATCCTCCAGGTGCCTCTGTTTAGTACCCTGAGAAACTGACACCACACTGCTTGACATTGGGAGATATCCCAGAATCTCTAACTGTGAAATTGACTGAGCAAAGGCATGACCTATCAAGCATCAAATCAATCGATAAAGCATAGACACCTAGTAAGCTAGTAAAAGAATCATCCAGGGCTTTCAGCCATAGAGCTCGAACATCTCTGCTTTCAACAAGACTGAACAACTCTGCACCTCTGGCTGTCATATTGAGCGAGCAGTGCAAGGCATGGCATGGCAGAATCAGCAAGGCCTGGTGCCCTGGTCAGGTAAGAAACAGACAGTTTGTGCCAAAGACTTCAAACCTATGATGACATTGCCTTACTTCAACTAAACTGTCAAAAACTGAAGATTTTGAAATGAAACAAAAAAATGTATTTGGAACCAATAAAATTCCTTCATTTGAAATCCATTGTTAACTCAGTTTCCAAGTTAACTATTTTAATGCTACATGGGATACAATTCAAATTTAAAATATTGAAAACATCAATCACCTTTTTCCGGATTCACATCTCCCTTATGTACTAAGGTGGACTAGGCAAGAGCAAACTATGTCTGCTTTAAGTATCACAAGTTCACTTCGTATACTCCATCATTTGTACTTGGAAGGAAAACCCATGAGATCACAGATTCTTTGAGCAACAACAACAACAACAACAACAACAAAGCCTTTAAGTCCCAAACAAGTTGGGGTAGGCTAGAGTTGAAACCCAACAGAAGCAATCAAGGTTCAGGCACGTGAATAGCTATCTTCCAAGCACTCCTATCTAAGGCTAAGTCTTTGGGTATATTCCATCCTTTCAAGTCTCCTTTTATTGCCTCTACCCAAGTCAACTTCGGTCTTCCTCTGCCTCTCTTCACGTTACTATCCTGACTTAGGATTCCACTACGCACCGGTGCATCTGGAGGTCTCCGTTGCACATGTCCAAACCATCTCAATCGGTGTTGGACAAGCTTTTCTTCAATTGACGCTACCCCTAATCTCTCACGTATATCATCGTTCCGAACTCGATCCCTTCTTGTATGACCGCAAATCCAACGCAACATACGCATTTCCGCGACACTTAGCTGTTGAATATGTCGTCTTTTCGTAGGCCAACATTCTGCACCATACAACATAGCAGGTCTAATCGCCGTCCTATAAAACTTGCCTTTTAGCTTCTGTGGTACCCTTTTGTCACATAGGACACCAGACGCTTGCCGCTACTTCATCCACCCTGCTTTGATTCTATGGCTAACATCTTCATCAATATCCCCGTCCCTCTGTAGCATTGATCCTAAATATCGAAAGGTATCCTTCCTAGGCACTACTTGACCTTCCAAACTAACATCTTCCTCCTCCCGAGTAGTAGTGCCGAAGTCACATCTCATATACTCAGTTTTAGTTCTACTAAGTCTAAAACCTTTGGACTCCAAAGTCTCCCGCCATAACTCCAGTTTCTGATTCACTCCTGTCCGGCTTTCATCAACTAGCACTACATCGTCCGCGAAAAGCATACACCAAGGGATGTCCCCTTGTATGTCCCTTGTGACCTCATCCATCACTAAAGCAAACAAATAAGGGCTCAAAGCTGACCCTTGATGTAGTCCTATCCTAATCGGGAAGTCATCCGTGTCTCCATCACTTGTTCGAACTCTAGTCACAATATTGCTGTACATGTCCTTAATAAGCCCGACGTACTTCGTTGGGACTTTATGTTTGTCCAAAGCCCACCACATAACATTCCTTGGTATTTTATCATAAGCCTTCTCCAAGTCAATAAAAACCATGTGTAGGTCCTTCTTCTTCTCCCTATACCGCTCCATAACTTGTCTTATTAAGAAAATGGCTTCCATGGTTGACCTTCCGGGCATGAAACCAAATTGGTTCATAGAGACCCGCGTTATTGCTCTCAAGCGATGCTCGATAACTCTCTCCCATAGCTTCATAGTATGGCTCATCAACTTAATTCCCCGGTAATTTGTACAACTTTGAATATCCCCTTTATTCTTGTAGATCGGTACCAATATACTTCTCATCCACTCATCAGGCATCTTGTTCGATCGAAAAATATGGTTGAACAGCTTGGTTAACCATACTACAGCTATGTCCCCGAGGCATCTCCACACCTCGATTGGGATACCATCCGGTCCTATCGCCTTACCTCCTTTCATCCTTTTCAACGCCTCTCTGACCTCAGATTCTTGGATTCTCCGCACAAAGCGCCTATTGGTGTCATCAAAAGAGTCATCCAACATCACAGATTCTTTGAGCATCCCAAAAAAATTACAACTGAGCATTAGCATCTAAGTATCTAACACAGATAAGACAGTAATTTGTATGAGCTTCAAAATTTTGATTACTAGCATAAAGGAGAAGGGACCACTACCTGGATCTATATTATGGCATCACAGAGTGGGAACTATAATAAAGTTCCAGAGTATCGCCTTGCGGTGAATGGGGACCATCAAAAGTCATGAACAAACTGAAATCGGAACAGTTCAAATAGGAGTTACCTTTCCTGGATAGTTAAAAGCAAAGCACAAAACAAATTTGTAGTTTGCTTTCCTGATTTTGGTTTATTAGCACAAAGGGAACATTAAGGTTGTATCAGACCTTCTCCATGTTATATCATGAATTCATGAGACCGTCTCCATTTCAGAGAGGATCCTAGGAATGTGTATGCCATGGACTGACAGTAGGATATGAAAAGACTTCAGGGCTGCATTGAACAAAGATGGTCCCAGGCTGCAGAAACAGCAGCATCTGACTATACATCCTAGAATATAGTTATCAAGGCATTCAACTTTCATTGTGATAAAAAAATAACATTAAAAAAATATCCTGTTTCTATGTGATCACAAGAAACTTAAATGGCATAATACAATACAGGCAATATGTGGTTGATATTTGCTCAGCGCTCATAAAGAAAACAATGGTACTGCACTCAAACTTCAAACCCAACTGGATGTTTTACTATTATATTTATGAAACCTAAACATGTACTGTGCAGATTAAGCAGCCCTAGATGCAAATTGGAAGAATATTGGAACCTAAACTCACAGCATTCTAAGTTTCTGGTTTTACTTTATGAACAGATAAGAAGTATTCAGCAACATCCATATGTTATGAGGATCCACAGACCACAGAACATATTCAAACTTTCAGATCACAAATTTTAAGCAAGAGACGCACATAAGTTGACCAAAATGAAATGTTTGCTAAGATGTAAAAACCACATTACGAACACACATCTGAGACTGAGTATCTGACTAAATTGAACTTGCACAAAACCACTCAAACTATTTCATTTCCAATGAGCTGCTTTACAGACATTGTTCCGTGGGAAAGAGCTCTACTGATGAGCTGCTGGTACATATTTGAGTTGAGCAAACTCTACATGAATAAAAACAAGTCATATGACTCATATCGAGGAACTAGGCAAAGAATAAACAAATCTGCTAAATCCACTACTGATTACCCCTTGAAAGCATAGAAGACAACATATGCTTCAACAGAAGGAGAAATCACCTTCCTCTCACTTTTTGTTGCTATGTTACATGTCATGCTTAATTTTGTCCTTCTGAGTGGTCAGCAGCAATGGTGAGGCGTTCACTTTCAAGAAATGAAGGATCAAGGAACTTGGCAACAAAAGCCCACATCTTGTAAACATCTTCAAAGTTAGTAAGGAAGCCAAGTGAAGCAGTCACGACTTCAACTCTTATGGTCACCTTTTTATTGTCTCTGCGTCCATTCTTATAAAATGAAGCCTCAGGTATATCGAGCATGCCATTTAACTGTTTCTGGTTCATGTCTACTTTTATATGATTGAGAAAACCAATGCCAACAGATATGCCGTTTTTCTCAGCAATCTTTTGAACAACTTCAGCATTAACAAACGTTCCATCATTTTGCTTCACATTAAAAGCAACAGCTGCTCCCCTTTCATACTTAATCTTGGGACCATAGATGTGTACAAGAGGGACTCCATCACCACCTTTCGAGTCTGGCAACTTCAGTTGCAAAAGTGAAGTTACTAGCCAATTGATCAAGTATCTCAACCTAAGAGTAGTTCTGTTGAGTCCCATCATATCAACATGATCAATGTGCCTGCAAATTATCTCTGGCTCCCTCCTGCCCCAGTCCTGAGCATCATCATATCCATCACTTGCACAACCATCATCATCACGGAATGTATATCCAGAAGCTTCAGCAGCATCTGAGGCCCGATTCAGCCTGTCAGCAATGATATTAGCCTCCGTGCTGAAAGAAACTCTGCGCCCCATGCTTAAACCTCCATCAATCTCTTCAACACCGAAGAGTCGCCCCCCAGTAAATCTGCTGTTGCCATCCCTACCTCCCAGCAGCCGGAATTCCCCTTCAGTCTCCCTTCTTATCGCACTTTCTTTGTGCTCTGCACCACCATTCATAGCACGTTGGCATGCCACCTCTTCGACCTCTGGCTCCTCTTGGATTTCACTAACCTGCCTGAAATGAGTTCTCCGCCCATTCTCAAAAATTTCTTCTTCAGGGTCTTCCTTGAGGCAGTCTGCATCTTGCGAGACTGATAGCACGGCTGCATCAAAGGAAATCACATGACCATCATAAAGTGGGCTTCTAGATATCCTGGAAGTTAAGTTTGGGGACATCCTCTTGTTACACTTTCTTCCGTTGAACCAAGAAGATGGTAATGGTGAACCCAGTTTCCCTTTCTTGAACTGACCAGACTTCTCTGACCCCAATGGGCTCTGGCCAACATCAACCCAGAAAGAGTTCTCTGATGAACAGTCCTCACTGAAGGCTGGACTCCTCATGACCTCACCCATAGAGACGCTCTCAGTTTCTTCAAAGATGGTGCTTGCCCCATCCCTGTCTGAGCTGCTGTCCCGACCAGGATCACTCTCAAAAGTCTCTCTAACCTGAGCAGACGTGTAGACACCTGAAAATGCTGGCAGCTGCGACCCATTTTGAGCATTAGAAGACGGCTTTTCATCTTTGTTAACGCCTGCATCATCTTCAAGCCCATCAAATGCATCAAAACCATCAACTGAGTCACTGAGATACTGTGGAAACACTGGAACAATCCTCACCATTCCTGATGCATTACACCCATTTCTCCCCTGCAGTGTCCCAATTACTGACTTCTTGATCAGAAGGCAACCAAACCCAGTTGGGTCTGCACCAAACACCCTGTAGAACGAAGTTATAATGAAGTCTGGCCGAAATAGGGAGAGCCCCAGTGAATCCATGTCCTTAGGGCCAAGTGCACCAGCATCAAGCATCACGTGCCACCCATTCTGCTGCGCCAGCGCCATCCACTGGTAGGAGTACTTGGCGCCGGTCACCCGAGACTGCGCAGGGAAGACAAACAAACCAACTGCAGCATCCCGTCGCCGCCCCTTCTTCTTGCCGACGATCTCCTTCCGCAACTCCGTTGAGCAGAGCTTCAGTGTTGGCCAGCGGAACCATGCAGTGAGCGTCTTGGCACCCTTCGCCCGTGCACTCTGTGCCATCCAATTGACGGACTGGCTCTCATGGTCGAACATGGTCAGCAGCCTCCGGTTGGTCTCGAAGGGGTAGCACTCAGCAAGCAGCCGGAACGCTGACCCACGGCTCACTGTGAACACCAGCGCATACTCGCTGGCTGGCACATTCAGGTACTCCAAGATGCGCTCTTTGATGTCATTCTCCACGGTGCCGGGCTCAGCGCCGCCATAGAGCGCATGGTTGCTCAAATTGGCATTGAGCTCGTGCAATGTGAAGGACGACGAGGAGGAATCCCAACTGGAGTCGAAGAGGCCGAAACCGCAGTAGTCTAGACAGACCCTGCCGGCACCGGGGGCGTCGAGGTGGGAATAATGGTCGACGCGGAGGCGGTCGACATCGGCGGTTGAGGCGTAGTCCGGGTACATGGCGATGAAGGTGGCGATGGCGTGGGGGAGCAGCGGGAGGTCGGAGAGAGACCGGAACGGGCCGGCGGCGGCGGCAAGGGCCGTGGCGCGGAGGAAGTCCCGTTGCGCGCGCAGGCGCGCCAGGGAGCGGGAGCGGGACACGGCGGCGTCCGCATCGGCGCCGGCGGTGTCTGGCGGCGGGCAGAGGGAGCCATCCTCCGACGCTGCGTCGAGCGCGTCCCGCAGCTGCCGCAGGAAGGAGGACGGGTCGTCACGGTGGCCGTTGCTGCCACCACCGTGCCCACCGCCCCCGCCGCCACGGCGCCGGTGGTTCTTGGCGAGGAGGACGGCGGCGCAGTGGGATAACGGCTTCCATAGCGACAGATGCATGGGCCTCGGATCGAGAAGACGCCGCTCTCCGGCGGAAAAATCGCAGCTTTCCGGTGGCGGTTTGGATCAACGAGCGGAGTGAGGCATGGAGTGGGCAAACCCCCCGAGATTTCCGTGCGAAATGGGGAGATTTTGGACCAACGAGTGCAGGAAAACTGCAGTTTCGGGAGGAAAAACTGGATCTTTGGGTAGCTGGTTCTGGGCGAATCAAGAACTGCGGTGGTGGAGCACTGGGCGTGGAAATCTGAGGTTTTCGTGGAGGGAACGGGATTGAGAGGCGAGGAAACTGCAGACAGAAATTCGAGCTTTGTGGTGGGAGGGATTGGGGAGGGTTTGAAATGCCAGGACACCCCTCATCTTTGCAAACAAAACGTGAGGTCTTTTGCTTTTGGCAGGATCAAGAACTCAAATTAAAGAAAAGAGCACAGCATCAAACAAGGGGAGAAAAAGAAAGCAGAGAAAAACAAAAGATTTGACTCCACTTTTTCCGCCACTCCAGCCGTTCAGCAAGAACCGCTTGGTAAATGAAATGGAATGGGGTGGGGTGAGATATGACTGAATAGTTCTTGAAATCTACAGCTACTCCTACATACAAACAGGAGATAGAACAGAGTCCAGCTCGATTCACAGATGAGGAAGAAAGAAACCCGAGCTCAGAGGCAGATGCAGAAACCAGCTCCCAGCCACACACCCTAGCTCCTCTCAACTCACCAAACCCCTTGCAGGTGTTTTCAATGCCACTAAATGCAGCGCGTCATGATGAAGAGGAGGTTGCATTCATTGCCTTTGCAAGAGCTACTAGCAGGCAGCAGCACATCACCCGTCACCAACATTAAATACTAATAAAAAACATTAAATATAGATTAATTATAAAGGTTAATTTATGAGACGATTTTTTTAAGTCTAATTAATCTATTATTAGCACATGTTATTTAGCATCATGTCCTATTTACGTGCTCTTAAACCTGATTTGATCCGCTTCTTTTTTCATCTAGAACAGTGTTTTTTCTCTCACAAATTCCTCCAGCATTCCTCCAAACCATCCAAATTCCTATATAATTCCTCCTAGCAAACAGACCCTATGTTGTCAAATTATGGACTAATTAGCCTTAAAAGATTCGTTTAGTAAATTAGTCGTAAGTTATATAATTAATTTCGTAATTAATCTATATTTAATACTTTATATATATATATATATATATGTATCTAAATATTCGATGTAACAAGAATTTTAGTAACGTACATAGAAACCAAACTTGGCCTTATTTGGCCTTATTTGCTTTCTAAGTTGTTCCTCCGTCCTCTTACCTCTTGCTCGCTTTCTGGTTGTTCCTCCGTCCTCCTCCTACCTCTTGCTCTGGACTGGAGTAATAAAGTACTGACAGTCACTATTTTAGGGGCCGCCGTTTGTTTGCAAGTGTACTATCTTCACCAATGGCTTGATTAGTTTTTAAAAAAAAATTCAAAAAGTGCTATAGTAGCTATTATATCGAATCTTGTGATACGTATATAGAGCATTAAATATAGACGAGAAAAAACTAATTACACAGTTTGGTTGGAAATTACGAGACAAACGTTTTGAGCCTAATTAGTCCATGATTAAACACTAATTGCCAAATAAAAACAAAAGTACTACGGTAGCTAAATTCTCAAAATTCACGAACTAAACACGCACAAGTAAAAACAAAGTGTTTGGTTTGGTAGCATTAATTTTCCCCTGGGCCCTACCTTACAGTGTGTAGTAACAGAGTGGGCTGGCTGTAAAGCAGCAGCTGCATCCAAACAAGTGCTTGTGCATTGACTTTTCCTTTTCTTTTTTTGTTATTAGGGAAACTTTTTCCTCATTGAAATGCAGTGTTATTGGTCATCAGTTTTTTTTTGTCTATGGGGTTAAAGCAAAAGCATGCCACAATGATCGTCTTCTTGACTGATTTGTGGAGCTGTCTTTGGCCTTTTCGCCTAGTTTCGTGCTGCTTTTCTTGCACTTCATGATGATTTGTTATAATAATGCATACAACAAGTTTGTATCTGTTCAAGGAGCTCCTTATCTTTGAGATGGTCCCACCAAAGTTAGATAGTCATTACTCCTTACTCCTTAGAACGAATGTGTTGTTTCCATCAGCTTGAATTTTAATGGTGAGAACTACTCCTACCCCAAACTGACATTGACTTCCATCATTGAAAACCTGTAGGGCCTTGTTTAGATTACAAGTTTTTTCACTCTCTCTCCGTCATATTAAATCTTTGGACACATACATGGAGTATTAAATATAGATAAAAAATAACTAATTACACAGTTTGATTGTAAATTACGATACGAATCTTTTGAACCTAGTTAGGCCATAATTGGACAATAATTATCAAATACAAACGAAAGTGCTACAGTATCGAATACTGATTCCTAACCCCAATCTAAACCAGGTTTAGTAGTGCTAGCATTGACATTCAAACAGTGTTTTTGGTGTTGTGTGTTTATCCATTGACGTTTTCCATTTCATGATTCTGGTCGTCTCACGCCATGGGCCTATCTTTATCGATCCATATGACTATTGTTTCCTTTGCCTTTTGTCAACTTGGCATGACACTCGTGATGTGGATGGATGGATGGATCAGGTCAGGTGAGGCGTGTGTGTGTGTGCATCTACTCCTAGCTGCTGCTGCACAGAGAATCCAGCGTGTCAGTGGACAGTCAAATGGCCACATAGCATAGGCCTCGTGAAGCAGTGAGCTGTCGCCAAAAAGGCTCGGGGCCAAGGGAGCTTTTTTCATCGCCCCATCCAATCGGCCAAGGGAGCTTTTTTCATCGCCCCATCCAATCCAATAATCCATCGTCCATGCTGCCACTCATGCTGAACGATGGCAATAGTAGCATGTTCGCTCGTTGGTTTTAGCCAGTCTAAACTAGTTAGTCAACAGTATTTTTCTCTTACAACAAACCAGTATCAGTCAGTTTAAATCAGCCCAGAAACCAACCAGTGAACAGGCCGAGCATCTGAATCTCGTCTTTTGTCCATTGGGTCTAAAGTCAATTTCTTGTCAAATCTTGCAGTTATGCTTTAGGAGGATAACTGAAATATCACAAGAATTTCGTAATTCAGATGTTTTCCTAGTACTTTTCATGTATTACCTGCTTGCTAGAGTAAGGATAGCATTTTTTTCACATAAATTTGTGAAATCTTTTGAAATCATAATTGGAAGAGAACTGTTTATACGATTCGGTAACTCAATTGAATGCTGAATCCGTTACAGTTGGAATATTGCCATCCAAGAACTGTACATCAATCAACCATCACCCAACCTCCTTTGTTGATTGCGCCTTTGGAGGCACAGACATGGCTTTCCACGCTTGCAAGGAGGACGCAGGAGGCGGTGTACACTGTACACTCTGGTGTAGAGATCAGCCGCCTGTTTGCTTGGTCGTAAACGATCGTAAATTTCTAGCCAGAACAATATTTTTCTCTTATACCAAATCAGCCAGCAGTAATAATCTATGATCGTATACGATCGTATCAGCATCAGCCGAACAGACGGCAGAATGATGTAGAGTTCCTGAAGCAAATGTGACTGTTTGGTATGCAGCTCTGCTCCACCTTCAGTAACAGGAGGTTTTGGTGGAATGTCCTTCTATGCCCTTGGCACATCCATCCGAGGCAGCGGGGCTTGTGGAGATCTGGAGGCCGTCGTAGGAAGCGAGCAAGTGGAGGTCGTCCTCAGAGGCAGCGGGGCTCGTGGAGAACCTCTGGGCGTGAGCGGTTGTCCTGCCGAGAGCACAGCGGCCATGGTGCGACCATCAGGGGCGCATGAGCCACGCAAAGACAAGAAAGGAAGAAGATGCATACATGAAGAAGGGCGCCGCCGGGGATGGTGAAAATGCGGATGTGGCTTGCTGGGGCATGGCCGGGGACACGCGGACAAGCCCAGGGCACAGCTACCACGGGCGTGGCCACCAGGGGCACAGTCGCCAGGGACGCGCGGCTCGCCGGGGGCGCGGCCGTCGGGGACGCGCCGCCTGCCTGAGGTGCGGTTGCTGCGGACGCGGCTTGCTGGGGGCTCAGAGTGCTAGGCGTGCGGCCGCCGCTAGCGCTGCCGTGGAGGGAACGAGCGTGGCCAGGGCGCCGCTCACCGGTGGTGGCGGGGCCAAGCGAGGGCGGGCCGCCGCTCGCCAGGGGCGGAGGGGCCGAGCGCGGCCAGGGCTCCGCTCGCCGGTGGTTTGGGGAGGACGGGCTAGAGCAGAGGAGAGAGAGGCGACGGGAGGAAATAGAACGAACCGGTATTTGCATAACGAGTGGCAATTGCGGGTAATTACCTCCAACTCCACGAGGACATACGAAACGCTGGTTTGTGGAGTACCCTCTGAGGAGCTCCGCGAAAAACATGGAGTTGGACCAAAACTTCATCTTTTTTTGGGAGCAGAGTTTGTGGAGTTGGACATGTTTGGCAGGAAAGTTTAGGAGCAGAGCGATAAAAGGTGGAGCAGAGCAGTCCCAAACAGGCCCTAAATATAGACTAATTACGAAACTAATTACACAACTTGCGACTAATTTACGAGACGAATCTTTTAAGCCTAATTAGTCCATGATTTGACAACGTGGTGCTACAGTAAGCATATGCGGATGACAGATTAATTAGGCTTAAAAAATCATCTCACAAATTAGCCTCCATCTATGTAATTGGTTTTGTAATTAATTTATATTTAATGCTCTTTATTAGTATCTAAACAAATTCAATGTGACATAAATTTTAGTAACAACTAAACAACCAAACACCGCCTAGTCCATTCCCGTAATAAAATCCCAACTGTTATTGGTTGCGCATTCAAGCCTAAAACTTCACCCATTTTTCTGTCTAAGTGAGAGATAAATAAACTCCAGGACATGGTGCTGTACCTTCCAATTATTTATGCCTTTGCTTCCCTATCCCTGGAATTGAATATGTACTGGAACAAGGAGTAAAAGCCTCCCCATACTAAAAAGATGCGATTCTAATTTAGACCAAGTCGAACTATCTTAACTTTGATTAAGTTAAAAATAATATCGGCATTTATAATTTCAAATAGGTATATAATATTTCATGATAAATCTAATGATAGTGATACATATTTAATTACTAAATATTAATATCTTTTTATATAAATTTGATCAAACTTGAGAAGATTTAACCCGATACTATTTTAGAATTGCATCTTTTCTTGAAGGGGGCACTACCTATCAGGAATTCAGGATACGAGTAGATAATAAAACAGCAATCTGCTCAGCTACATATTATTTTTATGCTAAAAAACTACATATTATTTTAAAAAAGAAAAAGAAAAATGTACCAATGTGGATCAATTGGTTCTGCGTAGACAAGACTACTGACTTCCTAGGTCAGGGTCAGCTCATGTAGGGCAGACAGACCTCATTTCCAGTCAGATCCTGGTGCACTAAAATAATGCCCCTAGATACCAATTCACAAATCAGATTAAGGGGGTGCCCCTAGATACCAATTCACAAATCAGATTAAGGGGGTGTTTGGTTCCTACAGGAAAATTTTAGTCCCTGTTCTATTGGATGTTTGGACACATGCATGAAGTATTAAATATAGACGAAAAAAATAACTAATTGCACAGATTGTGGCTAATTTGCGAGACGATTTTTTAAGCCTAATTAGTCTATGATTTGACAATGTGGTGCTACAGTAAATATGTGCTAATGGCTGATTAATTAGGCTTAATAAATTCGTCTCGTAAATTAGTCTCCATCTATGTAATTAGTTTTATAATTAACTCATATTTAGTTCTCCTAAATAGCATCCGAACGTCCGATGTGACATGGACTAAAATTTAGTCTATGAAACCAAACACCCCCTAAAAGATCCCATCCCCTCCTCCCTAGTACTAACACAGTACAGGATTATTAGCTGCAAATTGCGTTGCCACTTGCTCCAACTCACTGACCTTATCATTGACAAATCGATCGATCTGAAATCAAACACCAATAATTACACACACTAGAGATGATCTGAACTGACTGAAGTCTGAAGAAACCAAGCATCAGCTTGTTTCACGCGCTGCAAAACGTCTGCAGAGTCAGGTAGGTTCGTTCTTGCACAATACAAGGGCCAGTTTGGTTGCCGGAAAATTTGGCAAAATGTTACGGTAGCGTTTTCGTTATTATTTAGCAATTAGTGTCCAATCATAGTCTAATTAGGTTTAAAAGATTCGTCTCGTGAATTTCGTCTAAACTGTGTAATTAGTTTTATTTTTTATTTATATTTAATGCTTCATGTATGTGTCTAAAGATTTAATGTGATGAAAAATCTTGAAAAATTTGGTATTCTAAGAGGGAACTAAACAGGACCCAAAACTACAAGAGGCAGGCTGGAGTAAAGGTCCAAGGCAAACCTACTCATTTTTTATGGAGGCGTGGAGGCTAGCTACGTCAGTAGTACAGGTATTTGGTCGTGTATGGCCACTTGGGTGAGGACATGGGCAAGGTCGCAGGCACAACACGTCGAAACAAGCTAGGGTGCATTGGGCGACTACTCGCTTGTTGCTTGCAGTGTGTCACATGCTCGCAGGCAGCAGGCAGCTCACTCAGGCTCGGCTCACAAGGTCTCCACTTCACTCGAGTCTCTAAAGTGTAGGTACCGTTTAGTTCCACTTCGTTTTACAAAATTTTTTAAGATTTTCTGTTACATCAAATCTTTGGACGCATGTGTAAAGCATTAAATATAAATAAAAAATAAAACTAATTACATAGTATAGACGAAATTTATGAGACGAATCTTTTAAGCCTAATTAGACTATGATTGGACACTAATTGCTAAATAACAACGAAAGTGCTACAGTACCATATCACCAAAAAATTTGCAAACTAAACAAAGCCTAGGTGTTTGAGTGGAGAGGATGTTTCAAGAGGAGACTACTGCGAATGTTTAGGTTGTTTTCTTCTGCTCCGTGTTGCTAGCTACTTAATGCGACGGATTCATTGGGTTTCAAAAAATTTGAAATTTTCTGTCGGACGGTGATACCCAACAACAGTTTGGTACATTGGTTTTAGGACAAAATAGCAATTTGGTGTGTCGTGTGCGTATTCTCAATTCTCGGTTCCAGGTTCAAATGCTAATCTTTATCTTTTCATGTCGTGTTTGGAATGTGGTAATGTTGTTCTATTCCTGCATTTTTTTATGAAATTAGACTGAATTCTTGCATTCCAAACATGCCATTATGGGACATGCTAGAGTTCACGTCATTATATTAAGGATTTCCTTCCATAAAAAATGATATAAGTCTATTAGAGCATCTACAACAGTCTATCAATAATCTATCACTAACATGTATGTATTGAGGTAGCCTAATATTATTTTTGTAAATATTAGGGGAGTTGCTACAGAAATGCAACTTCCCTTTTATTTGAGGGAAGATAAGATAATTATTAGTTGCCACAAAAAAGGGGAATAGGTATCGGGTAACTACTGAAGCAAGAAAAAATATAGTTAACTCTAATATGGCAGCTTTATAGTGATATGAGGTATTGAGGGACTCTTGGAGATGGTCTTAGGATGACATAGTTTCTAATATGAAACTTTAATTAGCAATATATCCGTGTATGAATTATATTATCAACTGTTATCTTATATTATTAAAGTATTGCTCGACAGATCTCAATAATGCAATGTTAAGCTTACGCTCCCAATCCATTGATGATCAAAGTTACTCCCTCTATTTTTTTTACATGTCTTGTTAGCTTTGTCCTAAGTCAAACTTTACTATCTTTAACCATCAATTTTTTTGACCAAATTAGCAGGGGAGTCCTCTACCTATTTTTTTTTTCTTTTTCATTAAATGAAAGAATGAGCTATTTACAAATTTACATATTTTCAAAACAGGCAGCCAGGAGTACACCACTTAGAGTCTCACAACTTATATGAATTATATGTTACGAAAGTATTTCTCATAGTGATCTAAAAGCATAAACCTTACGTCATGAACCCATATAATCTTTTTGAAATCGATGGTCCAAGATACGAATGTTTGATTTAGGACGAAGTTAATACTGTAAAAAAAACGGAGAAAGTAGGAAGGTGACATAACACAAGCCAAGATGCCCAAAAAAAGATTTGAGTTTGAATGAGGGATGGAACCTGCTGATTCTGGTCCACCACATGTCCATGTCCATCTCCAATCTCTCTTCCAACTACTAATTACCAATCACCAGCGCCCATTTGCCTTGCCACTAGTAAAATCCCCTACTAGTCACTGCCATCCATTTGCCTAAAGGAAAATTCTACTCGCCGTCTAGTACATAAGTACAGTCACAGTCACAGTCACAGTCACAGTCACAGACACAGCATATCCTAGTCGTAGCACAGCAGCACTTGTCTGTTTGACCCCATGGCTTGCGCTGCGTAGCGTAGAGTGTAGAGAAGCAGGGGCATGGCGGAGCTCCCAGAGTCCCAGGGATCTTGTTGGCTTGCGCTCGCTCACAAGTCCGTGTCCGCCATGCAAGCCCTTGCTGGGTCGCTCTCGCTCGTTACCTGTCGTCTCGGAATGGCTGCATTGCAGCTCCCCCCAGCAGATTCTTCAGCCTCGAGGTCCGTCCGGAGATGGCGTGAGCGTCCGGTTGCAAGCGTTGAAGAAACTGGGTCGGCAACGGAGCGATCGAGGGGTTTGAAACCTGTTTGTTAATTTTGTTTATATTACGAATGAACAGACAGCGCCATGCATGTGGTCTGCAGTGGTAAATTAAGGTAGTAACTCAGTAGTTTATTTAATTTAGTCCCCCGATCGATGAGTTCAACGGCCTCCGTATTTCAGCGTGCAGTGACAGAGCATCTTCCCGGATCTGCCGTGCTGACTTTTTTTTTTTTGGTTCTTGATTGGCGAAGCAAATTCTGACTTTGTGGGTTTTATGCGCGCCGAGTTTAGAAGAGAGATGTCAGATGTCAAAGAACTAGCACAAGATTCTTGGTTCTGAACTAGTAGCGAATATATACATTTGTATAAGTACACTCTTCGGTGCCAGATGCCGGTTCATGTTATATGGTTTTAGCGTTCACGATCTGCACTACTATATAGACGGAATTCGCAATGCTTAGCCGCGGTAAAAAACAACTTCTACAGAGGAATTCGCAACCACATCTATGCAGGAACATCAATCAAGAAATGAAGCAGAGGTACGGAACCGTCTAAGGACAGACCATAAGATCAACCTCCGCATAAATGATTTCTCCAAAACAATTTATGTACCGTACTCCCTACACAAGGTTACCTAAACAAAGCATTTGTAGAAGCGGTTGTATATATAATTACGGATTTGCTAGCATCTAGACTATGTTCCGGAGCGCTAGCGTCGGACGGTGCCGCTTGCGTAAGAAGTGGAGCCCACGCTGTTTGTTTTCGCGTGCCCCACCGCGTGGACCCCATGCTGCTTCTTGCCCTACCATCGCACTCGCTCTGCTTCGCTTGACCGCCGCGCGCCCACGCTTGCACGCGGGAATGCCACGTGGGTCCCAGTCACCTGCCCCGCCTATGGATGCACGTCGCGGATGCATTTGCCGGCCTCAAGCACCCGCACGGTGGCCCATGGCTGCGCCCAGCAGCTGAGGCGGGCGGCTGCGGTGGGTGGGTCCCATTACAACATGTGCAACACCATATTTATTTTTTTAATATCGAGATGAAACACTTGCAACATACGTCTGAAACAGTTGAAACACTTGCAACATACATCTGAAACACATGCAAAACACCGAAAAACTTGAAAACACATGTGTAGCCACTGCAAACGTATGCAACATCCAGATGAAACGCTTGCAACATATTATGAAACACCTGAAATACTTGAAACATACGCTTGCAACATGCATGTATATGCAACACCCAGATCTACTTTTGCAACATCCAGATAAAACTATTGCAACATCCAGATAAAACAGATTTTGAACAAACTCTTGCAACGTACGTGTATAGCCATCGCAACATTTGCAACATCCCAATCTACTTTTGCAACATCATATGAAACACTAGAACATACCTTTGAAACATCTGAGACACTTGAAATATATGTTTACAATATGTGCTTTCAGCACAACATCTCCTTGCTGCTTGGGAGAATGAAGGCTCATCGGCATGTGGAGTTCATTGGAGTACAACTCGTTGGTGTGCGCGGAGCTCGCCGCTCTGGTGAGGAAGGTCGTGACAGGTCTGATGTAGAAGATGCTCTGGTGGAGAAGGCCACGGCTGATCTGGCGCGAGCTATCACCGCTCCGGTGGAGAAGGTAATCCACACGCTAGAGAAGCCCGCGGCGGACAGGAGGCGCGATGGAGATAGAGGAAGGCGGGTGGCCACTCTCGGGCGCGGTAGAGATGCCATTCGGCAGCCCCAGGGACGCCATGGAGAACACTGCGGCGGCATGCGGAGCGCGGTCGTGGTGGGGCATGGTTGCGGCGCGGTGAAGAGCCTTCTAGAGAATGGAGACAACATGCTATGGTTAGAGGTGAGTGGACGAGAGGATAAGACTGTTGGGCCGTTAGGCTAGTGTCGCGGCCCGCGAATGAAAATATCCAGACGATCGGACGCCCTGACCACAACATTTCCGATATAATTATCCCTAAAAATATATTTTTAAGGATGGTCCAAAAGATCAGCCATATTGTTTTAAAATGATTTATCCACACTTAGATTGTCGTTGCTTTTGCGTGTGCATGTCATGGATTCGAATATGAGACCTTCACCTTCTAACGTGTGCAGCAGCCGCTGTCGTACTAAGGGAGATGAGGCTCGTAAAAATTTTGGTCAAAAACTCGATAGTAAATACAACGGAGAGCGATCCGAAGAAGATCACACGAAGACCTATTTGTGCGTGGGCAAGGTCCATGGACGAAATATGAAGTTTTTTTTGCTCTAGCAAGGACATCTTTACGAGGGTCTTCAATAAGGGGAGTGTTCGGCTGGATGGTTAATAAATCAAAATACTGTTCCGGCTGAATTATTGTAAGAAAAAAATATTGTTCTAGCTGAAAGACATTGTTCATGTAAACAGTGCCCATGTGAGTGGGCTGGTCAGCCAGCCAGCCAACCAGCCGAACACGCTCAAGGACTAGAGGAAAATGCGAGTTTAATTTCTCAATACCTCGGGAAAAAGTTGATGCAAGAGTTTGCATTCTCGGATTCATTTAGCTTTCTGCATTTACTTGCATTCCTCGATGTGTGTTTGACCTTTTTCTAGGCCTGGTTTAGATTACCTCCAAATTCTAAGTTTTTTTACTCTCTCTTCATCACATCAATTTTTAGCCGCTTGCAGGGAATATTAAATATAGGTAAAAAAAATAACTAATTGCACAGTTTAGTTGAAAATCACGAGATGAATCTTTTGAGCTTAGTTGGTCCACGATTGGATAATATTTACCAAATAAGACGAAAGTGCTACTATTCATCGGTTTGAAATTT
Source organism: Miscanthus floridulus (assembly GCF_019320115.1). Classification (NCBI taxonomy): domain Eukaryota; kingdom Viridiplantae; phylum Streptophyta; class Magnoliopsida; order Poales; family Poaceae; genus Miscanthus; species Miscanthus floridulus. The sequence goes on along the minus strand of NC_089594.1, from coordinate 73,252,143 downwards.
TTTGCAATCTAAACATGGCCCTAGTCTACCTTGCTAGGCTGTCAATAGAATTGAAGCCTTAGGTGCAAAACTCTTTTAAACAGAGATAACAAACACTTAACAAAATTTTAGTGCATATCTAGATAATATCCTACATAGGCTTTGATAAGTAGGTTTGAAAGACCATTAGGTTTTTAAGTTAACTAATGCATTTCCCTCTCAGGTGGCATGGCCTCTTCCAACCAGGATGAATAAAAATAATTGATGTTGAATGTATCCGTGTTTGCTAGTTTCACCGCGTGATTTTGTCATGGAAAGTTTGCAAAACACGTTTGGACATCTATTAGAACGTTTTGAGAAAATTTCAGATTTTCTAGATTTTTTCCTGTTTTTTATAGTTAAATCTAGTTAGCGTCTATGTTTATGGGCTTTAAATATTTTTCTCTGTGTTTCTCTTGTCCAAACTATCTCAATGTTTCTTCAGAATTTTAGAGGCATATTTTGTGGTTTAAAAGCCTTGGCGGGTTTTTACATGTTTTATTTAAAATTTGATGAAACCACCTCTAGTGTAGGCAAAGGCAAGGAGGTATTAAAGGTTTTGAGAAAGATAATTTGTTAGAATTTAAAGAGGAAATATAGACTACAATGAAACACAATGGGCCCATGCTGATACTCCATCTGTCTAGAAAAGAATGCAACTACGGGTTACGTAAAATCAAAAGTGGTTCATGTTTAACCAAATTTCTAGGGAATACTATTCACATTTACGGCTCCAAAATAATTTATTATGAAAATACATTTCGTAATTAGTTTTATGATATTTATTTAATATCATAAATATTGATACCATTTTTATCTATAATTGATCGAACTTAAGATATACTAAACCATGACACTGTGCTAGAATTGCACTGGTACTCCATTTTCTAGGATCACTACGCTGATAGTCCTTGTTTAGGAAACAAAGTTTGCATATAGTGTACACAGAAGCAAAGTTGATACAAATACAATCGGGCGGTCTAAGAAGCCACACATGACGCCCTGTATTCTCCTACAAAGAACTCGCTAGGATATGAGCATCGCCATTCGACCCTCTACGGCTCTACCTTTGTATAAGGAGAATGAACCGAGGAAAGTTTTGTCACTGTCAATCTCTTGGATATAAGGCCATGTTCGCTTGAACTTATCACAATAAAACTCGCTAGTGTTTTTCTTTCACAATAAAACAGCATCAATCGGCTTATCAGCCACAAAAACTATTAGCTGAACAGCTCGTCCATACTCGTCCTGAGTACGATGATAAATTGATACCCACTCCATTCTAAATTATAAGTCGTTTTGATTTCTTGATACGTCAATTTTATTATATATATATATATATATATATATATATATATATAATTATAATTTGAAATTTGAAATGGAGGGAGCAGGTGAGAGGCAATGAAAAAAAAACTTTTCTCTCCTGTGCTACTAGGCCGCAACCTGATGAAGGTACTACTAGGCCCAACACGATAAGTGGGCCAGGACGTGGCGGTATCCGTGTGTGCGTGTCCAAGCAACGACGGCGGAGCGGTCCACGCGTGCTGTGGAGCCGACGGGGGCCCGGGGTGGGGGTGTGGGGCTCCGTCGCTCTGACCCGCCAGCCAGGCTGGACGCGGATAGACTTGGGGCGCCGTGGCCTCTTGGGCCATCGCCGGACCGGATCGCGTTCAAGGCCGGCGACGTGTGCGTGCGTGGCTGCCTGCTCCCTTGGCGCGCTCCTGTTTCAGCTCATCTTCATGTCCGGCGGCACGCTAGCTGGACCTCCCAGGCTCGGCATGTCCGGCGGGGGACCGATCGAGGAAAACTTTGGACCAAGCTGGTGTTGGGCGCGTTTTTTTTCTGTCGTGCGTGCGCAGCGCACGGCAGGATCGGCGGAGCAATGCCTGCCGCGCCGGTGCCAGGGCGGCATGGAACGCGCGCGCGCGCGCCCACAGCCTGTTCGTGACAATGTCTTCGCCGAGGTTTGTATTGCATCAGCAGACGGCCAGGCTGTGAGTCTTAACTGTAAGTCTGAGTTCAGTTCGTTTTGCTTTCATTTTCAGTTAAGTTCAGTTAGCGTTCTGTTAGCGTAGAGCTCGGCTTTGGATTCTTTCCTCCCGAGCGCGTCTTTGTACCGTTTCTGTAGGATCGTGGCGTGGACTGGGCATGTGGGATGGCACATGCAGTAGTGCGGTTCATGGCCACGAATGTCGGTTGGTGCGAGCAAAGCCCGGCCACCATTTTCTTTCCGTTGAAGTCTTCTCTGTAATTAGATACAAATAATAGAGGAGCATAAACAGAAAAGCTGCTGCAGTTTGCACAGCACCAAAAAAATACCCTGTGTTCATCGTGCTTGTATTCTCAGTACGTGAGGTTGAGAGTTTCTTGGCCGGAACATTTCAGGCTGACATTTGGTATCAGAGCCGAGATCACGCCGCCGGCGCCATGTCCGAGTCTCCGTCGAAGAAGAAGGAGGTTACTCCATCGCGTTCGCCGCGCCGCCGCCGAGGCCGCTCGCACACTCGCCGCTCTCGCGCCCGCAGCGGGTCGCGCGTCCTGGAGCGCATTGTGGAGCGTCCGTCCGCGAGCGTCGCGTGGCCGATGCTCACGCGATCCAACTACCCCGAGTGGGCGTTGGTCATGGAGGTCAACTTCCAGACGCTCCGAGTATGGGACGTCGTCGTCGACGCCATCGACGACGATCCTGACGAGGACGACTACCACGACGATCGGGTGGCCATGGCGGGCATCCTGCGGTCCGTACCGCAGGAACTCTGGAACGCACTCGCTGTCCGGCGCACGGCGAAGGAGGCATGGGACGCCATCAAGATCCTCCGGGTCGGCGACGAGCGTGCGCGCGACGCCACCGCGCAGCAGCTCCGCCGCGACTTCGGCAACCTCGCCTTCAAGGATGGGGAAACCGTCAGCGACTTCGGCGTGCGGATCACCACTCTCGCCACGAACCTGCGCACCCTCGGCGACAACATCTCCGAATCCGAGGTAGTTAAGAAACTGCTGCAGGTAGTGCCGGAGAAGCTGTCCCAAGCCGCCGTCTCCATCGAGATGTTCTGCAACCTCCGCACCATCTCGATCGAGGACGTAATCGGGCGCCTTCGGGTGTTCGAGGACCGCGGCAAGCAGAAGTCCGTCACGGACGCCATGGGGCGTCTCCTTCTCACCGAGGAAGACTGGGAGGCGCGCCGCAAGGCTTGCCGAGACCAGGACAGCTCCGGGCGCAGTGCGGCGTCGAGCTCCAGCGGCAAGAAGCGCGGCGGCCGTGGTCGTGGCCGCGGACGCGGCAAGAGCGACGGCTCCGCACCGCGTGATGGCACGAAAGGGCAGCCGGCCGGCGGAAGGAAGCCCAACCGGGATCAATGTGTACGCTGCGGTAAGACTGGCCACTGGGCCAAAGATTGCAGAAGCAAGCCCAAGGAGGAGGCCCATATGGCGCAAGCTGACGAGGACGACGAGCCGACTCTGCTGATGGCTCACGCCTCTGTCTCCTCCAACGCGCCGCTCGCACAGACTGGCGGAGTCCGATCCACTTCTTCCCCGCCGCTACGCGTCATCGAGGCAAAGGTGCTCGCGAAGCTTGATGGCTCAACCGAGCGCGACGACGGCGTCTGGTACCTGGACAGTGGAGCGACGAACCACATGTCGGGCTGCAGGGACGCGTTCGTCGACATCGACACCTCCGTCCGCGGCACCGTCAAATTCGGCGATGGCTCCGAGGTGGCGATCGAGGGGTCCGGCACCGTCCTCTTCGAAGGCAAGACTGGTGAGCACCTGCCACTCACGGGGGTGTATTTCATCCCCAGGCTTACAACCAACATCATCAGCTATGGTCAACTCGAGGAAGGCGGCTGCGAGATCCACTCCAAGAACGGGCTTCTCCGAATCCGCGACAACAAGGGACGGCTGATCATGCGCATCCACCGTTCGACCAACCGCCTGTACCTCCTGCGCGTCAAGATCGCCCGGCCGCTCTGCCTGGCCGCGCGCACATCCGACAGCGCGTGGCTGTGGCATGAACGTTACGGGCATCTGCACTTCGATGCCCTCCGGAAGTTGGAGCAGCGCGGCATGGTGCACGGACTGCCTCCCGTCGACCACGTGCACCAGTTCTGCGCAGACTGCGTCACCACCAAACTGAAGCATAGCCCGTTCCCATCGCAGGCGAAGCGACGAGCTGAAGGCGTCCTCGACTTGGTCCATGGAGATCTATGTGGCCCAATCTCGCCGCAAACACCCGGGGGTAAGCGCTACATACTCCTGCTGGTTGATGACAAGAGCAGGTACATGTGGTGTGTGCTGCTTGCCGCGAAGAGCGACACGCTCGCCGCGGTTCGCAAGTTCCAGGCACAGGTGGAGGTGAAGTCCGGCCGTCGGCTGCGTGTTCTACGCACTGACAACGGCGGCGAATTCACCTCCGTCGCGTTCGAGGAGTACTGCGCCGAGCATGGAGTCCAGAGGCAGCGCACGGCGCCCTACACCCCTCAGCATAACGGGGTAGTGGAGCGCCGAAATCAGTCCGTGATCACGATGGCGAGAAGCTTGCTGAAGAGCCGGAACATGCCGGCATCGTTCTAGGGCGAGGCAGTGGCGACTGCCGTGTTCCTGCTGAACCGCGCCCCCACCAAAGCTGTTGACGGCATGACACCGTTCGAGGCTTGGCACGGACGGCGTCCTGGCGTACACTTCCTGCGGACCTTCGGCTGCGTGGCCTACATCAAGTCGACGAAGCCACGTCTAAGCAAGTTGGAGGACCGCGGAGTGCCTGTGGTGTTCATCGGGTACGAACCCGAGGCGAAGGCATGGCGCTTCTACGATCCTGCCTCTCGGCGTGCGGTCGTGTCCAGAGACGCTGTCTTCGACGAGGCTGCAGCATGGAGCTGGGGTGACTCGGATCCGTCCAGGGTCAATGGCTTTGACTTCGTCATCGAGCCACAAGAGCAGGAGGAAGATGCTGGCGGGTGGGTCCAGTCACCGGTGTCGCTGGACGCACCAGGGTTCTTTGAAGAGCCTGGCGCGGACGCGCACCATGAGCCATCTGCCGCGCCAGCGTCATCTCCAGCCACACCTGCGCCGACAGCAGCTCCAGAGGTGGAGTTCGTGTCGCCTCCTCCAGACGCTGATGAGTACCTGGACGCCGACAACGACGACTTCGAGCCTCGTTTCCGCTCCATGGACAGTGTCCTTGGACCGGCAACCCCGCCAGGGCTGGCTGTGCGACAGCTTGTCCTAGCTGCACGCACAGTTGCAGCTGAGCTCCACCTTCAGATCGAGAACGAGCCAGGCACATTTGCAGAGGCTCAGAAGGAAGCCCCGTGGAGGCGTGCCATGCTGGAGGAAATGGCGTCTACTGAAGACAACCAAACCTGGCAGCTAGTACCGCTTCCTCCTGGTCATCGTCCGATCGGGTTGAAGTGGGTATATAAGCTGAAGAAGAACAGCGCCGGCGAGGTTGTCAAGCACAAAGCCCGCCTTGTTGCGAAAGGATATGTTCAGCAGCAGGGCGTGGACTTTGAAGAGGTGTTCGCGCCTGTGGCACGGATAGAATCTGTGCGTCTGCTGCTTGCTCTGGCCGCTCAGGAGGGGTGGTCAGTGCATCACATGGACGTGAAGTCCGTGTTCTTGAATGGCGTGCTGACGGAGGAAGTCTACGTCAAGCAGCCTCCTGGCTTTGCCGTCGCGGGAGAGGAGAACAAGGTGCTGCGCCTCCACAAGGCGCTCTATGGACTTCGGCAGGCTCCGCGCGCATGGAATGCAAAGCTCGACGAGACGTTGGTGGCCCTCGGTTTTGAGCACAGCGTGTCGGAACATGCAGTGTATGCCCGTGGCATGGGCTCATCGCGTCTGCTAGTGGGCGTGTACGTCGACGACCTCGTCATCACCGGGGACAACGCCGACGAGATTGCCAAGTTCAAGAAGCAGATGAGTTCCAGGTTCAAAATGAGCGATCTTGGTCTACTTTCTTTCTACTTAGGCATTGAAGTGCAGCAGGGAGCAGGGGGCATCAAGCTCTCACAGGCAGCGTATGCACGGAAGATACTGGAGCGTGCAGGGATGGCAGGTTGTAACCCCTGTCACACCCCGATGGAGCCACGGCTGAAGTTGTCTAAGAACAGCACGGCTCCGATGGTGAATGCCACTGAGTACCGTGGGATTGTTGGATGCCTGCGATACTTAGTGCACACACGGCCTGATATAGCTTTCGCCGTGGGTTATATCAGCAGATTCATGGAGACTCCAACAACTGAGCACCTCAATGCAGTGAAGAAAATTCTGCGCTACATCTCAGGTACACTGGATTATGGCTGTTATTACAGACGTACTGGAGCAGATGTGAAGCTGCTCGGTTACAGTGATGCTGACATGGGAGGAGACATTGATTCAAGGAAGAGCACCACAGGTGTTTTGTTCTTTCTTGGATCGTGCCCAGTAACTTGGCAGTCCCAGAAGCAGAAAGTTGTCGCCCTCTCCTCCTGTGAAGCAGAGTATATAGCAGGGACGACGGCAGCTTGTCAAGGAATTTGGTTGGCGCAGCTTCTGTCAGAATTGAAGAGTGAAGAGCGTGCTGCCTTCCTGTTGAAGATGGACAGTCAATCTGCCATTGCTCTCAGTAAGAATCCTGTCTACCATGATCGAAGTAAGCATATAGATGTTCGATATCATTTTATCCGCGAATGCATTGGTGATGGGAGGATGGATGTTGAGCACGTCCGCACTGAAGAGCAGCTCGCCGACATACTGACCAAGCCGCTAGCACGAGATCGTTTCTGTGAGCTACGTGTTCAGCTTGGTGTCGTCAACGTCGGCAAGGAACTTCAGACTTAGGGGGTGAAATGTGAGTCTTAACTGTAAGTCTGAGTTCAGTTCGTTTTGCTTTCATTTTCAGTTAAGTTCAGTTAGCGTTCTGTTAGCGTAGAGCTCGGCTTTGGATTCTTTCCTCCCGAGCGCGTCTTTGTACCATTTCTGTAGGATCGTGGCGTGGACTGGGCGTGTGGGATGGCACATGCAGTAGTGCGGTTCATGGCCACGAATGTCGGTTGGTGCGAGCAAAGCCCGGCCACCATTTTCTTTCCGTTGAAGTCTTCTCTGTAATTAGATACAAATAATAGAGGAGCATAAACAGAAAAGCTGCTGCAGTTTGCACAGCACCAAAAAAATACCCTGTGTTCATCGTGCTTGTATTCTCAGTACGTGAGGTTGAGAGTTTCTTGGCCGGAACATTTCAGGCTGACACAGGCCACCGGGTTGGATCGGAGTCGGCTCGTCGCCGATGAAGGTGACAACTGACAAGAGGTATCCGTATCTCCTTTTCGCTTCGTCAGGGCTTGTTTAGTTTCAAAGTTTAGTCCCTATCGTATCGTAAATATAGACTAAAAATAACTAATTGTACAGATTACGGCTAATTTGCGAGATGAATTTTTTAAGCCTACCTAATCCATAATTTGACAATACGGTGCTACAATAAAGCTAATGATGAATTAATGAGGCTTAATAAATTCGTTTCGTGGATTTCGGAGAACTTCTATAATTTATTTTATTATTACTATTAAACACTCTTGTGTAATACCCATATGACACGGCCTGGCCTGGATTTAAACACCACCTCAGTCAGGTACGACCGCTCAGTTTTGTCTTTCTATCTCTTATACATACAGACTGCAGACCCAGACCTCATCTCTTCTCTCTATGAGATATCTCTTGTTTCATTCACTGCTCGTTAAAATCACAAAAAGCAAGGCTTGAATATCTCCGATCCATCCCCTTTTATGCATGCCGTCCGTTGAAGAAAATATCTCCCGGGTTTTTGGATAAGTCTACTACATGTGAGGTTCTGAGCAAAGCGTTGCGAGCACTGACTGAACACTGAACAGGAAGCCAACAAACACCTGCTGGCTGCTGCAGTCCACGCCAACAAATCAAAGCAGCTCCTGCACCATCATGCTCTGATCTCCATGGAGAGTTGATCGTCGCGTTGAGGTACTCATGCATATGCATCCATCCACTTTGGCACTTTGCACGTATTATATCCTCTTCCATTTCTTCCATGCTCGATCTTGTCATGCTAGCTAGCTCGCCGATTTCTTGGTTGTTCTTACCCGGCGGCGTCCGTCCACAGCTACTCAGATCACTCTCTCTCGGGCGAAACTAAATTCCGGTCCGGGGGACAACGACGATGGACATCATCAACGGCGCCGTGCTCCCGCGCTACCACGCCGCCGCCCCCGTCACGGGCGCTGCGGCGGCTTCCGTCGCCGACGCGAGGGTCAGCGGACACCTCCAGCTGCTCCGGCGCGTGCGCCTCAGAGGAACCGGAAGCGCTTGCGCTGGGCTGCAGGCGACGACCCGTAGGTTCTTCTCCTCGCTGCAGCAGCGGCACGGGCACGGGAGGACCATCGGCTGGCCGGCTCGCTGCACCCTCGGCGGCTCCTCCTCCGACGGCGACGGCGACGGCGCCGCCGCCGCGGACTTCGACGCCAGCGGGGAGGAGTTCGTCGACTCCAGCGTCATGGAGGCCGGTTGGTATCCATCTCTTTTATTTCAGCATTATTAGGAGCACAACACGTCCATTGCTTGTCTGGTGCTCAACAAAATCCGTGCTTGCTTGCCGCAGTTGAACTCAGGAGCATGTCGGACGGCGGTTTCGTCATCAAGATGCGCGACGGCAAGAACCTGAGATGCGTGCAGAACAACCCTCGAGTGCTCAGGCTCCGGGACTCGGCGCCGCACCACGCGATTGTGCTCAAGATGGAAGACGGCAGCGACCTTCTGCTCCCCATCATCGTCAGTACGTACCAGTTCCTTGCTTGCTGCTTGGATGAATAATTCCTCATTGACGTCATTAATTGCTGTTGGCAGCAGATTCTTTTGTTTCTAATTAATCTTGTTGCTTGCACGTGCTACCTTCCTCTTCCTCCTCCCCAGTGGAGACGCCGAGCATCATGTTGCTGGCTGCGCTTCGGAACATCCGAATTGTAAGAGCTGGATTTAGTTACTGCACAAACTTCTGTATATAGGTGCTCATAAGCATGGTGTGTCTAAACTGCACTGACATTGCTATTTCTTCGACTCTTTCTAGCCAAGGCCAACTATCTATAATGTGGTATTGGAGATGACTGCAAGGATGGGATATGAGGTGTGTTGGAGAAAAAAAAAAAACCATTGCATTGCTGCTCGATATGCTGCCTCACCGATCACTTTGGCCACGTACTCTGCTTTTCAGGTGCGTTTGGTGCGGATTACAGAAATGGTCCATGACGCATACTATTCTCGACTATATCTTGCAAAGGTAATTGCAATCCCAAGTTATATCACATAAACAATCCTTTTAGTTTATTGGTCTGAAAAAAAAGCATGTCAACATGACACCAGATTGGGAATGACCAAGATACTATTAGTTTCGACCTCAAGCCATCGGATGCTATCAACATTGCTTTCCGTTGCAAGGTATGCATTTGCTTCATTTACTTTTCAGTACCAGATGACAATATTTGTGTGTGGACCACACCTATTGCTGATACTGAAGGTTTACCTTGTATCTTTTTGGCCTAGTGACCATGTAAATTATATATACTTCGTTTGAGTATAAACTATAAACCATTCAATTGGAGAATCAAAACAACATGATTCCTTTGATTGGTCAGCAAAGCAACCTCCCCGTTCTATTCTGATTTTGATGCTATAAACCTTGCTGTTGGGGGATGATATGATCCCAATACAATGATATGGATAGATAAATTCCTCTTTTAGGAATCTTACTATTACTAATTACAGACCTAACGGAGTCTTCCCCTTAATTCTCACCATATGCGCTAGAGATTTTTTTTCGGGTAAACAATGATTATGAAAAATATTAATATTCTCTTGAGGTTAGCACCGATACCCGATCTTAGATATTACTTGAAGCTCTGTTGCAGATCTTAAGTGACACGGTGCAGATTTTAAATAACCGTCATGTCACTCTAGTACTTAGAGTGCAGTCTACGACCTAAAATTCTTATTTTCAACAAAAAAAAGAAACAAAAGGAGAGTTAATAAAGAAGTTTCAGCTTAACTTGAGGATAAAAAAAAATCTATAGCAACGAATTAGATTAAATTTGAAAATCAAAATCTAGATTCATGAGTCATGACAATAAAAGACACATGTTGCAACAAGGTCAAGAGCCGCTATGGTCTATTTCAACTACATGCAAAAGACACAAAAGTGTCTTGCAATGGATAAAAAATATGGATATAAATGAAAAAAACATATTAAACAGTAGTTGAGAAGTTTATCATAACTGAGCAGTGACTAAAGAGTATCTATTATGCTGATTGTGTTAGAAAATGAACAAACAGAAAAAAAAACATGTAAATTAATATAAGTAATTTTTATTAGTCATAGGTATTGAACAGCAACATATAATACTTTTATCTCCTAAGATTCTAAACGAGTTGATGCACTAGTATAATATATGCAGACAAATTCTGTAAGTTGTTCTATTGCTCATTGGGTAAGGTACTTATTCCAATTTGGTGGTTCATCCATAGGTCCCTATACAAGTTAACAGGCGTATTGCATATAACAATGGATTGAAAGTCGTACAACCAAAGGCGGCTGAGAGTTACGTAGGCTCTGACGACATTCAAATCACAAGGTTTGACAGGTAGACATACAAATTCTGTTTTTTATATATTCCTGTATGGACAAGTGTCTTCTTAAACTCTGCAACTGCAACCATTCCACTTTGCAGGCCTGATGACCAACATTGCAGTGAGGCCCAAGAGTTTGATTTGGTCCGGAATATGCTCATCGCTGCAGTGGAAGAACGCTACAAAGATGCTGGTGAGCTCCTGCGGACTTGCACAACTGCAATGTTAAAGACTGTTTTTCTTTTCAGTTTTACTTTGAGTAATCCTTCTAATCGACTGATCTCCTTCCTCCTATTATTTTTTTTTCCAGCTCAATACAGAGACCAACTTTTCACGTTGCGGTCAAAGAAAAAGAACGCAATATAGCAGGCCCAGGCCATTATACATGAAACATCCACAGATGGGTGCACAATTCAACTTGCTAGGCCTTGATGGGGGTGTACATAGGAGGCCTTTTGCTGAAGCACATGAAGCTTCGGCAAACATCTAAGAAGCACCATGTAAATACCTACAGACTTTATGTATAGACACACGGATAGTATAATTCTGGATTCTAAGAAGCCCCGTTTGGTTGGGCTTACCTGCTTAGGCAACGAAGGGTGTGGGAACCCATAAGTACTTTTGCAACAAAGGGGTGGGAACTTATAGGTAATAGAACTTAAGATCACTAGGAGTAGATCTAGCAAGTATAAACTTGTATTTAGGATATAGTAAATCCTAGAACATGAACTAAAACTGAGAGATAGAGAGTGAGGATGAGAGTGGAGAGGCGTTACAGACCATCGGCAGGCTTGGTGGAGGAGCTGGCCATGGTGTCGATGTAGAGTAGCAGTGGAGTCCGGCGACGGTGTGGACATCGCAGTGGAGGCGCGGTCGCAGAGGCGGCGATGAAGACGGTGGCCGGCTTTCCGTCGCTGGCAGCGTCCCCTCTCTAAATCGGCTTAGGGTTAGAATGTAGGTGGGGTTTGTGGCGGCTCAGGTGAACCTCATGCCTTGTGCCTCGGCCCCTACCTCCTTTTTATGGCGCCGTGCGATGGGGTCCACCAACCATAGATAGGGTTGGGCGCCCCCGATCAGGGCGCGGATCAAGGGGCCAATTGGCTGTTGGGCCAAGTTGGTAGAGATCAATCTAACATTCTCCCCCTTGATCTCACCTTACGACTTAAACTTAACTTACTTTATCTTTTTCTCATTCCATCACAGATCAGTGCAAAAGGCGTGCTTCATCGTCACGGTTAGTTGCCATTAGATTAACAGCTACAATGCACCTCTCTGTTTTGAAACAGATTCTCATATAGGTCCTTATTATCCAGGAATCATAGACTTTCCCTTAAACCCATGTCGGCTAAGTGTACTCTGAATACGTTGAGTGGTAAGCCTTTTGTAAGCAGATCCACGAGCATGTTTTCTGTACTTATATGCTCAAGACTAATTATATGATCCCGGACTTTGTCTTTCACAACATAATACTTTATGTCAATGTGTTTGGCAGCACCACTTGACCTATTGTTGTGAGCATAACATACTGCTGGATTATTATCGCAGTATAACTTGAGTGACTTATGTATGTCGTCTACCACTTTCAATCCGGACATGAACTTCTTTAGCCAATTCACCTGCCATGTGGCCTCATAACACACTACAAACTCGGCATACATCGTAGACGATGTAGTGACAGTTTGCTTTGAGCTTTTCCACGATATAGCTCCTCCTGTGAGAGTGAATATATATCCTGACGTGGATTTTCTATCATCTCTCGCATAATCTGAATCTGTATACCCCTCTATGTGTACGGAATCAGATCTTCTGTACATTAGCATGAGACCTTTTGTGCCTTGCAAGTAACACAAAACTTTCTTTACTAGTCTCCAGTATTCTATTCTTGGATTACTCTGATATCCGCCAACTAACCCGATAACACATGCTAAGTCAGGGCGTGTACACACTTGAGCATGCTGTAAACTTCCGACAGCTGAAGCATATGGAACCGCTTTTATTTAATCGATCTCATATTGGTTCCTAGGGCATTAAAATTCCCCAAATCTATCACCCTTGACTATGGGAGTATGTGAAGGCTTACAATTTTACATACTGTATTTCTTTAGAATCTTTTCTAAGTATGTCTTTTGTGATAGTCCTAAAACCTCATTTTCTCTATCTCGTTGAATCTCTATTCCTAGAATGAACGAAGCTTCACTGAGATCCTTCATATCAAACTTTGAGGACAAAAACTTATTCATTTCTAGTAGTAGATTAACATCACTACTAGCAAGTAAGATGTCATCCACATACAAGATTAGAAAAATGTATTTTTCATTCTTGAACTTTGCATAAACACAATTGTCCTCTATATTTTCTTGAAACCCAAACTTCCTTATTGTACTATCAAACTTTAAATACAACTGTCTTGACGCTTGTTTTAATCCGTAAATAAATTTCTTCAGGCGGCATCCTATACGTTCTTTTCCTTCCACAACAAAACATTTTGGTTGTGCCATGTAAATTTTTTCCTCCAAATCCCTGTTTAGGAATGCTGTCTTTACATCCATCTGATATAATTCTAAATCATAATGTGCTACAAGCGCCATTATGATTCTAAAAGAATCCTTACATGAGACTGGAGAAAATGCCTCATTATAATCTATGCATTCTCTTTGCGTGAAGTCTTTTGCCATAAGTTGCGCTTTAAACCTTTCTACATTCCCTTTGGAGTCATATTTAGTTTTGTAGATCCATTTACAGCCTACTGTCTTGGCTCCTTTAGGAATTGTTTCTAAGTCCCAAACTCCGTTGGTATTCATTAATCTTATTTCATCCTGCATGGCTTCAAGCCACTTTGATGATTGAGCGCTTCTCATGGCTTCTTCAAATGAGGTGGGATCACCCTCTATTTGAAATTCTTTACATTCATAGACTTCGTAGTCATCAGGAATGACTAGCTTCTTGACTCTTTGAGACCTTCTAGGGGCCTCGTTAGTTAACACTTATTCTATATGAGGCTGTTGTTGCTCTTCCTCATGTGTGACAATGGATTCTATAGGATGCTGAACGACAGGTCCTCATGTTCATTCATTATTGCCACAGGAGAACTAACAACGGGTGCTGTTACTACAGTGTCTTGCACTGTTGGTACAGCAACAACAAGTAGCGTGAAGGATGGCTCCTGAACCATCGAAGTGGGCATGTATACCCGCTTCTCTTCAAGATTAATTTCCCGTGCTGTCATGCTCCCCCTGACCATATCATCTTCCAAGAACATAGCATGTCTTGTTTCTATAAACTTCGTATGTCTGTCAGAACAATAGAAGCGATAACCTTTTGACTTTTCTTGATAGCCAATGAAATGGAAACTGGCTATCTTGGAGTCTGACTTCCCTATGTTTGGGTTAAAGGCTTTAGCCTTAGCTGGACAACCCCACACATGTAAATAGTTAAGTGAGGGTTCCTTTCCTATCCACAACTCATATGGTGTTTTGGGCACCAACTTGCTTTGCACTCGATTAAGAATATGAATGGCGGGTTTTAACGTCTCCATCCATAAACTTATCGGTAGAGTAGAGTAACTTATCATACTTCTTACCATATCCATTAAGGTACAGTTATGTCTTTCAGCTACTCCATTCTACTGAGGCTCGCCCGATGTAGAGTACTAGCCAACTATGTCATTTTCCTATAACAACCTTGCAAAAGGTCTAGGAACTTGGCCATATGGGGTGTGTCGACCGTAGTACTCTCCCCCACGGTCAGATCTTACTACTTTAATCTTTAAGTTGTGCTGATTTTCTACTTCAGCCTTAAATGTCTTAAATTTATCCAATGCTTCTGATCTTTATTTAATTGGATAAATATAGCCAAAATGAGAATAATCATCTGTGAATGTTATAAATGAATCATAACCATCCACACACTTCACAGGAAAAGGACCATAGATGTCTGTGTGAACTATTTCTAAAATTCATGTGCTTTATTTGACATTTTTCTTTATTTTCTTAACATACATTCCTTTTATGCAATCAATGCATTGTTCTAAATCTGAAATTCTAAAGGCGGAAGAATTGATTTCTTAATCAATCGCTCTATTCTTCTCCTCAAAAATAGTCTAAAAGATAGTACCATAATTTCGATGATATATCATGAATTCTCTTTTGTTTATTTGTTGCATTCATAGACGAGGAGGCATTCTCATTCTCAGTGCTCACAGCATTCACATTCTCAGAAAGTGATAACAAATAAAGCTTGTCTTGTAAGAAGGCAAGACCAACACACTTATTATTAAACACAATCTGACATGTGTCATTACCAAAATGACAATCATATCCATTATCGTCTAGTCGTGAAACACTTATCAAGTTTCTATGCAAAGAGGGTACATAAAGAATATCTGAAAGCTGAAGTATAAAACCATCATCTAATTCTAGAGAGAGATCTCTAATGGCTTCAACTTAAGCTTCAACTCCATTTGCAACTTTAATTCTTCTTTCTCCTCTTTGTAGGGTCCTACTCGTATGGAATCCCTGTAATGAATTTGTAACATGAATAGTTGCACATGAATCAATCCACCAAGTAGATTTTGCATAACTTAAATACAAGGACTTATCTATGAATATAATGAAGTCCTCACCTCTCTTCAAAAGGTTCTTCAGGAAATCTAGATAGTCCCTCTGGTAATGTCCATGCTTCTTGCACCATTTGCACCGATCCTTTTCAACTTGGGCATTGTTGTTCTTCTGATGTTGGTCATTCTGAGGGGCTTTCCCTTAAGGTTTGGAATTCTTGTTAAAGTTCTTCTTCTTGTTGTCCTTCACAAGGTTAGTAGAGTCACCCTGTGAGCTTTTCAGCCTCTCCTCTTCTTACACACACATTGCAATGAGTTTCTCAATATCCCATTTATCGGGCTGCATGTTGTAATATACAACAAAAGTTTCATATTCTTTAGGCAAGGAACCAAAAACCAAATGAATCAGGAACTCATCCTTGAGCCCCAAATCCATTGACTTTAGCTTGGAAGTCGTGTTGCTCATCTTCAGTATGTGCTCTCTTTTCCCTCCACTATAGTATTTCTCATTGAATAATTTCTTTATCAAGTACTGGCATAAGCCTTTGAAGAGCTAGTAAACCGACTCTCTGCTTTCTTGAGATACTCTATGGCGGTGTCACAATCTAGGATAGACCCCCTTATTACATCTGAAATAGTGGACTTAGCCACCGTCAAGCACTTGCGGTTTGAAATTTTCTATTTCTTACTTTCGAGATCATATTTCATTCTTACTGAAATCAGCATCAGTTTTATTTTCTTCCCTCACCTGGTCCACTAGCTCAGTAGGACACAGAGAGGTAAGCGCTAGGTCATTTTCAGATAGCGCAAGTGCTAATTCATACTTCTCTCGCCATACACGATAGTTGCTCCCTTCAAGAGGCGGTATGTGTGAGATAAATGCCATAAGGTTGAGTCCTAAAAAACACCATCAGAGATAGTGAGAAAATATAACTTAATAATTGCATGCCTTAATTTAACGTTGGTCAAAATTAAAACATACAACATATAACATTCTTCTACACTAATTCTACATCACCGTTGGGCAGAAATAGAATTAATGCATGAAAAAACTCATGAAAAAAGATTATAATATTGCTATTATCAACGTTGGTCAGAAAAATAACGATATCATAATTTACTGAATACTATAACTACTCTTCAAAATTAAATCCTCCCATTGGTTCGAATTTAATTAGAAGATAATAAACATCAACTTTGCAGCGGAAACATAAAAAATAATCTTAAAATGATATTATCAGAAGCATTTCCATGTACTTAACTACTCTCTAAACAAATCATTCCGTTGGTTCAAATTTGAGCAGAGATTTAAACGTCAAAACTTAACATAATTCATCAAAAAGTGCTTCTAGAAAAAAATAAAACTAAACTTTCTCGTACTGTACTTGCGGCCCAGCGGCGAAACTGGCCCGTGGCCCAGCCGTGCTCACCGCGGTCCCCGCGCCCAGGCCGCAACCTGAGCCTGGGCCAAATTCGGCCTAATTGCTCACAGCCGTCCATCTGATCGGATAGCTAGGTGTCGATCTCGGTGGGACAAAAAACATCGGCCGACGCCGCTCCCCTGTAAGGTCGAGATGGCGACTAGAGGGAGGGTGAATAGTCATTTCTAAAACTTAATCATGTCGGCTAACCGAAACAAACCTATGCCACTAGTATTTTAAGCAATGAGGGAGCTCCTACACATGCTAGTAAGCAAAAGCACAAAGCCAACTAAGCTCACTAGCAATGCTCAATAACAAGGCAACCAATGCCAAATTAGAGAGCGTAAATACTTAGCTACACAAACTAAGCAATGTAACTAACAAGGTTACACAAACTAAATTAACCATGAAAGGGAGCTACTTCTATGCTACACAAGCAAGAAGGTAACTAGTAAGCTACACAAGCTAACTAGTTAGAAGAGCAACTACACAAGCATAATGGATATGAAAGTAATTATAAGCTTGTGTAACGAGGATGCAAACCAACGGGAATACAAGGATGACATGATGATTTTTTCTCGAGGTTCACGTGCTTGCCAACACGCTAGTCCCCATTGAGACAAGCTCCAAGGTTGCCGCCGGTCCTCTTGCTAGTGGTGACCCACAAGTCACACTCTTCCACGTGGAGTACTTACCACAAGCTCTAGCACTTGACCTGGCTGGACCACTTGTCGCTCTTCGCGTCTCGCTTTACTAGGGTTGCTCTTCGTGGCTCCCACGGGGCGAGCACAATGCCCCTCACAAAGCTTTTCTCTGGAGCACCGCACAAGCTTCTTGCGGACTTCGACAGAGACCACCACCAAGCCATCTTGGAGGTGGCAACCTCCAAGAGTAACAAGCACCATCGGCTTACAAGATGACCACATAGTGCCACTCGATGCAATCTCATGATGCAATCGCACTAGAATTGCTCACTCACGTAATCAGATGATCACTATCAAGCATATGTGAGATGGAGGGCTCCTAAGCACTCTCAAGTATGGACACAAAGTCCCCCGAGGTGCTCAGCACAAGCCATGGTTGAGACCACCTTCTATTTATAGCCCCATGGGCTAAACTAGTCATAAACCCTTCACTGGGCAAATTTCAGGACGATCGAACGCACAGATCGTTTGGACCGGACACGTCCGGTCTTCTATATCCAGTCATAGCTGACCCGCCATGTGTCCCATTCAAACTAGCCGTTGCTGCCAATGGCTCTCTGACATGTTGCATCAGACGTGCTGTTCGAAAAGACCAGACGCTGAGTCGTTGCGTCCGGTCGAGTCTAGTAAGCTCTTAGGGCCGACCGGACGTGTCCGGTCCCTCTAGATAGGACACAAGAGACGCAGTGTCCGGTAGAGTCTAGAGAGCTCCTAGAGCCACTCTAGGTCAATCGGACGCTCCCAGCGGCCGATCAACTATTACGCTAAACACCGACACTCGCTGATTCATATCGGACACGTCTGACCGCTAACACTTAGTCGCTCACCTTAGGTCCAAATAACGGACGCATCCGGTCACCATACCGGATGCGTCTGGTCACTTCCGTCTGACAATCCGAAGTCTAGATAGAATACAGAACACGTCCGATAGACACACCGGACGTGTTCGATCACTCTATGACCAACACAACTAACTCCTTTTCTTCACCAACTTCTTCTTCTTTGCAAATATGCCAACACCACCAAGTGTACACCACCATGTGTATGTGTGTTAGCTTTTCATAAATATTTTCCAAAGGATTAGCCACTCAACTTGCCACGCCACTCGATCCTAGCGATGATGCAAAGTTAGATCACTCAAGTGTCACTAGATGACCGAAATGCAAACAAGTTTGCCCCTCTTAATAGTACGGCCATCTATCCTAAACTCGGTCATCAACTTCTCTACACACCTATGACCGATGAAATGAAATGCCCTAGGTTATACCTTTGCCTTGCGTATTTTATTTCATCTCCTCTAATATCAATGCAACACAGGCACCAACACGATCAACAATGATATGATCCACTTCATATCATCATGTGATCATATTGGTTCATCGATCTTGACTTCACTTGCTTTTCACCATTGCCTTCGTCCATCGGCGCCAAGTCTTGCTCAAGCTTCACCGCCAGGCGGTCCATCACTCCAAAGCCTCTGACTTGCCCTTCACGCTTGCAACCGGTCTATCAAGCCAAGTCATGTCTTGATCTTCTCCACCTTGATCACATGACTCAATGTCATATCTCATTTGCAATGAGCTCCTTCATCATCACATGTGTGAGCTTTGCAACATCTCTGAGCCATTTCTACCTCCATAGCATATGTTGCTCACACACACACATACCTGTGGGCTAATCACCTGTGTATCTCATATAAACATAATTAGTCCACCTAGGTTGTCACTCAATTACCAAAACTACACAAGGACCTTTTAATCTCCCCCTTTTTGATAATTGATGACAACTCTACAAAGATATTGAAATTAAGCTCTGTTGGATTCATGTTGCTTGCCCAAACAATTTTACCATGTGTAAATAATTTTGAACAAGTACCATAAACCCAAAATGGTAGTATTAGCTCCCCCTATATATGTGCTAGAGTGTTTGGTTTGAAGCTCACACATATGCATAGATTGAAATTGTGGAAGAGTAATTACTACCAAATGATGCTAAGGTGTATAGAGTAAACCTTTGAAGTATGATACCAATCAGAGTTGCACCTTTAAGTTCATCCTTAGCACTATGGTTAGCTAGATATCACTTGGAAATAAAAGCACTAGATACCTTGTGAGATCAACATTAAAAGCAAGGTACTAGCATTACTTGAAAAGCATACCAAGTGTCTAGCTATCATCCTATTCATGCTAGTTATCATTTCGTCAATCAAATTCTACAACTAGCATACACCACCCAAGCATGCATATTAAATTTAAACGCTTATGCAATGCAAACAATCACATGAATATGCACATATCAAATGCAACCAATCAAAGTTCATGAGCTTGCTCCCCCTACTTGTGTGCTTCTCTTGTCCAAGAATTTTGATCCATCTCTTCTCTTCAATGTTGCTCCCTCTTTGTCCATGTCCATGTACAACCTCTTCTTTGTCTCAATCTCTCCCAAAGCTTTCATATCTTATCTCTTCCCCTTGTACAATCTCAATCTCAAAGCTTTCATATCTTTGTACAATCTCTCCCCCTTTGTCATCAATTTTCCATAAAAGGTGTGCTTCTCGTTGATGAAAAGGTATGCATTTGGGGTAGATGGTTGAGGCTTGAATCTTGCATTTTTTATGGACATTACTTGATTGTTGGAATGACACCACTTATAGAAACCACTTGTAACTTGTACCACTTGTATATTGTGTAGGGCTTCTTGAGATACCACACATAGGATCTTTGATCTTGATCTCAGTTTGTGCGACATCTCCCCCTATGTGATAGCATGGGTCATCCATTTAATACACTTGAGCTCTTGTAGGTGAGGGATGCATTCTACATTTGATGATCACTTATGGAACCATCATCTTGCATGATTGATACCATGTATAGATGTGATACCACTTGAAGGAATTTTCTAGTATGGAACCACTTGTTGGATTTATCAATAAAAACCATTTCTTGAACATTTGCTATCTTTATGAGTATAACTTATAGGATATCACTTGTGAGTTGATCTAGACATCACTTGTGAATTCTTGATGAAATACTTGAGTCTAGATACCACTTAAAACAAACAAACTAGATATCCATTTATATTGTTGTCTTGTGCTTGTACTCTTATCACTATCATGAGCTTCTATGGTTGACTTGAACTAAATTGATTTGCTTAAGCTTCTAAGTCCGGTCTGAACCAATGACAAGCTTTGTTCACACCTCTTGCAAGGGTTATCTTGCCAACGTTGTACTTGTTACTTGTTTAGCAATCCAATTTAAATCAAGTACTTGGGTTCACTAGCTCATGAATAAATTCATATACTAACCACTAGATCAATTAATCATTCAAGCAATAGTGGTAGGCTTTGAATTTAAACATTTCATTTGTTATGTATGATCCTATAAAGCATGTACTATATGCACTAATCGCATACTAGTAAGGGATGAAATGATCATGCATATTATAATGATACCTTTGCTATGTTGGAGTAGAGGATAGTCACATATATTTCAATTCATTACTCCAATAGCAATATGAAGTCCAATTATAAGCTAGGTGAAGACTAATAGACACCATTTTAAATTCCATTCTTCACCCATATGAAATGAATACCACTTATGATCAAGTGCACTTTCTTGTTGTGATTGACTTGCTTTATCTTTTGATCAATGCTTGCATGAAAACATCAAAGTGAGAGTACCACTTGAAATAACATGATTAACTCTCTTTTGGGTGTTGTTTGCTTTTCTTGATCAACCCTTTTTATTGCTTCAACTAAGCATCTCAAATGTCCCTCGAATCACTATTTCTATGTTAACCTTCCAAGTACCACACTTGGTTTACCTACACATAGGCGGTAAGCCCCTACACTAGAGAGAAGTGACCTCTCTCCAAGAACCATTCTTGACACTCACTTGAAATAACGTGATTGATTGATCCAAGTGATGGACTTAACTTGATGAGTAACCTTGATTCCTTATTTAAGTCATTTTCTTTCTACTTATTTAAGTCATTTTCTTTCTATCAAATGATTTTCAATAGTCACTAGAACTTAAACTTTATCTTCATCTTAAGTTTGATCTTGATCTTCCAATTTGAGTACCGAATATGTGCAAAGTACACTCAATAATCAAATGGTATTGTACTCTTTGCTTGCCATGCTTCTAGATTATCTCAAAACCAAACTTAGGTGCCTCAGTTACTTATAAACATGTTTCCAATTTGAGGACCTTTCAATCAAAGTGACTCTAGATCAATTCAATATTTGCCACCTTTTTTGGCAGATTATGTACCCTTCAAGGAAATAAACATATATCTCAAAGTACAAATCCACATACCACAAAATTTGGTGGAGATGTGATTCACTAAGTTATCTAGCAGCTGTAAAAATTTGAGCCTTGTTTGACTTCTAGATTGCTACTAGATTTCAATTCATCCACCACTGCTACATGCTAAAAAACTACTGCACTATAGCTGACAAGATCTACTCCAAAACCGAAGCATTTCTTATCCAATTCTCATGAAATTTGTATAGCATCTTATACCATAAGTCTAGAGCATGTACACAAATTTTTATGCCAATACAATAAGTTTTGTCATTCAAACATGGCTAAGATCACAGCTCACTCAGATTTTCAATATTGGACAGATTTCAACCACTTGAGCTATACTTCATCAAATGTGAATCGAACTTGAAATCAACTTGTTTGAATACTTTCATAAGACATAAATCCATTCAATCCACTTACTAAAAGTCATCTCATAAATTTATCCAACACAAATCAATCCAAACTTGATTACTAAGTTATTTATCCATTCAAACATCTCATAGCAAGCAATATTGCATATTTATCCAATTCAATCAACTCATATGCACCCAAATAAAATGATCAACAAGAGATATACCTTGGTTAGCTCATGATAATTCAACTAGCAAGCTTCAACTCAAATATTTTTGCAAGCCATCTAATTCATCCAATGAATTACCAACAACTTAAATTATAGCACTTGTATAATGTAGCACATTTGGACTTCACTCAGTTATCATGGCATTGGGTTTGGATGTGCACTAGGCTTCATATCTTGATTCAACATATGATGATCAATATGAGATCAATTGAATCAAGCCTCCAATGTTGATGGTACCTGCAATCAATCATCCACTTTTTGATGGTACCCAAACAATTTTGGGTCCTCTCAAATTAGGAGCAACATACTTAGGCATTGCCTTAGTATGAGTAGCAGGATGTATTGCAATAGTAACCATAGAGGTACCATTACCATCCTTTTTTAAGTATATTATCATTATCAATTGAAATAGGCTTAGAATTATTACCTAGGGAACATGAATGAGCCATGTATCCCCTTTCCTGGCATGAGTAGCAAACTCTTTTTGATTGAGCCTTCTCTTCCTTGCTCATGTGTTGCTTCTCATTGCCTTGCCTCTTCTCCTTTGCTTGAATCTTCTTCTCAAGCTTGGTAGAACACTTCGAGGCAAAGTGTTCCATATCTTTGCACTTGAAGCACTTGATGTGAGAATAATCTTTCTTTTCATCTTGATTCTTGCTCATCATCTTGGCATCTTAATTAGAAGTTGGATGCCTTGCTCTTGCTTTACCACCTCTTCTTGTCTTCTTTTTCTTCCCCAAATCACCATCTTGATGGTTGATCTTGACTTGAACTTGGGGTTTAGCTTTTGGCTCAACTTGAGGCTTATTGGTTGGGCAATACTTGGCAAGATGTCCCATATCATGGCACCGGTAGCACATGAGATGAGATATCTTTTCTTCTTGCATCTTCATGTTCTTGCCCTCTCTCTTTTTGAAGCCAATGCCACTCTTGTCACCATAGCTTCTTTGATTCTTCATCATATGCTCAAAGGTGACTTTGGTGTTGTAGCACCTCTCTAATTTGTTGCTTAAATTCTTCACTTGTTCATTGAGCTCATTGTTCTCCTTCAAAAGACTAGTCTCACAAGACATAGAAGTAGAACAAGCATCTATATGTGAAAAGCATGACATATCTAATAAATCATCACAAGAGGTGGATACATGCTTCTTGCCTACATCACAAGGGTTAGCAATATTTTGCAATTTATCATTTGATCCATGTGACGAGCTCTCATTATTTTTAAGTTTCTTTGTAAACACTTTAATAAGAGAAGCATGTTGTTCTAATAATTCTTCATGAGATGCAAGTAGTGTCTCATGATTCAATTTTAGCTCATAATGTGAAGAGTTAAGAGCATCAAATAATTTCTTATGTTCTTCATAAGAGTTCTTTAGAAATGAGTTTTCATTTTCTAATTTCATTGTTTATGAATCAACATGATCAACCACATTAGCATTTGATACCTTGGTGTCACCTTGTGACATAAAGCAATGTGGTGTAGTGGATGGGCTTGTAGTAGCATCACAATCATGGTCCGAGCATGAACCATCATCACCATTAAGTGTGCATGGGGTAGGATCATCATGTACATCACTTGAGGCATCACCATTAATCTTGTCAAGTGATTTTGTGGTAGCATCATCATTCTTATCACTTGACCATGAGGTGGAGCAATCTTCCACAATTACCAAATTGTGGTCATGCTCAACACGCTCATGTGTCTCCACCTTGTGATCATCCTCCTTCTTGAATTTGCCATCATCCCATGTGGAGGAATCACCGAAGGTGCGCTTGATGGACTCCCATATCTCACGAGCGGTTCTCGTGATGTTTACTAGTTTCATCAAATCAAAACTCAATGCATCCATTTAAAAACAACAAGCATGTGTATCAAGTTCATAAAGAACTCTTTGAGCTTTGGTGAGATTTCTATGGTCCAAGACATGGGTGAGACCACTAGTGACAATCCACCAAAACTTAGGTCCCTTTGCACGAAATGATCAAGCATGTGATTTTTCCAAAGTGCAAAGTTTGTGCCATAAAAAATGTGTGTCTCACAAACATCTAGCACACTAAATGCCATTCTCTTGGGTCAGTGAAGACAAAAAAATGAGAGACCTGGCTCTGATACCACTTGTAAGTCGAGATGGCGACTAGAGGGAGGTGAATAGTCATTTCTAAAACTTAATCGCGTCAGCTAACCGAAACAAGTGCGGAATTAAAACTATCGGTCTAGCCAAGACTACACCCCTCTATTTATGTTCTCTAGCATCTTGTAAAGATCCTAATTAGGCAACAAAGGTGTCGGGCTAGCTAGAGCTCACCTAACTAATTCTAGGAGCAAGGTCGCACAAACCTATGCCACTGGTATTTCAAGCAATAAGGGAGCTCCTACACATGCTAGTAAGCAAAAGCACAAAGCCAACTAAGCTCACTAGCAATGCTCAATAACAAAGCCACCAATGCCAAATTAGAGAGCGCAAATACTTAGCTACACAAACTAAACAATATGACTAACAAGATTACACAAACCAAATTAGCCACATAAGGGAGCTACTTCTATGCTACACAAGCAATAAGGTAACTAGTGAGCTACACAAGCTAACTAGTTAGAAGAGCAACTACACAAGCATAATGTATATGAAAGTAATTACAAGCTTATGTAACGAGGATGCAAACCAACGAAAATACAAGGATGACACGATGATTTTTTCGAGGTTCACGTGCTTGCCAACACGCTAGTCCCCGTTAAGACAAGCTCCAAGGTTGTCGCTGGTCCTCTTGCTAGTGGTGACCCGCAAGTCACACTCTCCCACATGGAGTGCTTACCACAAGCTCTAGCACTTGACCTAGCCAGATGAAAGGTCCTAATAGGGCTAGAGGGGAGAGGGGGTGAATAGCCTATTTAAAAATCTACAAATGAACTAGAGCAATTTGATTAGTATGACAAATAGTGAAATGCAAACTTGCTCTAGCTCTACAAGGATTGCAAGCCACCTATCCAACAATTCTAGTTGCAATGATTACTAGACACACAACTTGCTATGATACTACTCACTAAGAGCTCTCAATCTTGCTACACTAAAGAGCTCCACTAGATGAACTTAAATAATAAATCAAGCTCTCAATTCTAGTTACACTAAAGAGCTTGCCACAACTAGTTTGCAAGAATATAAAAGAGTGAGTAAGATGATTATACCAATGTGTAGAGGGATGAACCAATCATAAGATGAAGATTAAGCCAATCACCGGGAGAATGCAAATGACAAGAGACAACCAATTTTTCTCCCGAGGTTCACGTGCTTGCCAACACGCTAGTCCCCATTGTGTCGACCAACACTTGGTGGTTCAACGGCTAAGAGGTGTTTCACAAACCTCGTCCACACGATTGGACACCACAAGAACCTACCCACAAGTGAGGTAACTCAATGACACGAGCAATTTACTAGAGTTACCTTTCGGCACTCCACCGGGGAAGGTACAATTCCCCTCACAATCACCGGAGACGGCCACAAACAATCACTAACTCATGTCGATCCTCCACCGCTGCACCGAGCCATCTAGGTGGTGGCAACCACCAAGAGTAACAAGCGAAATCCGCAGCGCAACACAAATACCAAGTGCCTCTAGATGCAATCACTTAAGCAATGCACTTGGATTCTCTCCCAATCTCACAAAGATGATGGATCAATGATGGAGATGAGTGGGAGGTCTTTGGCTAAGCTCACAAGGTTGTTGTGTCAATGAAAATATGCAAGAGAGTGAGCTTGAGCTAGCCATGGGGCTTAAATAGAAGCCCCCATGAAATAGAGCCGTTGTACCCCTTCACTGGGTACTGATCGGGGTGACCGGACGCTGGATCTAGCGTCCGGTCGCTCGATGTAAGCCATGTGTCATTCTGAGTTAAACCTGAGCCGCCAGATCTCAATGGTTATTAACTGACCGGACGCTCTGGCACAAGTGACCGGACGCTTAGACTCCAGAGTCCGGTCATTTCCAGTAAGCTCCTAAAACCGTCTTTTGCCGACCGGACGCGTCCGGTCATGCTTGACCGGATACAGACTAGCGTCTGGTGCTTAACCCTAGTCACTGTGCCATCCGACAACATGACTGGACGTAGCCCTTCAGTGTCTGGTCGCTGGGTGATTCAGTGTCCGGTTAGTTTACCGACGCCAGCATCTTTGTGACCAACTCCATTTCACTTCAAACTTCTTCACCCTTGCTCATGTGTGTCAACCACCAAGTGTATCACCTTGTGCACATGTGTTAGCATATTTTCATAAATATTTTCAAGGGTGTTAGCACTCCACTAGATCCTAAATGCATATGCAATGAGTTAGAGTATCTAGTGGCACTTTGATAACCGCATTTCGATACGAGTTTCACTCCTCTTAATAGTATGGCTATCTATCCTAAACGTGATCACACTCACTAAGTGTCTTGATCACTAAAACAAAATGGCTCCTACATTTTATACCTTTGTCTTGAGCCTTTTATTTTTCTCTTTCTTCTTTTCCAAGTTCAAGCATTTGATCATCACCATGCCATCACCATCATCATGATCTTCGCCATTGCTTCATCACTTGGAGTAGTGCTACCTATCTCATAATCACTTTGATAAACTAGGTTAGCACTTAGGGTTTCATCAATTAACCAAAACCAAACTAGAGCTTTCAATCTCTCCCTTTTTGGTAATTGATGACAACCCTTTCACAAAGATATGAATTGAGATTTAATTGAATTCACATTGCTTGCCCAAGCATATCTACCATGTGTAAAAGATTATGGATAAGTTTCATGAACTCCAAATGGTAGTAATTGCTCCCCCTACATATGTGCTAAGAGTTTGGATTGTAGCTTGCACATATGCTTAGATAGGAAATATAGGAGTCAATTTCTACCAAATGATGCTAAGGTATAAGAGATGGACCTTTGAAGCGTGATACCAATCGGAGTACACCAATATACCATCCTTAGCACCATTAGTAACTAGACATACACAAAAACTAAAATACCCCATGAGATCAACATTTAGAAGCAAGGGTCTAGTTTTTCATAAGATGAACATAGGTCTAATTACTTTAGCCTTTGCATGCTAGTTTTTCATTTCAACATTCAAACCTACAACTAGCATACACCACACAAGCATGGATATTGAATTTTAAAACTTATGCCATGCAAGCAAACATATGTAATGCACATTCAAATGCACCATACAAGTTCATGAGCTTGCTCCCCCTATTTGTATGCTCAAAATTTTAATTTATCTCCTTCCTTTGTCATATTTTATCTCTCCCCTTTGTTTCTTTGTTGTCTTTTCACTATCTTATCTCTCCCCCTTCACTATCTTTGTACACTATTTCTCTCCATTTGTCATCAATGATCACAAAGGCTTAAAGTATAGATAGGGTAGGATTATCAATGTCAACAATTTGCACAAAAGGTGACCTCAAATTATAGATAGGTTGGGGTGAAACCAAGTGAAATGAGGATCATTTTTCTTAAATTGGTTCAATCTAGATTACTTGCAAAAGATATTTAACTCGGTTTGATCCAAGGACAAGCTTCTTCACACGTCCAAATAAGGGTTATCTTGTACCATGTTGAGTTAAACACTTATAGCTCATTTTCTAAATCAAACACTAGGTTTAAAAGCCCACAAATATGTCATATGTACCACTAGATCATTTCAAACATACAAGCAATAGTGATACCATACAAGCATCAAATTCATTTGATTTTTATGAATGAGCCTAGGACATGATAGGAATGACTAGATGCACTAAACAAGTCCTTAGCAATGGATGGATGGATAACATGTTAATCAATTTTACCTTGCTTTGCTCGAAGGAGAGGCATGTCATATAGTGGGGGTGCATCAACACATATTGGAGAAGTCAAGTATGTTTAATTCATTCCTTAGCTTGCAAAACCTCTTCTCATCAAGTGGCTTGGTGAAGATATCAGCAAGTTGATCTTCGATGCCCACACTCCCAAGGCAAATGTCCCCTTTTTGTTGGTGATCTCTTATAAAATGATGGCGAACATCAATATGCTTTGTTCTTGAATGTTGCATCGGGTTGTTGGTGAGCTTTATGGCACTCTCATTGTCACATAGCAATGGCACTTGCTTGAATCTAATTCCAAAGTCACTAAAAGTAGCCTTCATCCAAAGTAATTGAGCACAACAACTACCGGCCAAATACTCTGCTTCGGCGGTTGAAAGTGCTACACTATTTTGCTTCTTTGATGATCAAGACACAAGTGATCTTTCCAATAGTTGACATGTGCCCGATGTGCTCTTTCTCTCAACTTTGCATCCCGTATAATCGGAGTCCGAATATCCAATCAACTCAAATCTTGCTCCTTTGGGATACCACATGTTGTGTATGCTTCAAGTACCTCAATATTCTCTTTGTTGCTTTCAAATGACTTTCTCTTGGTGAAGCTTGGAATCTAGCACACATGCATACACTAAACATCACATCTGGCCTTGATGCGGTCACATAGAGTAGACTTCCAATAATGGACCGATACATCTTTTAATCCACCATGTTGCCACTAGCATCACTATCCAAGCTTCCACTTGTCCCCATTGGTGTACTAATAGCTTTACTCTCATCCATTTCAAACTTCTTGAGCATGTTCTTGATATACTTGCCTTGACTCACAAATATGCCATTCTTCATTTGCTTGATTTGAAGACCAAGGAAGTAACTAAGCTCTCCAATCATAGACATTTCGAACTCACTTGCCATTATCTTGCCAAACTCCTCACAAAATTCTTGATTTGTTGATCCAAAGATGATATCATCAACATAGATTTGCATTACAAACAAGTCATTTCCAAGCTTTTTGGTGAAGAGAGTGGTGTCAACCTTTCTCGTCTTGAATCCCTTAGAGAGTAGGAAATCCCTCAATCTATCATACCATGCTCTAGGTGCTTGTTTCAATCCATACAAAGCCTTTCTCAACTTGTAAACATAGTTGGGTTTCTTTTCATCTTCAAAACTGGGAGGTTGCTCAACATACACAAGCTCATTGATGTACCCATTGAGAAATGCACTTTTCACATCCATTTGGTAGAACTTGATATTGTGGGCACAAGCATAGGCTAACAAGATCCTAATTGCTTCCAATCTTGTAACCAGAGCATATGTTTCTCCAAAGTCAAGACCTTCAACTTGAGTGTAACCTTGAGCCACTAATCTTGCTTTGTTCCTTATTACTATCCCATCTTGATCTTGCTTGTTCCGAAAGACCCACTTGGTTCCAATCATATTATGATCCTTAGGCCTCTCAACTAACTCCCATATATGATTTCATGTGAAGTTGTTTAACTCTTTATGCATAGCATTGACCCAATCAACATCCCTCAAAGCTTCATCTATCTTCTTAGGTTCAATAGATGACACAAATGAGAAATGCTCACAAAATGAAGCCAATCTTGATCTTGTTTGCACACCTCTTGAAATATCACCAATGATAGTGTCCAATGGATGATCTCTTGCAACATTGGTTGGTTGAAGCACTTGCACTTGATTGCTAGCATTTGATTGATCACTTGGTTGAGATGATGAACTAGCCATTTGTTGATCTTGCACATTGCCATCACTAGTGCTTACTTGGATTTGATCATGAGAACCACTAGCTTGCACATTTGAGTTAGAGAGCACTTGATTCTTGTCATCTTCAATATCAATCACCTCTCTAGGCCTTAACTCACCAATGTCCATGTTCTTCATTGCATTGATCAATTAAGTGCCTCTTACATCATCTAGATTCTTATCTTCCTCTTGGAAACCATTTGTTTCATCAAACTCCACATCATGAACCTCCTCAAGAGTACCACTAGCTAAATTCCAAACTCTATAAGCCTTGCTAGTAGTAGAGTAACCAAGCAAGAAACCTTCATCACATTTCTTTTCAAACTTGCTCAATCTAGTGCCTTTCTTCAATATATAGCATTTACAACCAAAAACACAAAAGTATGCTATGTTGGGCTTTCTTCCATTCAATATCTCATAAGGTGTTTTCTCCATCATGGGGTGACAATAGAGTCGGTTGCTATAGTAGCAAGCCATGTTGATTGCTTCGGCCCAAAATGAATGACTCACATTGTACTCACTCAACATTGATCTTGCCATGTCAATCAAAGTTCTATTTTTTCTTTCAACTAAGCCATTTGATTAAGGAGTGTACTTGGCCGAGAATTGATGTCTAATTCTAAATTCATCACACAACTCATCAATTCTAGTGTTTTTTTAACTCACTTCCATTGTCACTTCTAACTTTTTTTTATTGTTGTTTCAAACTCATTGTGAATACCTTTGATAAATGATTTGAATGTTGCAAACACATCACTCTTGTCAACAAGAAAGAATACCCATGTGTATCTAGTGAAATCATCCACAATCACAAATCCATATTTATTTTCTCCAATGCTAGTGTATGTGGTTGGTCCAAACAAGTCCATGTGCATTAACTCAAATGCCTTAGATGTGCTCATCATGCTCTTCTTAGGATGTGTATTACCAACTTGCTTTCCAGCTTGACATGCACTACATAGTTTATCCTTCTCAAATGTGATATCTTTCAAGCCTTTAACTAAGTCATGCTTAATTAATTTATTCAATTGTTTCATTCCAACATGACCAAGCCTTCTATGCCATAACCAACCCATGCTAGACTTAGTGATCAAACATGTTGACAATTGAGCTTCTCTAGCATTGAAATCAACCAAATATAGATTCTCATATCTAAATCCTTTGAATATCAAGTTAGAGCCATCTACACTTATAATCTCTACATCATCCACACCAAATATGCACTTGAAACCAAGATCACACAATTGAGCTACCGATAATAGGTTGAAGTTCAAGCTCTCTACTAGTAGCACATTGAAAATGCTCAAGTCATTGGATATTGTAATCTTACCAAGCCCTTTGACCTTGCCTTTGCCATTGTCACCAAATGTGATACTATCAATCCCATTGCTCTTGTTTTCATTGATTGAATTGAACATTCTTGAATCACCAGTCATGTGTTGTGTGCACCCACTATCAAGCACCCAATGCTTTCCTCTGGCTTTATAATTGACCTACAAAAGAAAGTCAATTCTTTTTAGATACCCAAACTTGCTTGGGTCCTTATAGGTTAGTTATCAAGGTCTTTGGTACCTAAATGGCCTTCTTCTTTGGGCCTACAATTGGTGTACCAATGAACTTAGCCTTCACACCATTGGCACCCTTATAAAGCATGTAACAAGAATCAAATTTGATTGATGATACATTAGGTAGCTTGTTCTTGTTAGTCTTACAATTTTGCTCTATATGCCCAACTTACTTGTATCTATTGCAAAACCGACCATTGCCCTTCATAAAGCTAGTTTTGGGAGTGACAAAGGCCACCTTGTCTTTCTTGGGGGTATAGCCTAATCCCTCTTTGTTGAGAGAAAATCTTTGGCTATCCAAGCACTTTAGCAAGTGGGCTTCTCTACCATAGGCATTGCCTAAGGCACGAGTGAGCTCATTCACCTCCTTCTTGAGGTTCTCATTTTCCACCATAAGTGAGGCATCACAAGTGAGACCATCACTCAAAGGTGAAGTGAAAGTAGTAGTGCTACAAGAAGTGTTAGTGGAAGCAACTAAGATGGACTCATGAAAAGATTCATCAATAAGATCAAATGTTAGTCCCACATCACATGTTATGATCACTTGCGCCTTCTTGGCTTCTTCTATTTTGACTTGCTCAATGAGAGAGGAGTGAGCCTTTTCAAGCTTAGAGTGAGCTTTGCCAAGCTTCTCATGGGCTTCCATTAGTCTCTCATGAGTGGCATTAAGCTCATCAAGGGATTGCTCAAGAAATTTGACTTTCTTGTTTAATTCCTTGCACTCCTTTCTCTTCATCTCAAAGCAAGTATGCACTTGCTCACACATGTCCATGAGCTCCTCCTTGGAGCACTCCTCATCATCATCATCACCACTCCTACAAGCATCACTTTCACATTCATCATCATCACTCACATCATATTTTACCTTGGTAGGTTTTGCCATGAGGCATGTCGATGGAGTGTCGAAGATGGAGGGCTTGTTGTTGATGGCAATGCTTGCTAGTGCTCTCTTGATAGATTTCTTATCATCATCACTAGAGCTATCACTATCTAAAGAGCCATCACTATCCCAAGTGACTACATAGCCTCCACCCTTCTTCTTTTGGAAGGTCATTCTCTTCTCCTTCTTCTCCTTCTTTTCTTTCTTATCCTCCTTGTGCTTCTTCTTCTCATCCTCATCATTGTCACTATTGTATGGACAATTTGCTACTACATGATCGGGGCTCTTGCAATTGTAGCATCTTCTCACATACTCTTTCTTCTTGGTGTGATCTCTTCTCTTTCTTGCACCATAGCCCTTCTTCTTCATGAATTTTCTCATCTTGCGCACAAAGAGAGCCATAGCTTCATCATCAATATCACTAAGATCATCATCACTTGATTCTTTCTTGGACTTGCCCTTGTTCTTTGATGATGATGAGCTAGCCTTGAATGCTATGCTTTTCTTCTTCTTGTCTTCTTCTTCCTTCTTGTCATCCTTGTCATCCCCCTCTCTTTCCACACAGTATGTCTCTTGTGTCATGACATCACCTAGTACTTGGTTGGGGGTAATATCCTTCAATCCTCCTCTTATGATGAGTAATCTCAACATCTCAAATCTAGGAGGTAGGCACATCAAGAACCGATGAGAGACATCATCATTCTTGATCTTCTCTCCCAATGCCTTCAAATCATTGACAATCACTTGCAAACGATGGAACATCTCCGGAATACTCTCATCTTCCTTCAGCTTGAAGCTTGTCAATTTATCCTTGAGGATATACAACTTGGCACTCTTCACCGCTGGTGTACCCTCATATGTTTCCTCCAATCTTTTCCACACCTCATTCGCTCTTTCACAATCCTTGATTTGCTTAAACACCTTGGAATCAATGGCATTGTATATGGTGTTGAGAGCCATTATATTGCATTGCTTGTTGATATTATCTTAGTTGGTTGGATCATCGGGATCAATGATAGCATAGTCATTCTCAGTCACTTCCCATACTTGATCATTGATTGAACCAAGATACATCCTCATCTTTCTCTTCCAATAATCATAGCATGTGCCATCAAAGAATGGTGGTTTGCCCCCCAAATGGTTAAACACAACTTGAGTCATAATTTGACACCGAGGTTATTAAGCCTTTAATCAAACGGTGACCACGGCTTTGATACCACTTGAAAGGTTCTAATATGGCTAGAGGGGGGTGAATAGCCTATTTAAAAATCTACAAATGAACTAGAGCAATTTGATTAGTATGACAAATAGCGAAATGCAAACTTGCTCTAGCTCTACAAGGGTTGCAAGCCGCCTATCCAACAATTCTAGTTGTAATGATTACTAGACACACAACTTGCTATGATACTACTCACTAAGAGCTCTCAATCTTGCTACACTAAAGAGCTCCACTAGATGAACTTAAATAATAAATCAAGCTCTCAATTCTAGTTACACTAAAGAGCTTGCCACAACTAGTTTGCAAGAATATAAAAGAGTGAGTAAGATGATTATACCAACGTGTAGAGGGATGAACCAATCACAAGATGAAGATTAAGCCAATCACCGGGAGAATGCAAATGACAAGAGACAACTAATTTTTCTCTCGAGGTTCACGTGCTTGCCAACACGCTAGTCCCCGTTGTGTCGACCAACACTTGGTGGTTCGGTGGCTAAGAGGTGTTTCACAAATCTCGTCCACACGATTGGACACCGCAAGAACCTACCCACAAGTGAGGTAACTCAATGACACAAGCAATTTACTAGAGTTACCTTTTGGCACTCCACCGGGGAAGGTACAATTCCCCTCACAATTACCGGAGATGGCCACGAACAATCACCAACTCGTGCCGATCCTCCACCACTACACCGAGCCGTCTAGGTGGTGGCAACCACCAAGAGTAACAAGTGAAATCTGCAGCGCAACACGAATACCAAGTGCCTCTAGATGCAATCACTCAAGCAATGCACTTGGATTCTCTCCCAATCTCACAAAGATGATGGATCAATGATGGAGATGAGTGGGAGGGCTTTGGCTAAGCTCATAAGGTTGCTATGTCAATGAAAATGTGCAAGAGAGTGAGCTTGAGCTGGCCATGTGGCTTAAATAGAAGCCCCCACAAAATAGAGCCGTTGTACCCCTTCACTGGGTACTGATCAGGGTGACCGAACACTCTGGTCCAGTTGATCGGACGCTGGATCCAGCGTCTGGTCGCTCGATGTAAGCCACATGTCATTTTGAGTTAAACCTGAGCCATCAGATCTCAATGGTTATTAACTGACCGGACGCTCTGGCACAAGTGACCGGACGCTCAGACCCCAGAGTCCGGTCGTTTCCAGTAAGCTCCCAAAACTGTCTTTTGTCGACCAAACGCGTCCGGTCATGCTTGACCAAACATAGACCAGCGTCCGGTGCTTAACCCTAGTCATTATGCCATCCAACAACACGACCAGACGCAGCCCTTCAGCGTTCGGTCGTTGGGTGATCCAACATCCGGTCAGTTGACCGATGCTAGCATCTTTGCGACCAACTCCATTTCACTTCAAACTTCTTCACCCTTGCTCATGTGTGTCAACCACTAAGTGTATCACCTTATGCACATGTGTTAGCATATTTTCACAAATATTTTCAAGGGTGTTAGCACTCCACTAGATCCTAAATGCATATGCAATGAGTTAGAGTATCTAGTGGCACTTTGATAACTGCATTTCGATATGAGTTTCACTCCTCTTAATAGTATGGCTATCTATCCTAAACATGATCACACTCAGTAAGTGTCTTGATCACTAAAACAAAATGGCTCCTACATTTTATACCTTTGTCTTGAGCCTTTTGTTTTTCTCTTTCTTCTTTTCCAAGTTCAAGCATTTGATCATCACCATGCCATCACCATCGTCATGATCTTCGCCATTGCTTCATCACTTGGAGTAGTGCTACCTATCTCATAATCACTTTGATAAACTAGGTTAGCACTTAAGGTTTCATCAATTAACCAAAACCAAACTAGAGCTTTCACTGGACCACTTGTTGCCCTTCGCGTCTCGCTTTACTAGAGTTGCTCTTCGCGGCTCGCATGGGGCAAGCACAATGCCCCTCACAAAGCTCTTCTCTGGAGCACTGCACAAGCTTCTTGTGGGCTTCGACGGAGGCCATGAAAGGTCCTAATGGCTAGAGGTGGAGTGAATAGCCTATTAAAATTTTTTACAACAATACTTAACAAACTGGTTAGACAATTATGAGGCGAAGCAAGTATTGCGCTAGCCTACTAAAAAATCAAGTCACCTATCACAATTTTAGTTTAAGTAGTTTCTATACACACAATAACTATGTCACTACACTAAGTTAGTGTGCTCTCAAAGGCTAACTAAAGAGCCACACTAACCAAACTAACAAGCTCTCACAACTAGCTACACTAAAGAGCTTGACAATTAGTTTGCGGTAATGTAGAGAGAGTGAGCAAGATGGTTATACCACTATGTTGAGGAAAGAGCCAATCAATCACAAGAATAAATATCAATGAAAAACAATCACCTCAGAATCAAATAATGACACAATGATTTTTTACCGAGGTTCACTTGCTTGCCAGCAAGCTAGTCCTCATTGTGGTGATTCACTCACTTGGAGGTTCACACACTAATTGGCATCACACGCCAAACCCTCAATAGGGTGCCACACAACCAACACAAGATGAGGATCACACAAGCCATGAGCAATCCACTAGATTACCTTTTGGCTCTCCGCCGGGAAAAGGTCAAGAACCCCTCACAAGCACCACGATCAGAGCTGAAGACAATCACCAACCTCTGCTCGACGATCCTCGCTGCTCCAAGCTATCTAGGTGGCGGCAACCACCAAGAGTAATAAGCAAATCCCGTAATGAATCACGAACACCAAGTGTCTCTAGATGCAAATACTCAAGCAATGCACTTAGATTCACTCCCGATCTCACAAAGATGATGAATCTATGATAGAGATGAGTGGAGGGCTTTGGCTAAGCTCACAAGGTTGCTATGTCAATGCAAATAGCCAAGAGAGTGAGCTAGAGTTAGCAATGGGGCTTAAATAGAAGCCTCCATGAAATAGAGTCATTGTACCCCTTCACTGGGCACAACTCGGGGTGACCGGACTCTCTGGTCAGATCAACCGGACACACCCTGCCAGTGTCCAGTCAACGGATGGTTGCCACGTCATCCCTCTCTTCAAATACTGAGCACCCAATCCCAATGGTCAAGTGATGACCAGACGCAGCACAGTGCCACGACCGGACATAGGACCCCAGCGTTTGGTCACTTCTAGTAAGGTTCCAACTACGACCGAACATGTCAGTTTGATCACGACCAAATGTAGGACCCCAGCGTTCGGTCAATTCCAGTAAGCCTCCACTCTCGACCGGACGCGTCCGGTCATGCTTGACCGAACTCACCCAGTGTCTAGTCACACTCTATCTCCTCTGTGCGCTACCATGTCAGTAGGACCGGACACACCCTGTCAGCATCCGGTCACAAAGTGACCCAGCGTCCGGTCGAAGACCGACGCCAGCATCTTCACTGCTTCCACTGACTAGATGTGCCAGTCCAGTTGAGACCAGTGTCCGGTCCACTCTGTGAAATCTGGTATAGGGCGTCGGTGAAGTTTCTTACCCTTGCTTTCAAGTGCTAAACACAATGTGTATCACCTTTGTGCATGTGTGTTAGCATAATTTTCACAAACATTTTCAAGGGTGTTAGCACTCCACTAGATCCTAAATGCATATGCAATGAGTTAGAGCATCTAGTGGCACTTTTATAACCACATTTCGATACGAGTTTTACCCCTCTTAATAGTACGGCTATCGATCCTAAATATGATCACACTCGCTAAGTGTCTTGATCACCGAAACAAAATAGCTCCTACCATTTATACCTTTGCGTTGAGCCTTTTGTTTTTCTTTCTCCTTTTCCAAGTGCAAGCACTTGATCATCACCATGGAATTTCCATCATCATGTCATGATCTTCATTTGCTTCACCACTTGGAGTAGTACTACCTATCTCATAATCACTTTGATAAACTAGGTTAGCGCTTAGGGTTTTATCAATTTACCAAAACCAAACTAGAGCTTTCAGACCACCACCAAGCCATCTAGGAGGTGGCAACCTCTAAAAGTAACAAGCACCACTGGCTTGCAAGACGACCACCTAGTGCCACTCGATGCAACCTCATGATACAATTGCACTAGAATCGCTCACTCACGTAATCGGATGATCACTATCAAGCATATATGAGATGCAGGGCTCCTAAGCACTCTCAAGCATGGACACAAAGTCCACCGAGGTGCTCAGCACAAGCCATGGCCGAGACCACCTTCTATTTATAGCCCCATGGGCTAAACTAGCCGTTACCCCTTCACTGGGCAAATTTTGGGATGACCGGACACGTAGATCGTTTGGACCAGGCGCGTCCGGTGGTGACCGGACATGTCTGATCTCCTACGTCTGGTCACAGCTGACCCACCATATGTCCCATTCAAACTAGTCGTTGCCGCCAGTGGCTCTCTCTGACATGTTGCATCAGACGCACTGTTCAGAAAGACAGGACGCTGAGTCGCAGCGTCCGGTCGAGTCCAGTAAGCTCCTAGGGCTGACCAGACATGTCCAGTCACTTCGTACTGGACGCAAGAGACACAGCATCTGGTCGAGTCTAGAGAGCTCGCAAAGCTGTTCTAGGCCGACCGGACATGTCCGGTCACTCCGTACCGGACGCTCCCAGCGTTCGATCAACTGTTAGCTGAACACCGACACTCGCTGATTCATATCGAACGCGTTCAGTATGGCGACCGAACGTGTCCAGTCGCTAACACTTAGTCGCTCACCTCAGGTCTAAATATCGAACGTGTCTGGTCACCATACCAGATATGTCCGGTCACTTCCGTCTGACAACTTGAAGTCTAGATAGAATACCGGACACATCCGATAGACACACCGGACCTGTTCGGTCACTCTGTGACCAGCGCGATTAACTCCTTTTCTTTACCAACTTATTCTCCTTTGCAAATGTGCCAACACCACCAAGTGTACACCACCATGTGTATGTGTATTAGCTTTTCATAAACATTTTCCAAAGGATTAGCCACTCAACTTGCCACGCCACTCGATCCTAGCGATGATGCAAAGTTAGATCACTCAAGTGGCACTAGATGATCGATATGCAAACAAGTTTGCCCCTCTTGATAATACAACCATCTATCCTAAACCTGGTCATCAACTTCTCTACACACCTATGACCGGTGAAATGAAATGCCCTAGGTTATACCTTTGCCTTGCGCATTCCATTCTATCTCCTTCAATATCGATGCAACACATACACCAACACGATCAACAATGATATGATCCACTTCATATCATCATGTGATCATATTAGTTCATCGATCTTGACTTCACTTGCTTTTCACCGTTGCCTTCGTCCATCGGCGCCAAGTCTTGCTCAAGCTTCACCGCCACGCGGTCCATCGCTCCACAGCCTCCGACTTGCCCTTCACGCTTGCAACTGGTCCATCAAGCTAAGTCATGTCTTGATCTTCTCCACCTTGATCACATGACTCAATGTCATGTCTCATTTGCAATGAGCTCCTTCATCATCACATGTTTGAGCTTTGCAACATCTCCGAGCCATTTCCACCTCTATGGCATATGCTGCTCACACACACGTACCTATAGGCTAATCACCTATGTATCTCACATAAACACAATTAATCCACCTAGGTTGTCACTCAATTACCAAGACTACACAAGGACCTTTCATCCCACCAAACCCTAATTCACTCTCTCCCTCCCCCTTCTTTCTCAATGCTGCAAGCAGTAGTGGCAGCCACCCATGGTGGCCGGAGGAAATGGTAGCATCGCCGTCGGTCCCCTCGATGATGCGCACGCTCGCTCTAAGTGGAGCGCGTCGTCATCAAGCGGTCTAGGGACAATGCCCTAGGTGCTCACACGTCGAGCATCGAAGCGCCATCGAGCCCACAGCTCTGATGGTCTTCCCACGCGCCAACGAAACGGTGACACGATCTTTCTTCTCGCTCGGTGTCGACGACAGCTGGCGGTGAGGGAAATCAGGTAGGTCCCTTCCTTCTCCTACTTTTCTGCTAGGGCTAGGGTTAGGGTTTGAGGAATTCCCGAATCAATTTGAATCATCTCCTTCTAAATTCTTCCTCGGTCTAGATCTACACGCTAGGTAGGCAAACTGATACCATTGATAGAACTTAAGATCACTAGGAGTAGATCTAGCGGGCGCCGCATGGGTCCTCGTCGAGCCCCACCACCCCGCGAACAAATCACGCCCCCCCCTGCGCGACCTACCTCTAGCCTGTGTCGGCGCCGACGGGCAACCACGACCTATTGTCGTGCGTAGTCCCGGCGGACGTGGGAGCACACATCTCGCCATGGACGCGAGCGATGCGATGCCAGTATATGTTGGCGGCGGCCGCGGCGCTCGCCGCGCTCTGCGACGTGCTCATCGTGTGCTCCGCTTCGCCTGCGCGTGCGCGCCTTAGCTCCAGCCTGTGTTGGCGGCTGCAGGCACCTGCAAACGCTCGCCTCGCTCGCCCATCAGTGCATGCCCGTGCGCGTGTGCCCACGCGTCTGTGCCCCACTCGCCTTGTGTGTGTGTGGCCGCGCGTCTGCACCCCGCTTGCCCTCCTGCGGGAGCAGGAACGAAGGAACGACGTGCCGTGGGACGAACGGACGGACCTCCTGGCCCCACGTAACAGACGAGTCCGTTGCGTGGTGATTCGCTTGATGCCCACACGTAACAACGTGGCCCATTAGTCTACCACGTCCACATAGAAGAAGGAAAACCTGGAGCATTTAGAAATAGTTTACGGGTCCAAAAGCAAAAGTATTTATTAAATTTTGAAAATGTAAAAAATAAAACACACAAATAATTATTGAAAAACGAAACCAATTTTATTAGGTTCTATAAACCAAATCTACACGATATAGGTCATAAAGATCATAAAATATGCTTTATGTAATCAAATTTGTATATTTCTTAATATGTTCGTCGAAAACATAAGCCATGTGCATCGTGGTAGACATGGATAAAAATTTGTTAATATGTTCGTCTAAACCATAAGACACGTGCATCATTATACACATGGATACAAATTCATTACCCCGTGCAATGCACGGGCATATATATATATATATAGTAAGATACTATTGTCCTAGGTGATATAGTTTTAAAAATAGTTTCTTAGTAGTAGTTATGGAAACTATCAATAGTTAGGATTATGACTGTCATTATATTGGAATATAAAATAGGTGGCCACCCAATCTTCAACAATTTGGACGAGTAATTACTCCATCCGTTCTAAAATAACTGCACACTTTATTCTTTGTAGTCAAACATTTTAAAAATTAACCAAATATAGATATAAAATATTAATGTTTATGATATGTAACAAGTATCATAAAAATGATGATGGGATATATTTTATAATGATTTTTTAGAAATATAATTACTAGCAAATGTGCCCATGTGTTGCAATGATTAGTTATTTTCACTCTTAAGTTGTTAACACCTTCCTCACACTCACGGCTCTATCATCTTTAAATCCATCAACAATAATATATATCGACACTCTTGAGGACAATATGTATTGGTACCCTTGAAGCATCTTACAAACATATAGGTTAGTGGTGCATCTTCACCGGAATAGCCATGAACAGGCCACGGGTGGTTCTGCATTATACGGGGCGCGTGCGGCCGGCGGGGCCAGAGAGTCTAGGCCTCTCGGCGCATGCATAGCTGGTAGGGCCCGGAACCCGTGTAGTTGAGCGGCATGCAGCCTGTTCGTTTGGCTGTGGCTTGTCGTAAACGATCGTAAATTTTCAGCCGGAACAGTATTTTTCTCTCACACAAACCAGCCAGCAGTACTTCTTCACGAACCAGCAACGATACGGACCAGCCAACCGAACAGGCTGATGGTGAGGGCACGAAGCCGACAAGGTGCGGACGTGCGGTGCACAGGACTGACACAACGGACTTTGAGGAGCGTGGTGCGAAGGCGGGTGGGGGGTGCGCTGCTGGCGAAACACGTGAGGCCAACGAGATGGAAGTGCGGGTAGGCTCGGGAAAAAACGAGACGAAGAAAAAGCGGAAGGAACTGTGGACTGTCTGAAAAAACCGGTGAAACACGATGGAGTCAGGTGACGTGGGTAACAAACCGAGTTGGATAGAAGAGGTAGAAGAAAATTACTTCGACAGAAATATTGACTTTTTAAATATTAATAAGGTGTATATGTATATATATTCGTTATTATATTTTTATTCGTCTTTCTATTTCTATTATAATATTTATTACTTGAACATGGAAAAAAGAAAAAAAAATCATGAAAAATCCAAACACGAGTTTATATACTTAGCTTGAGAATTGAGATGTGCAATTATTTTTGAAATGAGGGAGTACACGAACCTATACGAGGTGGTACTACCTTCCTGCTACAAAAAGAATGAAAATCTTAGTTTCCGAGGAGTTAAAAAATCTCAAGTTTGAACATATATACGCGAAACGACAGTGCTCTATCGAGGACGGACGCGGCTTCCCACTCACTAGGGCGCTATCCGTTGGCTCCCGTCCATGCCCCTTAAAAAAAATCTCTCTACCCAGCGGTGCTCGCCAGGCAGGGGTGCTCGCTAGGAGGGGGTGCTCGTTGAGCAGGCCGCTGAGCTCGCCCGTCGCGGCCTCGTGCACGTGCTCTCCCAAGCCACCGTGCTCGCCCAGGGTGGCGTAGTGCCTCCGCTAGATCACCGGTGAGCTCTATGCGCCGCCATCGCGAGCTCCGCAACGACGAGGCCTCCATTCATCCAAGCAGCCTGGTGACATTGCGCTGAAAGCGTATGATGCAACCGTATGTTTCAAGTGTTTCAGATGTTTCAGTCGTGTGTTGCAAGTGTTTTCACATCGATATTACAAAAGTAGATTGAGATGTTGGATATGTGTTCCATATGTTGCAATGGTCATACACACATGTGCAAGCGCATGTTACAAATGTTTTATCTGTTTTTTCAGAATCATGTTGCAAGTGTGTTTATTTATTTTGGGTGTTGCTATCTGGATATTGCATACGTTTTGCGGTGGTTTTTTCAAAGTGTTTTTTAGCAGTTCCCTAAAAGGAACGAAAATCTCATTTTCGAAGGGTCCAAGAATCTCAAGTTTGAACATATATACATGAAAAGAGTGGTAATGTTTTATGATATGCACTAAGTATTATTACTAGATTAATCATAGAATATACTTACTAGATTAAGTATAGAATATGTTTACTAGATTAATCATAGAATATACTTACTAGATTAAGTATAGAATATGTTTTAATAATAAATCAATTCGAAGATACGATTGAAATTGGCAGACTAATCGTGAAGAGCGAGACTCCTATTTTTTTTTTTTACACGGAGGGAGTGTATTTGAAATTTGGTCTTGTTGGAGGAAGATTGCGCCGTCCAACGGTCTAAGAAGGACTACGCGCCAACATAATGACATACCCCGCGGCCCGCATCGCGAGGGCAATCAAGGCAAGTGACCTCTCGGGAACAGTAGCAGAGCGCAGGAGCTTCCCAAACGGCCAAACCCCAACCCAAACTGGCCTGGCGTCGAAGCGAAGGAAGGGGCTTGTTTCAAAAAAAATCACCGCAGCAGCTTTCTCCCTCCCTCCGCCCACGCCACCGCACGACCCCTACCTCGCCCTCCTCCTCCCACCCCGTCTGGCCGTCGCCCCCTCCACTGCCTCCTCTTCGTCGAGACGTCTACCATCGCCCCTGCCTCCTCCTCCTCGTCGTCGGCCGAGCGAGATCTGGGAGAGGGGCCAAGATCCATTCCAGGCGGGGGGAGGTCGCCGCGCCCGCGCCTCGTCCTCGTCGTCGGCTCCCGAGGAGAGTAGGGAGGCACTTCCTCCTCCTCACCGGCACGGCACGCCCCTTCCTCTGTTCCTCTTCGCGGCGAGTCG
Organism: Miscanthus floridulus; assembly: GCF_019320115.1. Classification (NCBI taxonomy): domain Eukaryota; kingdom Viridiplantae; phylum Streptophyta; class Magnoliopsida; order Poales; family Poaceae; genus Miscanthus; species Miscanthus floridulus. Next base: position 73,208,875 of record NC_089594.1, on the reverse strand, counting down.
AAGCGAGCAGGCAGCCCGCGCCCCTCCGGCCGGCCAGGATCCGTGCGAGGGGTCGGTGGCGCCGGCGCCGGCGCCCCCTCTTCCTCCTCTTCACTGGAGCCCGAGCAAGGACGGCGCAACCTCTTTCTCCTCTTCGCCGGAGCCTGAGCAGGGACGCCGTGCCGCACCCGCTGCCGGTGTGTGTGGCGGTTCTCCTTGGTTCTTCTCCCTAGAACTAGGTATGCCAAACACGAAACTTCTTCTCCCCGTGATTCCTTTGGAAGCCAGTTGCGGGAGAATACTAGCTTTGATTCAAAGCGTGGTACTAGCTTCGGAGCTTTGAAGATTTTCTTCTTTGTTTTTTTTTCCTTTTTTCGAGAATAAGATTTTTCCTGCTTGTTGCCCAGAACCAGAATGGTGAGGGGGCTCGGCCCTCAACGCCGCTACTCGGCGGGCCCTTATCCCGCCGCAGCCCGTGGCGATGAGAATGCGCCGCCGGATGGATTCAACGCCGCGCCGTTCACATGGGGCCCCACGGGGCCCGGCGCCGTCTCCCGGCACCCCTTTCACTCCAGCGCCATACGACCGCCATTGGCGTCGTCCTCGTCCATGTACAACCGGAAACCCCAGTTGCCAGCGCCGACGCCCAAGAAGGTTTCTGGGGTTAGGACGGCAGGCAACACACCGTCGCGGCTGAGGGTGGCGAGGACTTCCCTTGAGCTGACGAAGAAGCCTTCGTTGAGCTTGGGGGCGAGGTCTGCGGATGTGCCACCTTTCAGGGTCAATGAGAGCATCTCGTTCTGGGAGGGGGAGGTGAACTACAAGGTACAGGTCAAATACATATACTGATCCCTGTCCTATTTTTTTCTTTCTAAAATTAAATTGAGGTTGTCCATTGCAGTTTTCAACTCATATATGACCTCTAACACTCTTTGAAAGACTGCATAACTTAACCCTACAACACCGTAGAATAGCTATATAAAAAACAGCAAAACTCATATAGGCTTTGGCTTCCATTACTATCCCTGCAAATCGCACCTCCATATTGCATCTGTTAAGTTTTTGCTATGAGAAATATGCTAACATTATGCTATTTGATTTTATCGACAGAATTCTTTGTCCAAATATGTCCCTGTTACACCTGCAAATCTAGAAGCCTGTTCTGATGAAGGTTTCATGAGGAATACAGAAAGTAAGTTAAGCCTGGAGCTGGAATGGGACATACTTAAAACCATTCTCGTGGAAGAATTGAAACCCCGTGCGAAAGTTGAGGACAGGACAGCTGCTTTAGGCGATGAGCTGAAAGCAGCAAATTCTCGTATCCTTGAAGCTTGCAGGCAGAAAGAAGCCATACAAGAGGAACTGAATAACACAAGAGAAACTCTTGAATCTAATCTGTTTGATTTGATACAAGAATCAAATAAGCTGAAGAAGGCTAATGACAAAAGCCTAGAGCTTCTCCTGGAGAGGGATATGGAAATCCAGAGACTAAACAGTGAGCTTGAGAAAGCAAACTTCAATAGCAAGTACCAACAAGATCATGTATCTTGCAGTTCTGCTGAGCAAGAAAAGAATGTCGCTAGGCAGGTTGAGGTTCAAACTGAGCTGATTGCATACTTAGCAACAGAGCAGTCATCAATCCAGCTGCAGCTAGAAGCCAGTAAGAATAATGAGTTGTTGGCCAAACAAAACCTTGGTGAAATTGAGCTTTTATTGGATGAAGCCATTGAAACGATTGTGCAGAAGAAGGTTCTTGCACAAAACTATGCTTCATTGTTGGAGTCACAACAAGAGCAGTCAAAGAGTTACTATGAAGGTAGACTTAAAGAACTGGAGATAAGGATGCAAGAAATGAATGATCAGGTTGCTGCATCACTTATTTCAAGGAATAAAGAGGTAACCCTTGAAAGGCTATTAGGCTTACTTTATTGAAACTTTTGTCTTTTCAAATATTTGTTTGATTTCATTGAACAACAAACTATCTTGTTTCTCAGCTGCATTGTAATTTAGGATATTCACAGTAGAACCTACTTGGTTGCTGGCTTATCATGTTTCCCTAATATTGCTTATAACCTTTATACTTATTATTATTTTTCAGATGAGGAAGACACATGCTGAAGAGAAGAATGAAATATTGAAAAAGAATGAAGTGCTGGAGAGGTCTATTGAGGACTTCAAGGATACTATGTATTTATTGGAAGAGGAAGTGAGTTTGCCACTGCTTTTGTTTTATTAGTGTTAACTAGTCATTTATTGCTCTTTCTCAACAATGAATTTTGCCATTTCTCCATAGGCTAAGAAATTCGAAGAAGAAGCACAGCAACAAAGAAGGCAGCGAGAAAAACTAGAAGTGGAGCTGCATAATCTCCGACAACAATCGCTAGTTGCGCGATCCTCTGGGAAAACAGAGAGCTCCTTGAAAGATGGAATGGCTGATCTAGCTGACTCAACCAGGTTTGCATGGTCATGAATTTTGCTAACATGCATCTATGTTTACAGCTGTAAGGCAACATTTTATCACTCACACACTCTGTCTCTCTCTCTCAGGGTCCTAAGTTATAGAAATAATGAGCTGCTGTGTTCAGAAGAGAGTCGGAGAATATGTCGAAAGGAGGTTTCTGATATGGAATCAGTGGTAATGACATATTTTTCTAACCATCTATGAGTTAACATGCTTGTATTTTTTTTATCATTGTGACTTCCGTTATTATTATTGGTGATAGTGGTGCTTTGCAACATGTTCATCACAAAACGGAAACTGTTTGCATCTAATTATCAAGGAGCTATACCTCCTGGGATTAGTTTCACAAAACCACAACTATTTCTACATGCAGGTTGTAGGCCTGTGAAACTTAGGGCAGAAGTAGTTTTAGTTCCACATAACTGATCCTCGAAGTTGTGTTTCCTTGATAGTTAGGTGCAAATAATCTTCTATCATCTATGAAATTATCTTTTGCCTCATCTAATGGGCACATTGTTCATTTTTATAGTTGTTAGTTCATTGATCTCATAGAATTTTTAATGCTGTTTATAAATAATTTACCAAAAATATCTGTCTGGTATTCTTCTTTGCGAGTGTTTTTCTTTTTCATCCATTTCTTTGGGTGCAGGGTATGTTAATATCTCACATGTTCCACTATGTGCATATTATATGTTTCCATTCATGCAGGTGGCTGAGCAGTTAGAGGGGGAGATGTCGCAGCCGCATTTATCACATGAGGAATACCAGCCAGAGAGCTCACAGTTTGAGCACCGCAGCCCAACTGAGCAGCCTGAGTTTTACAGTAATGGCGCTGACAGTGATCAGGCACCCTCAGAGTCTGAGTCAGGGGAGCAAGTGCCACCTCAAGCCTTAAAGCCAATAATAGAGGTTGTGGAGGAGAAGGAGTTGCCCCCAGTTGCTCCAGTGCAGGACCGAAAGCCCTTTAACTATGCTCTGGCACCTTCTGATGAGCTTAAGAGGCTCAGAAGTATTAATCACTATGAGGGGCAGAGGACAGCGACAGACAGGAGATTCTGGTCCATTGAGCAGCAGGACTTGTACACCTCCATGTATAAGAATGCTAAGATATTTGAAATGAAGTGGATTGACTGGGAGCATATTCGTAGCATAAATCAGTTTGCTGGTATCAGGGAGCGATGTGCCTTTCTGGGGCTTGAGCAGATCATGAGTTATCCCTGTGCTTGGGACGCTGAACTAATTAGACAATTTTACTCTACGGTTCATATCAGCACGGACAAGAGCTCCATAACTTGGATGGCAAATGGCACAAAGATCACTACCAACAAGAGAGCATGGGAGGAAATGTTTGGCATTCCTGGCGGTGTTCATACTGAGATTCACTCGCAGTTTTGGCTTGATGATGATGACAAAAGGATCCTGTACACAACTGCAGATTGCACACCTGGCCAAATCAGTGGTCTCTCTCCTTTGACAATCATAGCCAAAAAGATTGTCTGGTCGACCATATATCCCAGGTCTGGAAATAATATTGATGGACATAACTGGAACCTCTTATATCATATTGTGAAGCAGCATCCATTTGACATCATTGCTTTGCTCTTCGGTGAGATAGATTTGATTATTTCAGGTCGCAATGGCACTAAGGACCTGCTGTTTTATGCGCCATATATCATGGGGATGATTATGAGCGCTTCTGAATATGACGGGCCTAGAGAATCCAGGCACAACTCATACAAGCCCAGGCCTTCCTATTCCTACAAGCAAAAACGGAAGAACATATTTAGTTGTCCCCCAGCACCTGCAGTAGCTGCTCCATTTGAGCCACTTCAGCCAGAGATTGTGGTCGATGTTGATGCAGACAACCACCACCAGTTCGATGCAGCTGGACATCAGCCCCAGGGAGAGGCAGTCCATGGGCAAGCTGAGCAAACCATCACACAAACAGATCTTCAGGTTGTGGAGGACGGACTCAGGCCTATAAGGCACTCACTAGCCGATGTTTCAGCTCAGCCAGCCGTTGTGAGGCCAAGTCCGTTTGGGAGATTTCCTTGGTATCAAAGGGAGAAGTGATGGCTGTAGGTGTGGATAGGGCAGTAAGTTCCTGTGCTATTCTTGATGTCTATCTTGCACTCATTTCTCAGTTATTTTGTGTATATATCACTGACTTGCTCACCATGCACATTCAGAGCTTCAGTAATTTTCACATGCAACTTGTGATGTGAAACATTGGGGATTATGGTGTTCCTGTGATTCTGCATTTGTATAATGACTTGATTTTCATTCAAGTTACCAGATGCTGACTAGATTAAGCAACTTCATGTTTTTTATAATGTTTGACTTTCTGGCATCACTTATAATATAGTAAGATGAGATGAGACCCACTTTTTAACTACTTAAAGTTGAACTTATCTGTTTATGATCATTTTGTTTTGTTACTCTCTTATTTTGAATCAGATTCCTTGAAATTCATTTAGTTTCAGTTCTGTGGGCATGCATATTTTTTGTTTGGTTTGAGAGAATAGACATGAAATTTTTTTCCTCACCTGCTCTGTGGACACAGCGACCTGAGCACAATGAACAGGCACTTGAGTCCCATGGCCTCCCCTGTGCGCCGGTCGGTGGTGGCTTGGCTGGAAAACTGGATACCACCAAGGATGAAAATTGTCTCTGGATTGGGATTCGAGAGGTGAATCCCAGTTTTCACAGCTTTTTTCTTAGTTACTGCCTACTGGCAACACTGAAACTCTTATCTGCAGTATATGGCCATATGGGTGTTAGTATCCAATGCTTGTTTTACAGATTCTGGTGACACCTGAAGGTTGTACAAAATGAGAAAGGCCTTATTTACAGGAGGAACATGCATTTTGCCATATGTTTCTGGGTTCCGTACATATGCTTCTGGAGAGCAATTTTCTTTCTTATTAGAAAGAATGATACCAATAGAAGATGCTGCTGCCATTTTGAACATCTACGATTTCTTATGGCAAATGAAGTCCCCTGTGCGAGGTGTGGCGCCATGTAAACCTGTTTCAGTTTCAGTGTTTGAAATCTTGTTTGTATGTGTATGTCTGATGATAGTTTCATAAATCGTGTTCACTACCACTACCAGTATGACAGTCTCTAGTCACAGTTACAGTATTTTCCCTGTTTGATTGACCATGCCTGGCAAGAGAGATCTGTCAAGGCCGGCCCGCCGCCCTGCTCTCTCCGGCTTCAGTTCTGCTGGTGCTGGCTCCACCCGCCGCTGCCGGAGGTGGACGGACAGTCCTGGGGTCGCCTTCAAGGGCACCTGAATACCTGATCCATTGGCCTTCTTGAGCTGGCCGACGCACGAGAGGGCTGCTGGTGTGGCTATAGGATGTCTTTTACCTTGGTGACGGACTGACGGCACCATTGACGTGTATGTAAATTTGCAGCCGGCCCACCTCCGCAATGCTGGCGCTGGCCATCGTTATGATCGGTGCTGTAGAGTCCATGAGCGAGCAGAAGTTTTCCATGAATTTAGCCATCTAGTCGTAGACTTGTAGTTGGTGCAAGGAAGACAGGTAGACCCCAACCCAAGGCAAGCAATGTTGGGTGTTAGGAGCAATTGGAAGTCTCATGCCGTCATGCGTGAGGCACGGCATGGCGCCGTTTTTGAACTTTGAAGTCTGCTTGGCGCACGAGTCTGCGCCTAGCCTCGGATCATCACCGTCAGCTCTGGCTTCTGAGCTTTGTGTTGAGTCAACAGAGTGTATGCATGAATGATGGAACCAGTTGCAATGGAGATGACAAAGACGCGATGCCAACGGGTTGTTCGGCAGATGGTTTCTGCGGCTAATAAATCGGCTGATGCTGTTTTGTTGTGAGAGAAAACACTGTACTATGGCTGATAAGTTGAAGCGAACAGGGTGCTAATTGCGGAGGAATCATCGATTTATCAACTCGTGAATGTACACTGACACGTTGGTAATCAGACTCTGCTCCTAACTTTTTCAGCTCGACACCTGGATGAGCTCTGCTCCAGAAGAAGGGATGAAGCTGGTTTCAGCATTCTTCGTTCAGTCCCAAACAGGCCTTAAAAATATGTACGGTTCCATTGAGGTGGGCTGGGCCGTTTTATCATTTATCACTTGTCAGGGCTGTTTTGTCTTGTTCATGGGCTGGGCCAACTCGATCACCGTTGTTCACGTTAGGATTTTTTTATATTTTAAATCCTTTTTTTATTAAATATTTCAATAATAATCACGTCTATTTTTTTTTAAGATCTAACTCTTTTGGTCACGTCAGTCGTCCAGTCCCGCTGGCGTGACCAAATAACGTTGTCGTGCCACATGCGTTGGCGCGATAAGATATGCCACATTGAACGGCGTTTCCGACGTGGAAAACCTTATCGCGCCACTCCCGTTGCCGCATAACAAGACTAAACATTAGAAAATTCATAATTTTTTGATGCGACGTTGGATGAAGATGATTTTTATATAAAAATTGTAGAGTTTGATGAGTTCTATAACTTTCTAGTTTTGAGTTTTTTTTTCATTTAAGGACGGATGAAGATGATTTTTATATGAAAATTGTAGAGTTCGATGAGATCAACAATTTTCTAGTTTTGAGTTTTTTCATTTGAGAACGTTAAGATGCTCAAAACGATAATACAAAATTTCAGCAGCATAATAATCACGTACTCGCGCTTGTCACACTAGAAAAATAATATCTTTTTTTTGTACGAGGTTAAATGAAGATACTTTTATATCAAAGTTGTAGTTCTCATTGAGATCTACAACTTTATAGTTTTGAGTTCTTACATTTGAGGTTAAATGCTCGAGGAAATAATACTTTTTATAAAAAGGTTAAATCTATAATTTTTTTTGACGCTATTATTATTAAAATATTGAATAAAAAAGATTAAAATATAAAAATTCTCCTTCAAGTTACGAAGCTGCCTGAGTAGGCCGGACAGAGCTAGTGGGCCAGACTCCACTGGACTGAGACGCACCACCTAGAGCCTCCTCGTCACGTGGAGCGGACAGCGGAGGCCGGACTGCCGGAGGCCGGCCGACCCTCCTGGCTCCAGCAGCTCTTCTTCCTCTTCGCCAGCGATGGTGGGCAGCGGTTCCCTCCTGGCTCCAGCACCAGCAACTCTTCCTCTTCGCCGGCGATGGTAGACAGGGATAGCAACAGGCGCTGGCTCCGCGAGCGTTGAATCCAGATTCAAGGCCGACTACTGCTCCTGTCAAGCAAAGGTGAGCGAGCGGCTGAGCGCTTTCTGTTCCTTCTATCGCGCGTGCGTCCTCGAGACGGTCTTAATTACTGCCGGAGCGGTGTGTGCGAGTGCGACATAGGGGAATAGGCACGCCCGTGCTAGTCTAGTGCCATGGCATGGAAAGAACGCGGTCGATCGTGCCCAGTGCCCAGTGCCCACAGCCTGTTCGTGGAAATGTCCTCAAGCAGAAGCAGTCGTAGGGATGAACGGCAAACGTGTTCGACGTTGACCTGCACGTATTGCTGGAGGCTCAGTGGTGCTGTTGCTGAAGAACGGCGCCTGTAGTTTCAACTCTCGTCATTCCCCTTTGGAAATTCCTTGCTGCTTACTTCTGGCTTAACAAGAATTTGCACCAACCGAGCACATGCGGACATTTCCTCATGTCTGGCATGGGTGATTGTGGTTGAGTTCTTCAATTTGTTTTAAACACGATATACCTTCTGGCTGAGATTCCTCATTTAACTTGCATTTCTTATTGACTGGGACATCTCACCCTCTTGTTTTGTCCTTTTAGTTGACCTGACTCGTCTGAGTCATCGCCCATCCCTTCCTCGAATTCTCGTTGAGGATAATATATACCTGTTTGAGACAAGCCTATCATTTCAGCATGGGTTCAAGCGAGAACATATAGATGTCAACGAGGCGTTACAACTACTGAAGCACCAAATTTTCAGTATGCGCCTAAAAAGTTCCTTTAGCCCAAACCCTGCAAACTCAGTTTTCCATTGAGAAGATGTCTGGAGATTGCAGGGTACACAGCTGCTGATGAGGAGGTATCTACTGCCTTTTAGACCAGATTATCCTCTTCATTTATTTGTTTTTTGCTCAGGTCATGCGCGTCTGTTCTTTCTCTGGCATCAGCCTTTTCCTTCAGCAAGTAAATTTACATTCGTTTTGCCTCTTCTCTAGGAGGACTGTACGACGTACGGAAGACCCAATCAGTAAAAAATAACATAGATTTTTATCCTTCTGTTCTAGAGGCTTTGGTATGTCAGTTTCTCTATCTTTAGAAAGTACATTTTCATGTAACTGTCACAGCTTTCCTTTCCTCTCACATGCATATTGCTTCCTGTTGATGTTAGAAACAACAAGAATAGAGGAGTTTGCTTGGAAAGAAGCACTTTAGGAGCCCAAAAGTTTGTCCTGTCTATTTTTCTGCCTCTTCTAAGTGGGACTCTATATGTACTGAAGGTTGAACACACGACCAGTAGAAGGACATAACTTCTTTTTCTTCATTCTTCCCTGTCAGTCTGTCAGAGGCTTTGGTATGTTCCTAACCTTCAAATAGCTCATTTGCATGTATATAGCATATCCTGTGTTTCCTCGATCTCACGCACGTTGCTCACTGGTCATGTTAGAAACAAGAAGTATATAAGAGTTGCTTGCAGAGAAATACTTCAGGATCACAAAAGAAGCCCAATTTTTCCAAGGTCAGATGCTGTGAATACTACCTCCCACCAATCTTGCACATCCATATCCATGCCATGAGATTGTTGTCGGCATGAATCATACATGATAGCAAGTTAGCATCAACAGGATAATTAAATAAATAATCCATGAAATCACCGTGTTTCTTACTATTACTAATTAGAGACTTCCTTTGGAGCCTCCACGCTAAAGCTTATGAGACAAGCTAGAAAAAGAGATAAATCTTAGAAATTCTTGCAAAAGAATAGAAACATCCAGCCATGAGCCATCTATTCGATAGCCATTGAATCTATTATGTATTCTATCTAAAAAGTTATCCACCTCTGTCACTATGAAAAATACTCTAGAGTAACCCCCTAAATTAGAAACACCTTCCTTTGATTTACTACCACTGTCCCAAAAAGAATGCAAATTCTAGATATGGTCTGAGTCAAACTATTCAAGTTTTACTAAGTTTATAGAAAATAGTTTCAACAGTTATGATTCCAAATAAGTATACTAGGAAAATATATTCCATTCCAATTAGATATACTAGGAAAATATATTTCGTGATGAATCTAATGATACTTATTTGATATCATAATTTTTTTTGTACAAAGTTTGTCAAACTGAAGATGGTTTGACTTAGTACTGTAGCTAGAATTGCATTTTTTCCTGGGACAAAGGGAGTAGCAAGTTTAATTCCACCCACATTATATTCCTCCAAAGAACAACCAAGGAGAGTTCAGTTCTGTATTAGAACTCTCTTGATACGGAAAGCATTCTTGAAGCTCAAATATTGCATTTAAGCTAGTTTTATTAATGTCTAGTCCTTGAATCCTAGGATTCAACTCTACAGAGTTGTTTCGACTTGAGGCCCACTTTGGATCCTTGCATTGGTGAAGCCCAATTTTTCTCTTCAAACTGACTCATTCTGTCATACTATTATACTGGTTATGCTTTATTTCCTACCATTTTACAATGTCAACTGCTCTTGATTGTAACTGGAAATTGACATCTTAATTCTACAAGAAAATAACCTGTTTGATAATTATCCAATATTTTATTCAGTCGTCAAACTTCTTAGCAATTGAGGACTATGTAAAATTTGAAATCTCTGCTAGTGTATCCTTAGTCCTGTGGGGGGTACGACCCCGGATACCCACGACAGACTACATGGGCTGTGCCGCCAGGGGTGGTCCAGCCCACAAGACGAAGACTTACGGTGCACGGTACTGCTCGGCGTGTACCGCAGGACATCAAGGGCGATATCCTGAAGATGCTACGAGATCTGTTAGGATATGCTCGATCCCGTGATTCCTGTAATCTGTTATTACTTACCGGTTATCTCCTAGATCTAACCGACTTGTAACCCTACCTCCTGGCTATATAAGGCGGGTAGGGGACCCCCTCAAAACACACGCAATATCATACGATAGCCAATACAAACCAACATACCACAGGAGTAGGGTATTACGTCGTGCAGATGGCCCGAACCTGTCTAACTCTTGTGTCTCTGTTGCATTCTTGTTCTTGATTACGTGCACCTCTGCCGATCAATCTACCTTCGTGGGATACCCCTCGGAGGACTGCCGACGATATTCCGTCGATAGTTGGCGCGCCAGGTAGGGGTGTGCGTGCTTTTTCCAAGACGAACAAGATGGTACACTTTTTAGGCTCTTCGTCCTCCTCAAAGCCCGACCATATCTTTACGGTCGGATCGATCTCCTGGGTCATCAATGCTGACGGAGACGGAGAGATCATCGAGCCGGTGTAGATCATTTCTGCGCCAACCACACCAACACCTGCAACGGCAGATCCGATCTCGGAACCGCCTCCGAGGTCGTCTTCACCAACAACTCGCCGCCTGCTGCCCCGCTACTCGAGGAAGCAGGTCGACAACGACGATCTGATCGCCTCCATTGATCAGGTCGGCCAGAAGCTCGCCGACTGCCTCTCCCTCGTGGAATCAGCTCTGAACACTCTGGTTCGGCGCCCACCACCCTCTGGTTCCGATCTATCGGAGGCCGATCCGGAAACTCCAGGGGTTACGGCTACCGTCCATCAGGATGCCCTAAGGGACAAATTCACCGACCAGATTGGAGACATCTATCCTCTCGCCGACCTGATCGTCGATCAGCTCTCGCCGACTATCAACATGCTGCAAATCGGCCAACATCCCGAAGAATCCCTCCACACCATCCTGGAAGAAAATCCAGACTCTGAGCCCCAGGGCTCTACGGAGATTGTCGTAGAAACCGCCGCCGTCCAACCTCCCTTTCCACCCTTCCGTGGAGGTGGGATTTTTAATGTCAGCATCGACAGCCCTCCGCGGGATGGAGAAACCAATGAGGACCGCGCAGCTCGTGTCAACAGAAACGCCAACCGTGCGCTGCGCCGAGCGGATGAGGCCGCCATTGTGCTAGCCGAGGTTGCTCACAACGGAGAACAACTCGACTCGCAAGGGAGGCCACGCCCGCTCCGCCGCAACCTCTACGACGAATTCGTCCGTGTCGACGGCCACGATGTCTACAAGACCCCAAGCGCCAACTTGGCCGTGGCTGATAACGAGCTCGCTCGGCTCGAACAAACGCCAGAGGTTGCCATGGTTGCCGCAATGCTTAAAGTTACGCACTGCCAGGTCAACGAGATCCGCCAGGATCAGGGACCTTCCTACTCGACAAGCTCGAATCGTCGATCCGCTGCGCCAAGATCCAATCGCCGCCCCGACAGAAGCCGTTTCGCCGACCAACATCGTGTTGATGGACAACCCCTCCAGGGGGAGCTAGGGGGAACCGTATCAACAACCCTCGCCAACACGACCAAGAAGTCGATCAAGATGTCCGAGCGCACATCAACAACCTCTGGGATGCACGACGTCATATCAATGGGCGCCGTTTCTCTCGGCATGAGGAGGAAGTACGCTGGTGTCAAGAGTACGACCAAGAATTTGGTAATCCGGATGCAGCCCTGCAGCCACTTAACGCCGGCAATGCCCCCGATCCCGACGGTGACGATCCCGAAGGGCCCCGAGCATTCACGAGAGCACTTCGAATACTCCAGTGGCCCCGTGGTTTCAAAATCACCGGAGTCGAGCCCTACGAGGGGCGGATGAACCCCACACAGTGGCTACCAGCTTATGCCACCGCTGTGCGTGCTGTCGGGGGAGATACCAGTGTCATGGCGAACTATCTTCCCGTCATGCTCACGCCGACCGTAATGAATTGGCTCACGAGCCTCGCCCCAGATTCCATCGAATCTTGGGAACAGCTGAAGAAGGTCTTCACCGACAATTACATGGCCCAGAAGGAGAAGTCGGAGGGGGTGAGGTCTTCTACTCCAAGGCCCAGCTCCTGTAGGGCTCCGGCGAAGAGGAGATTCAGGGCACTTCCGCCGTCGACGAGTACTTTCCTGAAGAGTACTTTCTTGACGGTTGCATCGAGAACGAGGGGGAAGCGCCCTGTATAAGGGATGTCCGCCCACTGGTCGTCCCTGCTGAAGGTGATGGGGACCTCAGACCAAGGGCGATGGCTGGGTTCGGCGATAGCGTCTTTTGCGTTGACGGCGAGCACCCGGCGGGCGGTGAGTTTTCGATCTCTTCTGTTCTCGGCGGCGGCGAGACCCCCGAAGATAGTGGCGACCACTTTGTCGTGATCCTGGAAGGCGTTATTGTTGTGCCCTAGTGGTCGGCGACCTCTGGCTCCGTCGTCGTTGTCGTCGTCCTTTTTTTTGTCCTGGAACTCTTTAGCTAAGCCGAGGCAGTCCTTCATCTTATGCTTGCTGTTCTTGTGGAGGGAGCACGGGCCTTCGAGGATTTTCTTGTACTGCTCGTCGTAGTTACGTTTGGCGCGAGGTTCGTCAATGATGGCGACGATGTTGTCTGGTCGGTGGCGGCGATACTGACCAGCTTTAGACCCTTCCGGCCGGTCGCGGCCACTGTCCTGATGGTGGCCGCGGTCGTCGTAGCGGCGGCCACTGTGGCGTCGTTCGTTGGGGTGCTCGTCGCTGCGGCGAGTTGGGCGGTGAGTGCCCGCATCCTCGTTGAAGCGAACTTCGGCCTCTTCAGCGTCGGCGTATTGATCGGCGGTCATGATCATCTCGCCAATCCCCATTGTCGGCTTACGATTGAATTTGGAGCGGAGGTCGCGGTGATGGAGTCCTCTGACAAAGGCGGTGATGACTTCTGCTTCCGTAATGTTGGGAATAGAATTTCTCATCTCGAAAAATCGTCTGATGTAACTACGGAGGAGCTCGGACGGTTTCTGATAAATGCGATTCAGATCGTGCTTGGTGCCCGGCCGAGTACACGTAGTCATGTAATTGTCGGTGAAGACCTTCTTCAACTGTTCCCAAGATTCGATGGAATCTGGGGTGAGGCTCGTGAGCCAGTTCATTGTGGTCGGCGTGAGCATGACGGGAAGATAGTTCGCCATGACACTGGTATCTCCCCCGGCGGTACGCACAGCGGTGGCATAAGCTTGTAGCCACTGTGTGGGGTTCATCCGCCCCTCGTTGGGCTCGACCCCGGTGATTTTGAAACCACGGGGCCACTGGAGTGTTCGGAGTGCTCTCATGAATGCGTGGGGCCCTTTGGGATCGTCACCGTCGGTATCGGCGGCATTGCCGACGTTAAGTGGCTGGAGGGCTGCATCCGGATTACCGAATTCTTGCTCGTATTCTTGACGCCGGCGTACTTCCTCCACATGTCGAGAGAAACGGCGCCCATCGATATGACATCGTGCATCCCGGAGGTTGTTGATGTGTGCTCGGACATCTTGATCGACTTCTTGATCGTGTTGGCGAGGGTTGTTGATACGGTTCCCCCTAGCTCCCCCCCTGGAGGGGTTGTCCATCATCACGATGTTGGTCGGCGAAACGGCTTCTGCCGGGGCGGCGATTGGATCTTGGCGCGGCGGATCGGCGATTCGAGCTTGTCGAGTAGGAAGGTCCCTGATCCTGGCGGATCTCATTGACCTGGCAGTGCGCAGCTTTAAGCATTGTAGCGACCTTGGTAACCTCTGGCGTTTGTTCGAGCTGAGCGAGCTCGTTAGCAGCCACGGCCAAGTTGGCGCTTGGGGTCTTGTAGACATCGTGGCCGTCGACACGGATGAATTCGTCGTCGAGGTTGCGGCGGAGCGGGCGTGGCCTCCCTTGCGAGTCGAGTTGTTCTCCGTTGCGAGCAGCCTCGGCTAGCACAATGGCGGCCTCGGCGCTGCGCACGGTTGGCGTTTCTGTTGACACGAGCTACGCGGTCCTCATCGGTTTCTCCATCCCGCGGAGGGCTGTCGATGCTGACATTAAAAATCCCACCTCCACGGAAGGGTGGAAAGGGAGGTTGGACGGCGGTGGTTTCGGCGACAATCTCCGTAGAGCCCTGGGGCTCAGAGTCTGGATTTTCCTCCAGGATGGTGTGGAAGGATTCTTCGGGATGTTGGCCGATTTGCAGCATGTTGATAGTCGGCGAGAGTTGATCGGCGATCGGGTCGGCGAGAGAATAGATGTCTCCAATCTGGTCTGTGAATTTGTCCCTTAGGGCATCCTGATGGACGGTGGCCGTAATCCCTGGAGTTTCCCGATCGGCCTCCGATAGATCGGAACCGGAGGGTGGTCGGCGCCGAACCAGAGTGTTCCGAGCCGATTCCGCGAGGGAGAGGCAGTCGGCGAGCTTCTGGCCGACCTGATCGATGGAGGCGATCAGATCGTCGTTTCCGACCTGCTTCCTCGAGTAGCGGGGCAGCAGGCGGCGAGTTGTTGGTGAAGACGACCTCGGAGGCGGTTCCGAGATCGGATCTGCCGTTGCAGGTGTTGGTGTGGTTGGCGCAGAAACGATCTGCACCGGCTCGATGATCTCTCCGTCTCCGTCAGCATTGATGACCTAGGAGATCGATCCGACCGTAAAGATCTGGCCGGGCTTTGGGGAGGACTGTCGACGATATTCCGTCGACAAGTCCCCTAGAAAAATACATTATGAAGTTTATTTAAGATGTTTCATGGGTGCAAGTACTATATCAATTTGTTTCCTTTGAAGTACTGGTCTGTAACTCTTTCCTGCATTATGTGCCTTTCAGGTGATAATTATCATCTCTTC
Source organism: Miscanthus floridulus (assembly GCF_019320115.1). NCBI lineage: Eukaryota > Viridiplantae > Streptophyta > Magnoliopsida > Poales > Poaceae > Miscanthus > Miscanthus floridulus. The sequence continues at coordinate 73,193,695 of NC_089594.1, read as the reverse complement.
TGTATCAGATGTTATCAAGATTTCTATAGTCGGTGTTTTTACTACTGGAATAACATGGATCTGCCTGAAAATGAGCTACGAGGATACATTGAGGATAATGGCAGACCAATGTGGACAGCACATAACAATCACAACAGAAGGTATTTCAAAGAAGAAGAAATAAGAATAATCACTAACAACTATGACACTCTCCTTGGGAAAGGGGGATTTGGAGAAGTTTATAAAGGGATTCTTGATGATAACAGTTCAGTTGCTGTAAAGAGGTACATCCATAATGTAAAGGAGAACTTTGCCAAAGAAGTGATTGTCCATTCCGAAATCAATCACCGGAATGTAGTTAGACTCATTGGCTGTTGTATCGGTGAAGATGCACTAATGATAGTGACTGAATATGTCTCTAGAGGAAACCTCAGTGACATTCTTCACTGCAGTGAAATTTCCATATCTTTGGAAACACGATTGGATATTGCTATAGGGTGTGCAGAAGCTTTAAGCTATATGCATTCGCAAATGTATGGGCAAGTCATCCATGGAGACATTAAGCCTGCCAACATACTTCTCGATGACAACCTCAATGCAAAAATATCAGACTTTGGGATATCAAAGTTACTTTCAACGGATAATACCTTATACGCCTCACATGTAATAGGGAGTATTGGGTATATGGATCCTTTGTTTGCTCGAAACGGGCGTCTCACCTCAAAGAGTGATGTTTATAGTTTTGGAGTTGTTCTCTTGGAACTGATTACTAGAAGAAAGGCTGTCGATGATGGTAAAATTAACCTTATTGAAAACTTTACTCAAGCTCTAGCAAAACGAAAGAAGATACGGGAATTTTATGATGTACAAGTTGCAGATGAGAACAATTTGAGGATTCTTGATGGAATTGGGAAGCTAGCAGCAAAATGCTTAGCAATGGACCTAGAGAAACGTCCAGAAATGAAAGATGTTGCAGAAAGCCTTCGGATGTTTAGAAAAGCTCAATATCAGTCACAAGAGAAAATACTTTTGTTTGGCTGGGTACGGAGAAGCAAACGACCACCCCAAAATATGGTTCCTACTGACAAACACTTACATGGAATGAGAGAAGGGAGTCCAAGACTTTACAGCTTTGGTTCATCGCAAGGGATAGAATTAGAAAAGCTGTTGGTAGCATCTTCCGAGGTTCTTGGGAAAGGCAAATATGCATCGACTTACAAGGCTGTACTGGATGATGGTTTCACGTTAACTGTAAAGAGACTGAAGAACACTATAGATGTGCCAGAGGCAGTGTTCAAGGAACGAATAGCAGCAATAGGAACAATTGAGCATGAGCTTGTAGTCCCACTACGACAGTACTACTACAGCAAGGATGAGAAGATACTGGTGTATGATTATTTTCCCAATATTAGCCTAGCTTCAATTCTTCACGGTAATATACTGTTCATGAGTTGAATCCACAAAAATAGGCTTTGGTTTTTATAACTATGCAGTAGGTCATGTCAAGATTCATAATAAAAATCATCAAGAAAATTTGTGTCTATTACATAATGAATTTGTTTTCAGCAAAAGGTTCTGTTGCAAAATATTGTCTATCTAGTTTATGTTATGCCACGATTGTACTTTGAAGATTATGCTTTATTCACACTGGAATAACTTTTTCCAGGAAAACATCATCCTTTGGTGCCGGTACGCTGGGAGACTCGGTCAGCCATTGCACTATCTGTAGCTCGTGCTGTTACCTTCATCCACTCAACCAATGCTGCTGCAGCGTCCCATGGCGACCTCAACTCCTCCAACATTCTTCTTACAGGGAGGAGCTATGAGGCACGGGTCTCAGAACACGGCCTCAAAACTCTTGTCAGTGACCCAACACTAGTTATCGACAACAACATTACACAAAAGGATGATGTGTACAGCTTTGGTGTCATACTGCTTGAGATGCTCACAGGCAAGTCACCAGAACTCAAGCCAGATTTGCTCGAATGGGTTTTAGCACTCATCCGTGAGGAGTGGGTATCGGAAGCATTCGATGAGAAGCTCCTTACAGAAAACACTGCGGTAGAAGAGCTGGTTCAGTTTCTCAAACTCGCAATTCATTGCTGTGACAAGAACCCCACATTGAGACCAACAATGTCAGAAGTTGCTCAACAGATTGAACCCCACATTGGGGCCTGTTCGTTTGGAGGAATTCTGGAGGAATTTGAATGATTTGGAGGAATGCTGGAGGGATTTGTGAGAAAAAAACACGGTTCCGGATGAAAAAAGAAGCAGATAAGCCGGGTTTAAGGGCACGCGAACGGAGCAATGCAGGGCGAGAGGAACAAACTTTCAGCCTAGGAACATGAGGAAACAAATTGTATTGTGAGCACGCACTACTGTACAAGCATTTTTCGTCGTCTGAAAAAGATATTCACGTTCCATCACTTGGGTTGTTTCCGATACCATTTGAATTCCGGAGCTCTATTTTTACCATCTTTTTATTTGTTCATAGCACACATGCTGTATATTGAGGATGCTATTTTGCTGCAATTACCGTCTGCTGTTAAATTGGTGCATTTTGGTTGCCTTCTGAATGTTGTTAGAGAATGTAACTCAATGTATTCCAAAGCCCCAAAGAGGAAGTAGTATGTAAAAACTGCAGAGAGCACCCTATAATGTAGGTAAATACACATACATGTATATACATCTAACAAAAGTAAGCAGTCTTCTTTAGAGAAACTATTGCTGTCAGCTCTGCAGTCTGCATACCACTTAACCTTCAGAGGTTCATTGTAGAATGGCATACCTTTTAGTGGCCATCAAAATTCTGATTTCAGTTCTTGTGTCATGAAGATTGTGCCTCTTTATCACAGTAACTGTAGATGAAATATTGGCTTGGAAATATTCAGTGGTAAGCTCTCTGCAAAAAATTGCCTAGGCACAGGGAGTCTGTACACTTAGCCCATGTAATAGAAGGAACCACCATCCAGCCCATGATCTGCACAGTGGGAGTCTGTCCATTACCACTTAGCCCATGAGCGGCATGTGGATTTCTAGTAAATGGGCCATGACCCGAATCCATTTGAGTCCACGCAGCTGGACCATGTAATAATGCATTCACTGTCCTGACTCCTGGGGAGAGGCAACGATTATGACTGAACTATCGAAGCTGTTCTTCTTTCCCAAGCCGTCGCTGCCGCCTGCCAGCGACGCAAAACTCTGTCCGAAGCTCGCCGGTGCCGCCAGCATAGTTAGGACCGCTACAGTGAGGTGCTTGTAGTTGTCGACATGCTCTTAGTTACCAGAGCCACGGCGAGGTGGCCGGGACACGCCACGGCGCGTACCCACCAACTGTTTGCGACAATGTCTCCAACAACATTTTAAGGAGAGGGGCGGCCGAGGTGTTCGACGCAGAGCTGGTGTGGCTCTAGCACTTCTTGGCGCTGATGCAGGAGAACCAGGCGCATCAATTTGCTGACGGGCGGCAGCTAGTCCACCTCCCCCTCCGCAAGGTTGGGCACGAGCATGGCCGCAGGGTACGTTTGGGTTGCAGTCAAACAAGTATGTCGTTCAGACTTACTCCCTCATTTACGGATGCTAGCGGGCTTGTACTCGAACTTGCAATCAGAGAAAAAGTCATATTTTCCCCAAAGTTTAACCAACAATTAGTCAATTTTTGCATGTTTATATGGTCTATAAAAGTTGCATCAATATGTTTGTGCATAAAGTGCCTATGAGATAATATTGACATATTATAAGAGAAGTTAGGGGTCAAAGTCTAATTTATATGATTTTTCCTCTCGTAAAATATCTTTATCATTTCTGGACAGAGGGAGTAATATAGAGAGGAGGCACAATTTTGATGCGCTTCTTTTCTTTACAGGAATGGATAATATTAAGCCTGGGCGTTCGGGTTACCCGATTTTTTTCGGGTCGGGTAATTCAAAATTCGGGTAATGAAAATTGCTACCCGATATTACCCCCGAAAAAACACTACCCGCAAATTTGGGTACCCGATAATTCGGGTTCGGGTTCGGGTATTACCCGATATACCCAAATTTACAGAAAACAACAAACTACACTAAATTTCAGTAGCGATCTATACATAATTTCAGCAGCAATTTGTATAGAATTTCAATAGCAATTTGTAGAGAATAATATATTACAGTCACTCATTCAAATAGAGAGAATTATATTCTAATAAAGTGATAAGTTAAATGGTTCAGCTAACAACACATGATAAATACAAAGACAAAAACAAATCTTTGGGTAGTTCGGGTAGTTTGGGTACCGGGGGATATTACCCGAATTACCCAAACTAATTTCGGGTAATCAAAATCGCTATTCGAATTTGGGATCGGGTACCTCGGGTTCGGGTAATTCGGGTCCGGGTTCGGATAATTCGGGTACGGGTAATGGGTATGGGGTATTTTGCCCAGGCTTAGATAATATCATTGTGTCCAGTACTGAAGTGTCAACGAGGGAGCCTAGTTTTTATGGAGCAGTCCAAGGTACAGGTCCAGCAAATGGGGAAATTTCAGGAATCGCCCTACTACCAAACAGCCATCACCCATTTAACACCCTCCCAAAAGATTTCACAAAATTGCCACCCTCTCAACACTTTAGTGCCATGTCACCCAGTTTTTGGGTCAAAATCACCCAGCTTTTGTACTAAAGCTGGGTGATTTAGCACTTACTTTATCCTAAAAGCTGGGTGACATGACACTAAAGTGTTTGGAGGGTGGCAATTTTGTCAAGTTTTTTGAGAGGGTGTCAAATGGGTGGTAACTATTTCATAGCAGACGTCCCCACAACTTTCCACCTAGTTCTAAATCCTTGCTATTGTCCCTATTGCGCATACCCTGAAGATGGCTTCAAAACCGTGACATTTTTCAGCTAGGCATGCAGTAATGGCAGTATTCAAATTCCAAGTGGTACTTATAGTATGCTTTGAGTATGGGTTTCCAACTCAGCTTGTGGTACCTTAAAGGTTTTTAAGTCACTAGTGGTGGCAATCCTTTTCAATGCAAGTAATTCAACTGGCAACCGCATTGCAACGAAGGAACATTAGTGTCATTTTTTTTTGTATAAGTCTCTGTTCGATGGGGACATTTGGCCGTCCAGTTTTTACTTTTTTAACAGTAGACCTGGCAATTTTAAGTGCACATCTCTTTCTCGATAGGTGATAATATTTCTTATTGACAGTGACAAGCCATTGAAGCACCAAAAATTACGGAAAGTTCTCTGCAGGCCTGCAATCTGAGTTGCATTCCTTGAAAGTTTCGGCAACCCAAGCCTCGCATGCTCCGATCTGCATGGACAAAAACATTTGGAGATTGCACAGCACATGTCATCTGATCAGATCCCAAGGTATCTAGTATCCTCAAAACCAGAATAATTTCATTTCCTTGTTGCTCTTTTCATGCTTATCAATTTCTTCCTTGGCATATGCTATTTTCTTTGGTGGATAAATTTACTTTCCTTCTGCCTCTTCTCAGGGGAACTCTATTTACAGGAGGCTGGCAATCAGTCTGTACAAGAACGACACAGTTAATCTATTCTTCTCTGATGCCAGCGCTTCGGTATATTAACCTCTATCTTATACAGCTGACTTTCATGTATGTGTCATACCCTGTGTTTCGTCTCATTCATGTTAATTTCCTGGTGATGTTAGAAACAAGAAGAACATAGGAGTTTGCTTGCAAAGAAACATCTCAAGAGCGTGAAGTCTAAAGGGTGTTTTCCCAGGTCAGATGTCTATCACTATTAGCACCCACTAATTCATGCACACCATTTCTATGACACCAGAACATTGTCTGCACGAATCATACATAACAGAGAGTGCAAACAGAGAAAATAAATAAATAATCAGGCATTCAGGTGCATACGCACTGTGTGTAGCAACGAATTACAGTGGTTATAAGTTCTAACGCAAAGATTATTGTAGCTCATTTATACAAAATTTTTTAAGGTTGCAGCTCTTGGCAAATTTAATTTGCAGGGTACATGCAAGGGAGACACTTCGATAAATACGGGTGGGATGGAAGTTGCCTTGGTATCAGCTGTATTGAAGATTGTGGGGACGAAGTTAGCTCCTCTTGCAATCAAAGAGTTCAGATCTAAAGCAGATGTAGCCAAAGATATTCAGGAACTCCAGGATCTAGTTGAGGAGATCAACGATTGGTTGCATACAGTAGGTGATAAAGCAATACGAAATGGCCGATCATCTAAATGGCTCAAAAGATTGAAAGAAGCTGCTTATGATGCTGAAGATGTAGTCCATGAGTTCCACATCGAGGCTGAAAAACAAGACATAAAAGTTACTGGTGGCAAGAATACCATGGTCAAATACTTGTTGACAAAACCTAAATCAGCTGTGTCTGGATTTAAGATAGCTCACAAGATCAAGGCAATAAAGAGCAGATTTGATGCAATTGTGAAAGGAAGGAGTGACTATAGCACAATAGCAAATAGCATGCCAGTGGATCATCCTGTTCATCATACAAGAAAGACAATTGGAGAGGTGCCATTCTATACCATTGTGGACGAGACATCAGTATTTGGCAGGGACCAAGAGAAGGATCAGATTACATCTGAGCTGATGGAGACTAATAGCCAACAAAGAATAAAGATAGTTTCAGTCATTGGGCTAGGTGGATCTGGTAAAACTACTCTCGCAAAACTAGTGTTTAATGATGGTAACATTGTAAACCATTTTGAAGTTCTATTGTGGGTTCATGTGTCAAGAGAATTTGTTGTTGAAAAGCTTGTGGAGAAGTTGTTTGAAGCTATTGCTGGTGACATGCCTGAGCACCTCCCATTGCAGCATGTGAGCAGAACTATCTCAGATAAGTTAGCTGGAAAGAGGTTCCTAGCTGTCTTGGATGACGTTTGGACAGAGGATCGTGTTGACTGGGAGCGATTCATGGTACATTTAAAGAGTGGTGCACCTGGCAGTAGTATTTTACTCACTACTCGTAGTAGAAAAGTTGCAGAAGCCGTGGATTCTAGTTATGCATACGACCTACCATTCTTGTCTAAAGAAGATAGCTGGAAAGTGTTCCAGCAATGTTTTGGAATTGCCATGAAAGCTCTAGACACTGAATTCCTACAGGTCGGGATAGAGATTGTGAACAGATGTGGTGGGGTGCCCCTTGCAATTAAAGTTATTGCAGGAATCCTCCATGGAATGAAAGGAATTGAAGAATGGCAGTCCATAAGCAATAGTAATTTATTAGATGTTCAGGATGACGAACATAGAGTATCTGCGTGCTTATGGTTAAGTTTTGTTCATTTACCGGATCATCTAAAGCCTTGTTTTGTATATTGCTCTATCTTTCCAAGAGGCTATGTAATCAACAGGTGTCATTTGATTTCTCAATGGATAGCTCATGGCTTTGTTCCGACAAACCAAGCTCAACAACCAGAAGATGTTGGAATTGGCTACTTTGATTCTCTTCTTAAAGTGGGGTTCCTTCAAGATCAGGATCCAGACCAAGATTGGTCCACAAGTGATGAAGTAAGATGCAAAATGCATGACCTGATTCATGATCTCGCTAGACAAATTCTACAGGATGAATTTGTGTCTGAGATAGAAACAAACGATCAAATAAACAGATGCAGATACCTATCTTTGACTTCATGCACTGGGAAGCTTGACAACAAATTATGTGGCAAGGTCCGTGCACTCTATGTTTCTGGCCGTGACCTCACATTCGACAAGACAATGGACAAGCAGTGTTGTGTCCGTACTATTATATTGAAGTATATAACTGCTGACTCATTGCCTCTGTTTATTTCAAAGTTTGAATACATGGGACATCTTGAAATATCCAATGTTAACTGTGAGGCACTCCCAGAAGCTCTTTCGCATTGTTGGAACTTGCAGGCCATTCATGTGTTAAAATGCACAAGACTTGCAGTTGTACCTGAAACTATCGGTAAGCTTAAGAAGCTTAGAACTCTAGAATTGAATGATGTTTGGAGTATCAAGAGTTTACCACAATCTATCGGCGATTGTGATAATCTTCGAAGTTTATACCTAGAAGGTTGTGGTGGAATCAAAGATATACCAAATTCCTTGGAAAAAGTGAAAAATTTAAGGATCCTTAGTATTGTTAAATGCAGTGATTTACAAAAACTTCTGCCATCAGAATCGTTTGGGAAGCTTTGGAACTTACAAACGCTCACCTTAAAATGCTGCTGGAGTCTCCGAAACCTACCTCAGTGCATGACTTCTTTGAGTCATCTAGAATCATTGGACCTTGGATATTGTTTCGACCTTGTTGAATTGCCTGAAGGTATTGGGAATTTAAGAAACCTTAAAGTTTTGAATCTGAAGAGATGCAAAAAATTGTGTGGACTACCAGCTGGTTGTGGGCAACTAACTCGTTTACAACAGTTGAGCTTGTTTGTTATTGGAGACAGTACTAAGCATGCAAGGATCTCTGAGCTTGAAAGTCTTGATAAGTTAAATGGCGAACTGCGAATTAAAAACATTAAATATGTGAAAGATCCAGGTGAAACAGACAAGGTTCATTTGAAGGAAAAGAATGGCATACTGAAATTGTCATTGGATTGGTATTCAAGATGGGAGGTTCAGCCTAATGATGTGGAAGAAGAGTTATCATTAAATATGGAGAAGGACCTGCATTTGCTCAACAGTCTTGAACCACCACAAAAAATTGAGAAGCTGGGAATTTGTGGTTATCGGGGTTCGCAATTGCCACGTTGGATGACAAAGCAAAGTGATTCTTGTGGTCTAGCCGACAATAGGCATATCGTAATGCAAAGAAATCCACCTGAATTCTCCCATCTAACCAAACTAGTATTGGACAACTTACCAAACTTGGAGCATCTGGGGGAACTTGTGGAATTGCCACTGATAAAGATCCTTAAGCTCAGAGGAATGCCTAAGTTGGTGGAGCTGCTTATGACCACACGCTGTTTCGCAACTGGGGAGGAAGGAGTGGAATGTCGTTTCCCTCACCTATCCACTCTAGTAATAAGCGACTGCCCGAAATTGGTTGTGAAGCCGTACTTTCCGCTGTCTTTGCAGAGTTTAAAACTAGAAGGAAGCAATGGGCAGTTGGTTTCTTCAGGATGCTTCTTCCATGCACATCATCGTCATGCAGCTCATGCTCATGGTGATGAGTCTTCATCTTCCTCCTGTATTGTGGATGTGACGGGTACTCCCCTCAAGAGACTAGACCTTGGTCGATTGATAGGATCATCATCTGGTTGGGAGGTGCTGCAGCACCTCACTGGGCTTCATAACCTGCACATATACATGTGCACAGACCTTACTCATTTACCTGAGAGCATCCAATGCATCACCAGCCTCCGTAGACTGGGGATATCACATTGTGCTAATCTTCGTGTGCTGCCTGACTGGCTTGTGGAACTGAAATCTCTACAGAGTCTGAACTTACAGTCATGTAATGCTCTCCAGCAGCTGCCTGAACAAATAGGAGAACTCTGCTCACTCCAGCACCTCAGCATAATTTCTTTGCCTTCCCTGACTTGTCTTCCCGAGAGCATGCAGCGCCTCACCTCACTTCAATCTCTCAACTTGTGTATGTGTGGTGCGCTGACCCAGCTTCCAGAGTGGCTAGGCGAACTCTCTGCACTTCAAAGACTCTGGCTCCACAGCTGCGGTGGCCTTACATCCTTGCCCTGCTCCATACAACGCCTTACTGCTCTTGAGGAATTATTTATAATCAACAACCTTGAGCTGCTTAGGCGTTGCAGGGAAGGGGTGGGGGAGGATTGGCACCTTGTCTCACATATTAAAAATTTAAGGCTATTGGACTAGGGGCTTCAGATCATTGCATCATATTATAAGGCAGACAATGATGGCCAGGTGAGACATTTCTGTTCCTCTCTGGCGTGTGAGCACACGTTCGTTTTTTAAGGAACCCACACTTATTTTCTTCTGCTTGGGAAAATTGCACAGCTTAGATATTGGTACATGATTATATGCTGCCTTTTTTTTTCTCGGAAAATCGTATTACATGTTGTCGTGTGCTCGTGTTATATCACCACTATTTACTATATTGGTTCACAAGACCTACACTTTTCCTTTTTCTTCTCCTCATCTCTATTTGTTCTCAGCTCGGTATACATATATGCATTTTGCATTCTCTCAGCATACATACTTGTACAATAAAATAGCTTACTAGATAGAAATGTGGAACAGATGCACAGTCCCAAAAGGCTTGATACTAGTAATGTTTGTTGCACCGCTTCCCTGTGAGTCCTCTCGAAACTAATTGTTTCTCTTCTTTTTCAGACTCTGCAGTGGTTACATATATATGCATCAACTTTGGAAAACAGCCGCTTGCAGAGCTAAAGAACTTCAACAACGTATGCGCCCACTCTGTGTCTTCGAGTTAATGGAAACTTGTCTTTTGCCATTGCGGAGCTAACCAGACAATATGAAGGCAGATGCCACGGCTGATGTGCTACTGAAGAATGACAAGGCTGTCAGTTGGGTGGCATGCGCTGGGAGCTCAAGGCAAAGCGCTTACAAGAGGAAATTACAGTTGTTGGAGCAGTTCGGGGCTTAAGGCTGAAGCCATGCTAGCAAGAAGACAATGATCAAGGAGAACATTCAGAGAGGGGGATTGGTGTCTGAACTCTGAACCGGTTTTCAGTTTCTCTCTAAGTGCAGGTTAGCTGACTCCATTTCAGTTTCAGTCTCCCGTGTTAGTGTGAGGCAGAGCTGCTGTGTTTTGAATCATGTTATTACTCGTATAGAAGCTTGATCCTTTTGTAAATATCGATTTCTGCTTGCTACACACAAAGGTAGAGCTGGGATTATCGACCAGCTATGGATTCTGCGTGTATGTAATGCACTTGATCAGTTGATCTTAATTCTTCTTTTCATTGTAACGCGAATAGGAATAGCTAGCTACAGTCACAGCATTCCCTGTTTGAAGATGCTGGTACTAATATTCCTTGTATGATTGCGTTTACCATGAACAGCATCAGCATCAGGATGAAGTGTGTGTTTTTAGTGCTGCTACACCTTTCTGTGGATCACGCTGGGTAGCTTTGGATCACGGTCATGATCTGATGAAACCTGTACCAGCTCTGAACTTTGAGCTTCGAGTTGAGTCAACAGATTGCACGGCAGCAGCGACAGAGTAAGCAGAAGCAGCTAGACATAAACAGAAGAGATCGCAGAAGATTCTTGGCTCTGAAGTCCTGGTGCATTCTGCCATTGGCAGTGCACCCTAGATGGTTTGAGCGTGCAGTCTTAGCTCCGTTGAACAGGCAGGGAGAGAAGGCGAGCCTGCAGCCGGTTTTCCCAGCGTCTGTCCGGTGCCAGGCTTGTGTCGCATACAGCTCGCTGTTGTGTGTGATCTGGGACAAACTGCCGACATTTTGGGCCCAGTTAGTCGCGTATCCCGTCGGCCCGTGACGAGCTCAGGCCAGTATTCTCAGTTGTTGGGCCAAGATATTCATAATGGGCCACAACCTAACATGTGTTCCATGTTCAGAAAGAACTGTGCCCGGAGGTCCTCTATCTGGAGAAAAAAAAAACTGGGCCCGAGGCCTGGTGCAGCCGTGTCGATCTGCAGCTATTGCGAAGGAGCAGTAGTAATCCGTAACCCGGTCCAGTGTAAACTTGATTTAGGGGCTGCCACGGAGAGCTAGGCTGATGTTTGGTTCTCTGCCGCCCCAAGCCACGCCACAGATTGCGGCGTCCACCGGTTCCGCAGCTGCTGCTTGGTTCCTGTTATGCTGCCACTACTACTACCAGTACAAAATCACGCCACACCTGTGGTGCCAAAATTCGTCGCCTAACCTTCGGCGCTGCCGTGGTTGCGGCGTGGCGAGCCATGGCCAGAAACCAAAAGGCTTCGGCGGCGCCACATCTGGCGTGGTAGGCTTTGGTGGGCAACCAAACAGCCTCTTAGAACACAAGCAGCTAAACACATGTACTAGGAGTTTTTAGATAGTGATCGATCGGAGGAAATTGCTTAACTGGCTGAACAATAGCATGAAGCAACTAAAACATGATGCCAGTTATCTATCCAACAAGTGCACCAGTACTGTAGGTGGCGATGCATCGCAGCCTAGCTATAGCTAGCCGCCCCCCGGGTTAGTGGCTCAGACGCACAGTGCAGCTGCATGCAGCCAGCAGATAGGGACTGGCCACTTAGGCACTGAGCATGTTGTACTCCCTCGCGTACCAATAAAGCAGACATGTACTGTACTAAACACGCCAAGCTCACGTGATTTTCCAATTCTCATGGTTTTTTTTTTCGAAAGGCGGCAAAAAAGCTTTTGCTAGATTTTTATTAGACGATAGAAAGAAAAAAAAAGGGTGTTACAACGTTTTTACAACCTCAACAATAGACTCAACTCTACTAAGGCGTACAGACCAAACCATTCTACTGAGGAAAGAAAACAAAACCTGTAGAAACTCTTAAAGAGAAAGGGAATAGAGGAAAAAATAAACGCTACCGATGAGCTTCTGCATTTGATCTTGTGGCCAACCGGAATTGATCGATCTCCTCCTTGCATAAGAATGCCACCTCCCTTGGCTGCAAGCTTTTGTTTTGGAAAGTTCTTCTATTTCTCTCTTTCCATATGTTCCACCAAAAATAGATCATGAGGCCATCAAAGTTTCTCCTGTGAGGTTTATCTATCCGTAGACTGCATCTGCGCCAGTAGCCATGGAGCGACCCATTGTCTCCCACTGTGTCGATTGCTGAGAGCCCAAACCAAGTTTTCAAGATGGACCATACTTGTTTTGAGAAGGGACAACCCTTGCACAAATGCGTGGGGTTTTCTAGATCAACTCCGCATAGTTTGCATATAGGGTCATTTGGCCAATTTCTCTTTATCAAATTGTTCGCCGTGAGAATCTTCTTATGTAGCAACGTCCACGCGAAAAATCTGCATTTCGGCTCAGCCCTAGCCTTCCATATCGATATGATTCGTAGCTTGCTGTATGACCCTTCATATTGAATGCGGTATGCGCTCTTGGATGTATACTCTCCATCTGCCGTCAAGCGCCATATTAAGCTGTCCTCCCTACTAGCTTCAAGCTGGACTTGCTGTACAGCTTCCCACAGTCAGACGTGCTCCTGAATTTCGGCAGTTGTCAGGATTGGGGTGATGTGAAAAATCCACTTATTGTCCTGTATTTCCTTTTGCACCGTGACGTTCTTCCTCTTGGCTTTCTTGAATAAGGTTGGCGCAAAGCTCTTAGGCGCCATTCCTTGCACCCACGATGAAGTCTAGAATTTGGCCATTTTGCCATCGCCGATCGTTACTATCGTCGATGCAGCGAAGAAGTCCCTGTCGCGGCCATCACACGGTAGTTCTAATTTGTTCCATGCCCTTTCCTTTTGGCGCCATTGGAGCCATAGCCAACGTAGGCGAAGCGCTCGTGCGAAACATTCCAAATCTAGAATTCCTAGCCCTCCCTTAATCTTGGGTTGACAGGATGTAGGCCAGTTGACGATCGAATGTCCTCCATAGACCTTGTCAGGCGTCTCTCCCCTCCAAAGAAAGCTTCTTCTCATTCGATCAATCCTTTTTATAAGCCATTTGAGTTTGGGGAACACCGTCATGTGGTAGATTGGTTGAGAGGAGAGCACCGTTTTTACCAACGTCTCTCTCCTAGCTGAAGATAAGAATCTCCCCTTTCCACCCCGGCCATCGTGCACCAATTTTATCCAAAAGGGGTTGCACATCTATTTTCCTCAGTTTCCGCACATGGAGAGGGAGGCCGAGGTACTTGCCAGGGAAGTTGCAAATTTTGCCAGGGAAGTTTTGAAGTAATTGCACGACTGTGTTGGTGTCTAATCTGATCGGGTAGATTTCTGTTTTGGAGATGTTGATTTTGAGTCCCGGGCATTCTCCAAAGAAACTAAAGATTCTATGTAAATGATCGATTTCCAGGTTACTGGGGGAAGCAAAAATTGCCGCATCATCCGCATATAGTGAACACCGAAGGTTCGCTGCCCTTGGTAAAACTGGATTCATAATGCCTCTATTCGCAGCGACCTCGATGATGCGCTGTAATGGATCAATAGATAAGATGAACAACAGTGGTGAAAGGGGGTCCCCCCTGCCTGAGCCCCCTCTCATGTCTTATCTCCTTCGCCAACTGACCATTGATCAGAATTCTTGAGGTTGCCGAGCCAAGTAAAGCCGCGATCCAATCTCTCCATTTTGTGCTAAACCCCAAGTTTTCAAGTACCTCTAGCAGGAAGCTCCATCCAATGGAATCTAATGCTTTGGATATGTCAAATTTTATGAAGAGGGCCGGCTTCCTTCTCTTATGTAGTAGTAGGATCACCCGTTGCACATAGATAAAATTATCATGGATGCACCTCTTCTTTATGAATGCATTCTAAGCGTTAGACACAAGGTCATTCATGTGAGGCGCCAATCTGTTTGCGAGTAATTTCGTAATGATTTTCACAAAGCTGTTGATTAGGCTTATAGGTCTGTAGTCTGAAAGCACGGCTGCATACTGGGTTTTAGGCAACAGAACAATGTTTGCAGTGTTGATCGGGTGTAGTTTTGATGTTTGGTTATTGAAGAAACTCTTGATCGCTTGTATCACATCGTCTTTGATGACTGACCAACATTTCTTGTCGAAGCATCCTATAAATCCGTCAGGACCGGGCGCCTTTTCAGATGGCATATCTTTGATTACAACCTCAATTTCTTGCGTGGTGAAGGGTGAGTCGAGATCCTCCAGATCATGGTGTTCATAGCCTAAATCCTCCCAATTAATTACTCTGGTTCTTATACTCGGAGAGTCCATCAGGTTTGAGAAATGGTTGAAAGCCAGAGTTGATTTGTTTTCCTAAGAGATGACCGGTCCCGAGTCTCCATTCGGGGTGGCAATGAATGATTTCTTTTTCCTCATGTTTGCATGCAGTTGGAAGAAACGCGTGTTGGTGTCTCCCTTCCGAATCCAAGTTAGCCTTGAGTGTTGGCGAGCTCGTGATTTCTGTATAGCTGCGATCCCCATGGATTTTGTTTTGAGATACTTCTTGAACTCCCATTCTTCCTGTGTGAGGGATCTTGCTTCTTGTGCCTTTTCCAGGTTTGCCAGGGTTAGAGTTAGAATGGCCCAACTCAATTTCCAACCACCAAGGGATTTTCGCCGCCAATTCTTTAGAGCTTTGGCTGTCCATAGCATTTTGACATGGAGCCAAAGGATGGCGTCTTGAGTGTTCACCAGTTTGATCCATGATTCTTTAATTGTATCCAGGAAATCGGGTCTATGCGCTCAGTGAGACTCAAATCTAAAACCTCTGTAAAAATCCATGCTAACATCCCCTTGTAAAAATAAAGCGCTATGGTCCAAGCCAAGCGAGGCCAACGCTCGAAGGTCGGTTCTTGGAAACAATTCAAGCCAATCCGCAGATGCAAAGAAATGGTCAATTCTTGTCATTGTCGGAGATTGCTGATCGTTGCATCAGGTATACTTCCTCCCCCTTAGATCAATCCTAGCGAGTTCTAGATTGTCTGCTGTTGATCTGAATCTATTGATCATTGGCAGGTTAAGACGTGCATTGTTTTTCTCTCGCGCATTTAGGATTAAGTTGAAGTCTCCCAGCACCAGCCAGGCTGGTAGGCAAAGTGTGCACAAATCCGTGATCTCCTGGAGAAACAAAAGTTTATCCGCATCACTCTATGGTCTGTAGACCCAGGTTATGGTCCAAGTTTTATTTTCTGCTAGCATCGTTATCGTATATTGTGTGGGCGGTGTGGTGCGGTTGGCTTATGTTGAAAAAAATGATCGGATGCAGCAATAAGTATTCCTCCGCTGGCACCCACGGAAGGCAGGAACGCTACGTTGTTCGCCAATTCTGCCCCGATTGTCTCCACTAATAGACTATGTGTCCAAGTGCTGATTTTTGTTTCGTGTAGACAAGCAATTGCAACACCATAGAAAGGGGTACCCTAAGCAAGAACCGAAAAAATTGCTTAGACCTTGTAAATATCGGAGCCAAGAGACAACCCCGAGGCCTCGGCCGATTCTCCGATTCACCCGAGGCCCACGCCACAAGGCCTCGGACGAGGTACCAACTCTCTACCTTGCCCGAGGCCCCCTCGCCCGAGGCCCTGCCCCGCAAGGCCTCGGACGAGGTACCGATTCTCTGATTCGCTCGAGGCCCCGCGCCACGAGGCCTCGGACGAACTCTCATTTACCGACTCGCTCGAGGCCGGCTCGGCATCGACCCCATCACCGCTGCCTTGACCAATTTCCCTGACAGGATGTGACACCCAACCAACACGTCAACCACTCCCGCAACGTCAGCCACATGCCGGCGTAGTACAGCGGAGTGGCCGACGGGACGGGAGTCACATCAGCGCCATGCAGTCCGGGACAGGACGGGGCAGGGGTTACCGTCCGCTGTGCTCGGCACTGTGCCCACGACTGACACCCATGCGGCACTGTGCTGCCTAACCCCACCTGCTCCAAGGACAGTGCGGCGTGGAGAGTCAAGTCCAGGTCCCTGTAGCCTCGGAATCAACGAACAAGACCAACTGCCCCCTCCGAGCCTCGGCTATCCGCTTCCGGGCTCCTGTAGCCTCAGGACTCGCGCCCGCCGAGCCCCCACGATGGTCCAGCCTCTGCATCGACTAGGCCTCGGCACATCGCCCGCAAAACGCGCCATACCCTACGTCAGGCTACAGGAGCTCCCACATCACGCACAGGGCCAAGCTCCTATATCCTCGGAGTCAGCACACCCGCGCCATCGCATCAACCCGGCCTCAGCACTCTGCGCCGGTCAAACATACAGCAACCAGCATGCTTCCAACACGCCTGCCACCACAGGAGCTCCCACATCGCACAGGACCAGGCGTGACCGGCACGTCGCTCCAGAGTACCAAGGACAAGACCGCTCCATCGACCATACCGCCACAGTAATGAGCTGTAGGACTCGGACATACCACCTCCGCTCACAAAACACCACGTAGCGAACGCATGTACCGCCCCTGTCCTCTCCTTCAACTATAAAAGGGGGTGACCGGGGCCGTTTCTAGGACGATCAGGCACTCACGGAGACATCGCTCAGATACACACACATGCGCAAGCAACGAGCAACACTCTATAATACGCACGCTCCCTCACTGCAAGAGATCAACATCTCAAGCAACCCACGCCGCTCCACGTAGAGACCTGGGACAAACTCCCTCTCTCGCCCTGCTTGTAAACCACTACTACAAGCACCTCGGTGCAAGGAATACAAGATCACTCTCTCAGACTGGACGTAGGGCACCTATTGCCTGAACCAATATAAACCTTGTATCTCTTTGCATCACCATTCCGGATTAGGGACACGCAGCACACTTTCACTAGTTGGTTGAGGATCCACCGATCCAAAACACCGACAGTTGGCGCGCCAGGTAGGGGACATACTGCGTGTTAGCTTAATCATCCCAACAAGTTCTGGATGGCAGACCCCGTGCGACCACTGTGTCTCGGCACGGTGATCTGGTTTGGGAGCCTAGAGTTCATGTCTCTAGGATGTGAGCATGATATGGTACTCCTCACACCTAGAGCCCCACCAACCGACGACGACATCACGTACCAGCAGCCCAGGTGCAGACGGTGCCTGGGCCACCGCTCGCGTCACCCTCGCCAGGTACGATGCGGGCGGGACCACCCTGACACCCTGCGAGCTCAAGGCGGTGCACCACGCTCTACCGGTATCCCACACCCGGCTGTTGGTACAGAGTCCCTGGTTGGGGACCTGTCCAGCTTAAGCCTGGGCAAGGGAAAGATGTCGGTGGCGTGCAACAACGCCTTGTCATCAAGCTTTGCCCCATCACCTCCTGAGGAATCGACTCCGATGGAGCGGAACCCGGCGATGGCACCATCCCCGTACCCCTTCGGGTTTAGCAATGCCACCGCCGCATACGCTTCCACCTACGCTTCCGCTCACGCGGAGCCCTCAGGACGCCACCAACGTTTCGCCCTCGTCCTCTTCGCCACAACCTCGACCCACACCCACACTGACTCCTTGAAAGAGGACGAGGCGTGGGCCAAAGCGGACTTCTCTAGGCTTCACGACCCTGAAGCCATGCGCCGCTTCATGGCCGTAAGCGACTATTGCTTCGGCTACTCCGACTCCGACTCCGATGATGAAGGCACTTACGATCCCACTCGTGAGTGCTTCCACGTTAAGCTCGGGATGCCGAGAGCGGGCGATGAGGACGAAGGGGCAGGCAATCTCTCCCCGCCCCGCAAGGGGGCAGGCGATGCCACACCCCCTTGCGTCAAACCCCCGACAGCGCAAAACGAGAACCCCGCCCATGAGGAACTTCGACGCCTAGACCTGGAGTAGCTCCGTGAGCTTCAGGCCAAGGTCGAACAAGACCGACTCCTTCTGCAGCAGCTCCGAGACACTCTCGAGCGAGAGCAGCGGGGTCGCGGAGCAGCCCGGCGGAGGGCTCGCGATGTCAACCACCGCATCAACAACGATGAAGGGGGCGAGCAATCCCCTATCTTCAATCGCGCTAGCCAGAACATCGTGGCAGCAGCAATGCTACTCCGGACAATGCCCGGGCCCTCTACCTCGGAGGGGCGACGAGTCCACGGTGAGCTCTGAGACCTCCTCGAGACTACCACGGTACAGCAGGCCGAAAGTTTCGCCTCTCGACGGCGTGGGGGCGCCTCGGAACTACCCACAGCACCGCATCGACAGGATCGAGAGGCCTCGGTTCGTCCCGAGCCTGCTTGGGCACCAACTGCCAACAAGGCCCCCTCGGTGCACAACCGCCTCGGCGACCGACGCGAGGCGTAAGGCGACCATGATGTGGTCAGCAGGCGACGGCGCCACAACAACAATGGGCCCGCTCGAGGCTACCACCTGCACTAGGGCGGCCGCTATGATAGTGGGGAGGACCACAGTCCTTCTCCTGGGCCACCGGGCCCTCGAGTCTTCAGCAAGGCCATCCGCAGCGCTCCATTCCCTGCCCGGTTTCGGCAACCGGCCAACCTCGCAAAGTACAGCGGTGAGACCAACCCCAAGCTGTGGCTGGCCGATTACCGCCTGGCTTGTTAGCTAGGTGGCACGAACGATGACCTGCTCGTCATCCGCAACCTCCTGTTGTTCCTGTCAGACTCGGCGTGAGCCTGGCTCGAACACCTCCCTCCCTTGCAGATCCACAACTGGCGTGACTTGGTAAAGGTCTTCGTTGGGAATTTCTAGGGCACATACGTGCGCCCCAGGAACTCCTGGAACCTCAAGAGTTGTCGCCAGAAGCCGAACGAGTCTCTCGAGACTTCATCCGATGCTTCTCCAAGCAATGCACCGAGTTGCCCTGCGTTGGTGACTTAGAAATTGTCCAGGCTTTCCTCTCTGGCACCTCCTGCCGAGACCTAGTTCGAGAGTTAGGCCGGAATGTACCGACCACGGTGGCCGCACTCCTCGACATCGCCACCAACTTCGCCTCAGGCAAAGAGGCTGTCGGGGCCATCTTCCCCGACAATGACTCCAAGGGGAAGCGGAGGGACAAGGCCCCCGAGGCCTTGGCCCCCCACCTCCCCAAGAAAAAGAAAAAGGGTCACCAGGGGAAGCAGGAGGTCCTCGAGGCCGGTATAGTCACAGCCGCAGATCGCAAGAATCCCCGAGGCCCCACCAGAGGCCCTGGGCTCTTCGACGACATGCTTTAGAAGCCCTGCCCTTACCACCAGGGCCCAGTGAAGCATACCCTCGAAGAGTGCACCATGCTCAGGCATTACTACGCCAAGCTCGGGCTCCCCAACGATGAGGCCAAGAAGAAGGACGCCAGCGATAGGGACAATGACAGGGACGACGGGTTCCCCGAGGTGCACAACGCCTTCATGATCTTTGGCGGGCCTTCAGCGTGCCTCATGGCGCGTCAGCGAAAGAAGGAGCGCAGGGAGGTCTTCTCGGTTAAGATGGCCACTCCCCGATACCTCAACTAGTCTCGGGAGGCGATCACCTTTGATCAAGATGACCACCCCGATTATGTCTCGAACCCCGGGCAGTACCCACTCATTGTTGACCCAATCATCGGCAACACCCGGCTCACCAAGGTGCTGATGGATGGAGGCAGCGGTCTCAACATCCTCTACGCCAACACCCTAGAACTCCTGGAGCTCGACCAGTCACGGCTCCGGGGCAATGCCGCGCCCTTCCACGGCATCGTGCTAGGAAAACGCACGTGACCCCTCGGGCGCATCGTACTTACCCGTCTGCTTTGGCACTCCCTCCAACTACCACAAGGAGATCCTCACCTTCGAGGTGGTTGGGTTCAAGGGGACCTATCACGCCATCCTGGGGCACCCGTGCTACGCCAAGTTCATGGCAATCCCCAACTACACCTACCTCAAGCTCAAGATGATGGGCCCCAACGGCATCATCACTATCGAGTCCATGTACGAGCATGCATATGACTACGACGTCGAGTGCATCGAGTACGCCGAGGCTCACGTGGAGCCCGAGACCCTCATCATCGACCTCGACCGACTTGGTAGCGAGGCGCCTGACACCAAGCGTCGTGCTGGGACTTTCAAGCCCATAGAGGCCATCAAGCTTGTCCTGGTTGACCCCGCCTGCTCCAACGACCGGGCATTGAGGATCAGCGCCACCCTCGATAGCAAATAGGAAGCCGTGCTCATTGACTTTCTCCATGCGAATGTCGATGAGTTTGCGTGGAGTCCCTCAGATATGCCAGGCATACCGAGGGAGGTCGCCGAGCACGCCTTGGACATCCAGGCCGGCTCCAGGCCGGTGAAGCAGCGCCTGCGCCGATTCGACGAGGAAAAGCGCAGGGCTATCGGCGAGGAGGTGCAGAAGCTTTTGGTGACCGGATTCATCAAGGAAGTATCCCATCCCGAGTGGTTAGCTAATCCTGTATTAGTTAGAAAGAAAAATGGGATGTGGAGGATGTGTGTAGACTACACCGATTTGAATAAAGCATGCCCAAAGGTTCCATTCCCATTACCTCGAATCGACCAAATCATCGACTCCACTGCGGGATGCGAGACCCTATCTTTCCTAGATGCGTATTCCGGTTACCATCAAATCAAGATGAAAGAGTCTGACCAGCTTGCGACCTCTTTCATCACTCCATTTGGCATGTACTGCTATGTGACTATTCCATTCGGCCTTAGGAACGCAGGGGCCACATACCAGCAGTGCATGACCCAGGTCTTTGGCGAGCACATCGGGCAAACCATCGAGGCCTACATGGACGACATTGTGGCCAAATCTAGAAAGGCCAATGATCCTATCGACGATTTGGAGATAGCATTTAGATGCCTTAGAGAGAAGGGCATCAAGCTCAATCCCGAGAAGTGTGTCTTCGGGGTCCCCCGAGGCATGCTCTTGGGATTTATAGTCTCGGAGCGCGGCATCGTGGCCAACCTAGAGAAGGTCTTGGCCGTGACCAACATGGGACCAATCCGAGACCTCAAGGGAGTGTAGAGGGTTATGGGATGCCTTGCGGCCCTGAGCCGCTTCATCTCGCGCCTTGGCGAAAAAGGCTTTCCTCTGTACCACCTCTTGAGAAAATCTGAATGCTTTTCTTGGACCCCCGAGGCCGAAGAAGCCCTCACCAAACTCAAGGCACTGCTCTCCAATCCTCCTGTCCTAGTGCTGCCGACCAAGGGTGAGGCCCTCTTACTCTATGTCGCCGCAACGACCCAAGTGGTCAGCACGGCCGTAGTAGTCGAGAGGCAGGAAGAGGGGCATGCTCTACCCATCCAACGACCTATTTACTTCATCAATGAGGTGCTCTCAGAGACTAAGACACGCTACCCCCACATCCAGAAGCTGATCTATGCCATAGTCTTGGCTCTACGCAAGCTGCGCCACTACTTCGAGTCCCACCCGGTGATCGTGGTGTCGTCTTTCCCTCTGGGGGAGATAATCCAAAACCGAGAGGCCTCAGGTAGAATAGCCAAGTGGGCCATCGAACTTATGGGGGAAGCACTGTCTTTTGTGCCTCGGCAAGCAATTAAATCTCAGGTCTTGGCTGATTTTGTGGCTAAGTGGACCGACACCCAACTGCCACCTGCTCAAATCCAGGCGAAATGCTGGACCATGTACTTTGATAGGTCCCTGATGAAGACCAGGGTAGGCGCATGTCTGCTCTTCATCTCACCCCTCAGAGTGCATATGTGCTACATGATTTGGCTCCACTTCGCCGCCTCCAACAACGCAGCCGAGTATGAAGCCCTCGTCAACGGCTTGCAGATCGCCATCGAACTTGGAGTACGGCGTCTCAACGTACGGGGCGATTCGCAGCTCATCATCGATCAAGTCATGAAGGAGTCGAACTGCCATGACCCCAAAATGGAGGCGTACTGCAAGTTGGTACGTCGCCTAGAAGATAAGTTCGACGGTCTCGAACTCAACCATATTGCGTGAAAATTCAATGAGGCCATGGACGAACTGGCAAAGATGGCGTCGGCGCGGGCCCTGGTCCCCCCGAACATCTTCACTAGAGACCTCCACAAGCCTTCCGTCGACTACGCCTCAGCAGCGGTAGAGAGCCCATCGGTCGAGCCCACCGCAGAGCCTGAGGCCCCTTCTGTCACCGAGACCCTCGCGGCCGAGCCCGAGGTCATGGAAATCAACGCGGAGCCTCCCGAGGCAAACCAGGGCACGAACTAGCGAGTCCCGTTCCTTGATTGCCTCATTCGAGGAGAGCTTCCTGCAGATAGGACCGAAGCCCGACGGCTTGCGTGATGAGCCAAAACTTACGTCCTCAGCAACGGCGAGTTGTACAGGCGAAGCCCATCTGGCGTCCTCCAACGATGCATCACCACCGAGGAAGGCCAAGCCCTACTTTGGGACTTGCACGCGGGAGCCTGCGGGCACCATGTAGTGCCTCGGACGCTCATCAGAAACACCTTCCGCCAAGGGTTCTACTGGCCAACGGCGGTTGCTGATGCCACCAAGCTGGTACGCTCCTACGAGGGATGCCAGTACTATGCGCGGCGGACGCACCTCCTGGCCCAAGCCCTCTAGACCATCCTCGTTACATGGCCATTCGCCGTGTGGGGGCTAGACATGATTGGGCCTCTGCAGAAGGCCCCTGGGGGCTATACCCATTTGCTGGTAGCGATCGATAAGTTCTCCAAGTGGATCAAGGCTCGTCCGATCGTTCGAATCAAATCCGAGCAAGCGGTGCTGTTCTTCACTGATATCATCCACAGGTTCGGGGTTCCAAACACCATCACTGACGATGGGACACAATTCACCGGCCACAAGTTCCTAATGTTCTGCGATGACCACCACATTTGTGTGGTCTGGTCAGTCGTAGGACACCCTAGGGCAAACGGCCAAGTAGAGCATGCCAACGGCATGATCCTACAGGGCCTCAAGCCAAGAATATACAACCGGTTGAAGAAATTTGGCAAGAAATGGCTTGCCAAACTCCCATCGGTCATTTGGAGCCTGAGGAACACTTCGAGCCGAGCCACGGGGTTCACACCATTCTTCCTGGTCTATGGATCCGAGGCCATCCTCCCCACTAACTTAGAGTACGGTTCCCCGAGGTTACAAGCCTACAACGAGCAAAGCAACCGCACTGCCCGCGAGGATGCCCTCACCAACTGGAGGAAGCCCGAGACGTTGCGCTGCTACATTCAGCCAAGTACCAGCAAGCCCTACGACGCTATCAAGCCTGGCACATTCAAAGCTGAGACCTGAAGGTAGGCGACCTGGTGCTGAGACTGAGGCAGAGCAACAAGGGCCGCCACAAGCTGACCCCGCCATGGGAAGGGCCGTACATCGTCGCCCAAGTGCTAAAGCCCGGTACCTACAAGCTGGCCAACAAGAAGGGCGAAATCCTCACCAACGCTTGGAACATAGAACAGCTACGTCGTTTCTACCCTTAAATTTCCAAGCATTGTATACATTGTTTCTCGAAATACATTAAAGAAGCGTTCTTTTGTTGTTCTAATTTTTCGAGAAACCCCCCGAGCCCATCGATGGGGGATCGGCATTACGATAACGCTAAAAGGGAGACTCGGCTCTGCCTCTACAGAGGTGCCCACCGTGGGGCTTGAACAAGACTCGGCTTTGCCTCTGCAGAACCGAGCCTCCCTCGGGGGCTAAAAGGGGGGGACCCAGACCCCCTAAGTCCCAGGCACCATTTTTAGTCGCTTTTCGAAAAAAATTCTACGCCAAACTCTCTCGCGTACTCTGACAAATCGATTGTAAAAAACCTAAGGACCGAAAGTGTGCCTCGAGGCCAAAAGGCCGACCAAGCCGTGAGACTACCTACGCCTCTGGGCTATGGCAACTCCCTCACCACCTTTTGCCCGAGGGGCAGCTTAGGCTCCAAGGAAGTTTTTTGCAAGTGATATGTTCAGAAACGAGACAGAGGGCAGAGGCTCGGAAATACAATAAAAACAATTAAAAAGCGTATACACACGAGTACTTTAAAAGGCCTCGACGGCCACAAGCGTTATGATAGGGTAACATAAGTCCTAATCTGTTTACATGACCCCTTTGGCCTAGGTCAAAACTCAGGGTCGCCAGCGTCGGCAGACGGCGTGGGAGGAACCACCTCCTCTTCGAACAAACTGGCTAGCGCCATGCCAGGGGCCTCAACCACCTCCTCCAGCTTCATGACCTCCTCCTCAGCTTCCTCGTCATCCTCAGCCACGACGTAACCGTCGCTGATGGCCACGAGGTTGATGCTGGCGTAGTGCGAGGAGACGACGGCTAGGGCATGTTTGACGCCCGTATGCAGTGCCCCCCGGAGTCGCTCGTGGACTCGGCTGCTCAACATGATCAGGTGGCTCCTGAGGGAGCTGCTCGGCTCGACCCCCCCCAACCTCCAGGGCCTCGTAGGCGGTACGGGTGGCACTCTGCAGCGCGTTGTGCTCCCGGATCTCGGCCTCGAGCACCGACTGCACTTCGACGAAGGCCTCGGCTGTCTGGGAGACCTCCTTCTCCAGCCCTGTGCCCAGATAGGTGGGATGGGGTTAAGAATGAAAGAAAAACAAATAAAACAAGGGGCGCGGTTTAACAGGACTCACCCTCGGACTTTTTCTTCCAGGCTAAGGCCTCGACCCGGGAGGCCTCGACCACCTTGAGGGCCTCTGCCAGGGCACCTTTCATCAGCGGATGCGCACCTTGCTCCGCACCCAGCTGCCCAGCGATGGCCTTGGCGGAGGCCGTCGCTTCTTTAGCCCGAGACCTGAAGGTGTTCCGCTCGCCGGCCACCCGGGTCAGCTCCTCCTCTAGCTCCTTGATCCGCGCCGCCAAAGGGACAGCCTGCTCCTAGGCCATGGTCGCCTCGGCCTTCATATCAGCACAGCGAAGACGGAGGTCCTCCACCTCCATGCTCCGCGCCGATAGAAGCTCATTAGCATTGGCGAGCAAGTCCTTCTGCTGCCGCAGCTAGTCCCAGATGTCCCTCTCCTGCCACAGGAACATCGACTTCCCGAGGGACTGGGCCTCGAGCTCCTGGGTAGGCAAAACAGGGGTCAAGTACTATGAGAAAACTCGGAAAAAGATGACACAGCACCAGGAAGGAAAGCGCGCACCTGGGCAACCCCGGGCAGATCGTTAGCCACGATGGATAGCGCTGTCCGCAGCGACCGCTCCGCCAGCTGGTGAAATTGCTCGAAGGAGCCCCAGCGCCCCCCCTCAGCCACGTCCTCAAGGGCGCACAGAGGCTCCCCCTTAGGGTCGTCCCGGCTCTGCCACAAGACACGCGGGTGATCCCACCCGTGGGACTTGAGTTGTACCCGCACGAGGGCCGAACTCCCCTCGGCAGGAGTTAGGACTGGCTGCTCCACGGTGCTGGCCGCCTCGGCGTCTGCCACCTCCTTCCCCCGGGAAGTATCGTCGGAAGAGATTGCCTGAACCTCCACCTCCCGGATGCTCTCCTGCGACGGCGGCGGGTCTTGGACCGGGGGCCGCACCAGAGCTTGCCCCGCCCTCGTCTCCGCATCCTGGACCGACGGCTCTGCCATGCCCAAGCTGGCCTCTGCCTCGGCCTCGATGGCCTCATCGGTTGTAGGCGCCTCAGCCTCAAGAGCCCCAGCCTTGTGGGGCGTAGGCGCCTCATCCCCTGCCTGTTTCGCGGCCGCCTTGGTGGCCTCTTCTTGGATGACTGGCTCCTCTAGGTCGGCCCTAGCCGACGCCGCACCACGCTGCAAGGCAGCCTGCGCCTCCACCACCCATTGAGCGGTGGAGCTAGCGCTCACCTTGAGTGCCTTACGCGGCGCTAGGGCGGGCGCCTCCGCCTGACGCTTCTGGCTAAAAGCAAAAGCACTCACAAGGTCAGCATACGACCAAGGGGCGAGCAGGAGATGCTACAAACTCCACTGACAAAACACTCACCTCGAATGGGGACACAGCCGCTTTGGCACTGCGTCCCTCCTCCTCTGCAACGGCCATGGCGGCGGCGGTGGCATGACCTCCATGTCCGCCGATGCCGACCGGCCCTCGCCGGACTCCGGCGCCCCCTCGACCCTCTGTGGAGGTGGTTGCGTTGCCCCCGCCGTTGCTCGCTCCACCTCCACTGTCGAGCCCACCGGGTTGATGGCGCACTTCACCAACGCCCGTGCCTCGGGCGTGTCGGCCTCGGCCCTAGGGTAGGCGATCGCCAGCCCCGAGGCGTCCTCTCCTCCTCCTCCTGGAGACGCCGAGCCGCTCGCCGACGCCCCGGAAGCCGTCCCCCTGACATCAGGGAGATGGTCCAGGGGACCTCGCCCCACCTCGCTCTCATCATCATCGCTCGAAGGGTCCATCGATGACGATGATAGAGACGGCTCCACCGGGAGACCATCGTACCTCTGCTGCCGGCGACGTTTCTCCAGTTCGTCGCGCTTGAGGTTCTTCCTCTTGCGCCTTGCCTCTGTGGCGTCCTTCTGCTTCTTGTACGCCTCGGTGGATGCCCTGTTCTTGGCTCGCCGCTCTGCGTCCTCAGGAATGGGCGGTGGGGAGGCTCGCACATCCCTCATCCCCTATAGGAACGGCGAACGCAAATAAGGGAACAGGAAAATGCAAGGAGCAAGGAGGCCTCGGGGGCCGCAGCGGCGTGTGACTCACCAGAGAGATGTACCCCCGTGACAGGCACATCGGGAACGGGGACAGACCACTGCTCTTCAGCTGCCCATCCACCGTCTCTTTCACCCGACGTAGAATCTCCTCGTCGGAGAGGGCGACGGCAGACAACCGGATGCCATCGATCGGCTCGTTCGGTGTCATCTCGAACAGGCGCCACCGCCGAGCCATCAGTGACAGCACCCTCTAGCAATGGAAGGCCGCCACGACCATAGCCGCCGTAAGGCCACAGTCGCGCAGCCTCTCCAGTGCCTCTAGAAGCGACCGTAGCTTGGGCTGATCAGGCGTCAGGACGTCGTACCTCCACTTCTCCGGCTGGTACTCCACGACCCGCCCGGTATAGGGGGGAAGTCCGCCATCGTCATTGCGAAGGTAGAACCAGCTATTGTACCAGCGGCGGTTGGACGACGCGAGCTGGGCTAGGATGTAGAGGAGCTACCGGTCTTGGCGCACCTGGAGAGTGCAGCCGTCGGCCCTCATCGCCTTCCGCGTGCCCGCCGTGCCCGCCGGCTTGGTGGTGAGCCCCGCCCGAAAGAGGTGGAGCCATAGCTCCCAGTGGGGGGCAATGCCTAGGTACCCCTCGCAGATGACGACAAAGATGGCCGCCTGCGCAATGGAGTTGGGGTTGAAGTTGTGGAGCTCCACGCCGTAGTAATGCAGGAGCGCCCGCATGAACCGGTCCACCGGTAGGCCAAGACCACGCTCGTGGAAGGCCACGAAGCTCATGATGTAGCCATCACGCGGCCTCGGCTCTGGCTCGGCCCCCAAAACAATCCACTCCGGTCTGTTAGGGTCGATAACCGGGCGGAGGAGGCCGTCGTCGACAAGTGACTGCAGCGTCTCCGCAGACACATCGGACGGACCCCAAGGATCCGCCTGAACAACAATAGCACCACCGGCCATGGGTGCGGTGGAGAATGTGGCTATGGCGGTAAGGCGTGCTCTCGCTATCCCTCTCTCTCTCTCGCCTTTCCTCCCCCTTCTCCCTTCTTCTTCCTAGCACTCTCTTCCTCTGTTCTTAGCAACCGCTCGAGGGCAAAAAGGGCGAACGTAGGCAGGCAAGGTAAGGAGGGACGGGGGAGGGAAGGGGGTGAAACGGACGGGTGACGAAACCGAGGAAATTTCCCTCAGATCTAGCGCAGTTAATTCGGATCCGATCAAACCACCCACGCGTCCACCTTTTCCTTATTAACTGCACGCGCATAGTAACGTCCCATCCACAGACATCGCGTCGCATCCAACCGCAGCGACAACAGGCGCTGTTCCATCTCCCCGAGAAACTGCCTCAAAAGGCGCGCCCGTAGTTGTCAGCCGATGGGAGGGGAATTTCCCCCAGCCGATTCCTTTCAGGCTAAGGAACTGGGCACCGAGCCCGTTATGGTCGAGAGGTTCGAAGGCTGGGCCCCCGAGGGTCTCGACAGCCGCCCTAGGACAAACAGAGTCAGGGATGACTATGGGCGAGCCCGTACATGGCCGAGGCCCAAGCAAGCAATTGCTTGGGATGCCCTAAGTCGTGTCCGAGACCGGCAGGGAGGTCTCTGAATGGGATCCCACCGTAGGGAGGCACCGAGCCCCCAGGGCCAATCGAACGGCCCTGGGACCCATTAGAGAAGCCCTCTGGTACTTTTGGAGCACGTCTCTGGACCGCTAGCTGACCCCTATCGAATGGGGCATGGGCCTCCACTTGGACTTACCCGATAACAGCTCACCAGAGGTGTCACTGCTCGCGCCCACCGAGGGTAGCCTGGCATACTCCACCCCTCCTTCTAAACAAAAAGGATGCGCGAGGGCCACCCAAAAAAGACAGGGAAACTCCTGATCGCCCTCTTGCTCCGCGCAGAGGCTCGAGGGCTCCTCCTGCAACCAAACCGATTCCTTTCAGGCTAAGGAACTGGGCACCAAGCCCGTTATGGTCTAGGGGTTCGAAGGCTAGGCCCCTGAGGGTCTCGACAGTCGCCCCAGGACAAACAGAGTCAGGGATGACTATGGGCGAGCCCGTACATGGCCGAAGCCCAAGCAAGCAATTGCTTGGGATGCCCTGAGTCGTGTCCGAGACCGGCATGGAGGTCTCTGAATGGGATCCCACCGTAGGGAGGCACCGAGCCCCCGGGGCCAATCGAACGGCCGTAGGACCCACTAGAGAAGCCCTCTGGTACTTTTGGAGCACGTCTCTGGACCGCTAGCCGACCCCTATCGAATGGGGCACGGGCCTCCACTTGGACTTACCCGATAATAGCTCACCGGAGGTGTCACTGCTCGCGCCCATCGAGGGTAGCCTGGCATACTCCACCCCTCCTTCCGAATGAAAAGGATGCGCAAGGGCCACCCAAAAAAGACAGGGAAACTCCCGATCGCCCTCTTGCTCCGCGCAGAGGCTCGGGGGCTCTTCCTGCAACCAAGCCAAGACCCAGCGACCCGAACTCGCACTCAGGGGCTCGGCAAACGCGATAAAACCCCTCACTCAACAGCGAAAAAGCCCCTGGAGGAGCAAATCCACTCCTCCAGGGCCTCGGGGGCTACACCCGGCGGGTACGCTCGCGCGCACCCGCCGAGGCCTCGAGCACAAAACACAATCTCGATGGGAGCCGCTGCGAGCCAAGTCTCGTCAAAACCTCAGGGAGAGTGCCTGCACTCCCCCCGAGGCTCGGGGGCTACTGTCGGATACCATAGAAAGGGGTACCCTAAGCAAGAACCGAAAAATTGCTTAGACCTTGTAAATATCGGAGCCAAGAGACAACCCCGAGGCCTCGGCCGATTCTCCGATTCGCCCGAGGCCTCGGCCGATTCTCCACGCCATAAGGCCTTGGACGAGGTACCAACTCTTCGCCTCACCCGAGGCCCCCTCGCCCGAGGCCCCGCCCCGCAAGGCCTTGGACGAGGTATCGATTCTCCGATTCGCTCGAGGCCCCGCGCCATGAGGCCTCAGACGAACTCTCATTTACCGACTCGCTCGAGGCCGGCTCGGCATCGACCCCATCACCGCCGCCTTGACCAATTTCCCTAACAGGATGTGACACCCAACCAACGTGTCAACCACTCCCGCAACGTCAGCCACACGCCGGCGCAGTACAGCGGAGTGGCCAACGGGACGGGAGTCACATCGGCGCCATGCAGTCCGGGACAGGACGGGGCAGGGGTTACCGGCCGCTGTGCTCGGCACTGTGCCCACGACTGACACCCATGCGTCACTGTGCTGCCTAACCCCACCTGCTCTAAGGACAGCACGGCGTGGAGAGTCAAGTCCAGGTCCCTGTAGCCTTGGAATCAACGAACAAGACCAACTGCTCCCTCTGAGCCTCGGCTATCCGCTTCTGGGCTCCTGTAGCCTCGGGACTCGCGCCCACCGAGCCCCCACGATGGTCCAGCCTCTGCATCGACCGGGCCTCGGCACGTCGCCCGCAGAACGCGCCATACCCTGCGTCAGGCTACAGGAGCTCCCACGTCGCGCACAGGGCCAAGCTCCTGTATCCTCGGAGTCAGCACACCCGCGCCATCGCATCAACCCGGCCTCGGCACTCCACGCCGGTCAAACATACAGCAACCACGCTTCCAACGCTCCTGCCACCACAGGAGCTCCCACGTCGCACAGGACCAGGCGTGACCGACATGTCGCTCCAGAGTACCAAGGACAAGACCGCTCCATCGACCATACCGCCACAGTAACGAGCTGCAGGGCTCGGACATACCGTCTCCGCTCACAAAACACCACGTAGCGAACGCATGTACCGCCCCTGTCCTCTCCTTCAACTATAAAAGGGGGTGACCGGGGCCGTTTCTAGGACGATCAGGCACTCACGGAGACATCGCTCAGATACACACACGCAAGCAACGAGCAACACTCTGTAATACGCACGCTCCCTCACTGCAAGAGATCAACATCTCAAGCAACCCACGCCGCTTCACGCAGAGACCTGGGACAAACTCCCTCTCTCGCCCTGCTTGTAAACCCCTACTACAAGCACCTCGGTGCAAGGAATACAAGATCGCTCTCTCAGACTGGACGTAGGGCAACTATTGCCTGAACCAGTATAAACCTTGTGTCTCTTTACATCACCATTCCGGATTAGGGACACGCAGTACACTTTCACTAGTTGGTTGAGGATCCGCCGGTCCAAAACACCGACAACTTGGTTTCGAATAGATGCGCGCTTAGCCCCGTCGTTCAAACCTCTCACATTCCAACACAGCAAGTTACAATTCTTAGCCGACATAATGAATAATTCTTACTACTTGCTCACAACTGAGAGTGGACGAGGGCAACAGAGCCAGCAGACCGTAGTTCTCTCCCGAGGTCCAAAGAGCGCAGATGGGGAGGGCCGAAGGCAACATTGCCGGTAGGTCCCAGTTCTCCCCCCAAGTCTTGATCATACATGTTTTCCGCGGAAGGCTCCAGGGCCAGCAGGCGCAGCAGGCGCACAACCAATACCGCCGAAGGCTCCATGGCCAGCAGGCGTGCAAACAACAGTAACCAAATCTTAAAAAGTTCAGGCTACATTTGGCACTAGCGACTACATGCAGATAACGTGGGCGCGCCGCCCAAATCCCCCTACCAGCAGGGGCTAACATCGATCATTGACCACTGAAGTCTGGCGCCTAGGCCACCAGTCCTGGTGCCCCGACAGCCTCACCCTGATTGCCGCTCTTCCTCTGGATCAAGGCGCCATGCTCGATGAGGTCCTGGATGGCGTCCATCGTGGTCTTCTCGATTGGCCTTGCAAAGTGCTGCGCATATAAGTCAAATTCATCAGGGATTGGAGGTTTGTTAGCACCTGTGTTATCAGTACCCGCAAGGTCCCCCGGTTTCTTCATTAACAAATCTTGTGCTATTTCAATCGTCCCCTTTCCCGAGTTGGCGATGGCCTTTTGCGCTAAGCGGGAACTTTGTCGTTTGATAGGTGGGCTGGCTCCATGGTTGATTAAATTCTGCCGTGGTCTTTGCGTTAACAAAGGTTGGGGGAGTGGTTTGGAGATGGATTCTAGAAAAGCATCTATGGGAGCTACTTGTTGGTTATCTGAGGTGCAGTGATCACTTTCATCTCCTACCGGAAGTTCTTGCTCTATGGTTGGGTTTTGCATAGGTGATGAGTGATTGGCGTTTAGGGGTGCCGTAGGTTGTTCTATGATTACAGACTCGTCATGCAACTCAGGCGGGGGGGGGGGGGGGGGACTCACTAGGATGTCCTGAAGGTGTTCGAGTACCATCCCCAGATCGGTCAGTGCCTCCTCGCCTGTTTTGCCTGCCTCCTGCTCTGTAGATGAAATAGGAGTTGTATTAGGCGTTGTAGCTGTGCCTGTACACGCGCAATTAGCAGTAACCTCAAACGCAGAACTATCAGTAGCATTAGGAGTAATATCAGGAGGTGTTGTTTCCTCACTTGGAGTGATGCCACAGTAATCACTGCTTGCGGCCTTGCCCTGCATCCCCTCATGTTCTGCCATCTTCGTGAAGGAGTTGTTGGCAGTGTGGCCATCCTGTCCCCCTTCCTTGTCCTTGTTGCTGCTCAGGGTGGTGCTGTTAGCCACCTTGATAAGCATAATGCTGTCATCAGTGATAGAGCATTTGGGGGGCCTCAACTCAGTTGCAATAGGGTCTGCAAAGGAGACCCTCTTTGCCTTCTTCTCCTTCTTGTGTTCCTTAACCTTCCAGACCTGGGCTGGCGCCTGGTAGGCTCCACCTGACGGCCTGTTCCTTCGGGGTGGTGATTCACCCCGGCCGCGCCACCTGTTGGATTTAGGGTTTAGGGTTTAGGGCATGGTTCCTCCTATCCCATCTAACTATTTTATTACCGACTTGTTCACCATGCACATTCAGAGCTTAAGTAATTTTCACATGGAACTTGTGATGTGAAAAACATTGGGGATTATGTTGTTCCTGTGATTCCGCGTTTTTTATAGTGACGCGATTTTTCTTTCTAAGATACCAGATTCACTAGATAAAGCAACTTTCATGTTGCCATGCTGGTTGTTACTTTCAGGTATCACTTATAATATAGTGATGAGATGAGATCTGTTTTTTGACCGCAATGAGATGAGATCTGTTGACGCAGTCCAAATTTATTCGTCAACAAGATCCACTTATTAACCACTTACCTCTGAACTTCTCTTTTTATGATCATTTTGTTTTGTTATAGTTTGATTTTGAATCAAACTATATCTAGAGAGGTAGAGGCCAGTGCATTGTGGAGTCATAAGCCAAGTTAATAATATGAGGAGAGGTAGAGGTAGACCAAAATTGACATGGGGGAGACAATCACCCTGTTCGTTTGTTGGTTTCAGCCAGGCTTATTCAACCAACCAACAGTGTTTTTCTCTCACAAAAAACCAGCACCAGCCAGCCCAAACCAACACCAGCACCAGCACCAACCAGCGAACAGGGTGATTAAAAAGAGATTTGAAAGCTTGGGATATACCTAGAGATCTATGTTTGAATAGGAGTGCTTAGAAAGCAGCTATTAATATGTCTGAACCGTGATTAGGGGCTCTTGATGGGTTTCAACTCTAGCCTACCCCAATTTGCTTGGGAGTGACATGCTTTGTTGTTGCTGTTGTTGTATAGTTTGATTTTGAATCAGATTATTTAGTTTCAGTTTTGTGGACTTTTGTTTGGTTCGGGCGAATAGAAATAAAAATTTTCCCTACCTGCTCGACGGACCTGAGCAACAGTGAGCAGGCATTTGAGTCCCATCGCCTCCCCTGTGTGCCTGTGCCAGCGCCGGTGGCGGCCTTAGCTGCAAAACTGGACAGCACCGGCCACTGAGGATTAAAATCGCCTCTGGATGGGGTTTCGAGAGGTGAATCCCTGTTTTCACATATTTTTCTAAGCTATATACTCAAAGAAAAATCTTCCTGTTATTCCAGGGTTAAAGGCGTCTTACGCAGTGTCTACATAGTACTTTATTATTCGTCGACTCAAAACAGAGTTGTTACGAATTTAGAGTATATATGTTGTACCCCAACGCCAAGACGTAAAACGTAACATACCTGATGATTCAACTAAAATAAAAAAGTGGACTCACAAGCCACGGCAAATTTGTCCTTGAAAAGATTATTAGGATGCTTGATGGCTGCCTCACAGGCGTGAATTATGTAAACCGGCGGATTATTGATTGGATATAAGTGAATTGGCTCTTCTCCTTCTGTTTCAGACAGAGGCTGCGGAGACCACCTCCTCATCGTCCTCGTCCTCATCCTCATCCTCATCCTCTGCCTCATGCTCTGCCTAGAATTAATATGTATATTATTGTTATTGTGCCGGAAAAGAGAGGAGCAGAAACCAATGCCCTTTAATAATATATATAAAAATGAGAACCTGAAAGCTGAGTGCAGTTTCCAGTTCCTCCAGCATTTGAGCCAACCGTGGATATTCAACCGTAAGTATCTCGAGCGCCTGTTCCATATCCTCAATGTCCTCCGTCTGTTGACAGCAGCATGCAAGCATTTGTGTTAAATAGATCTCGATGGATGGGCTAGTCAAGGCTTGTATATATGGAACTAAGTTTGCGCAAATGATATATAAATAATGAGTAATTAACCAGCACAAAGTAATAATGTACATTGAATGAAGCATCATAATAATGTGAGAGATGATTCTACATAGTCATAGCAATGGAGAACACATTACCACTCTTTTGAGATCAGGATTAGGTATATTTTCATACACCCGAAGTAGTTCATGTTGCACACGGACAAAGGTGGTATTGAAATGCTCATCAAATCGTTGCTTCTGCAAACAAGGTGGCCAACAACCACAAGGGTCAAAGAAGAAAAAAGAAAAAAAGAAGAGCAAGCAGTGAAGTTTGAAAGGTGTACAGCTACTTGATAGTATGATTATTTCCATTCACAATCCATGGGTTCAGAATTCATGGCCCTAATGATCATGTGGAGAGTACCTGATGTTCTGCATCACCGCTGAGATTCATGTCGGATTTCAGCTGAACCATCTCCAATGCCTCACGCCACGGTAAGTCATGAAGTTGCTTCTGATGCTCAATTTGTTCCCAGACTCTATAGCGCTGCTGTTAATTTTATTTAGCTGGTATAAGGCAGAGGTTGAGCATTGATACCGTATAATGCAAAGCAGGCAGTAACGTACCCTCCATTTTTGTCGTTCAAACATCTGCGAATCTGAATCAGAGTTCACCATTTTATCTTCACCGTATCTTATGATCTCAAGCGTCGGAGGGTTGCTGGCGTGGTGGATGTCGATCGCCTGCCTCAACTCGGCTTCCACTTCCTCCACCTCCGTTAGGAAGCAAGAGGAACAGATGACGTGGGCCTTGATTACCTGGAGTGGCGAGATCTTTCCTACTAATCCAAGGTCGAGACAACGGTTGTCGAGCTTAATGTCACGAACACAGATGTTCAGGTTGATGACTTGAGGACTTGGCATAGCTCCCTGTACAGACATTTAAAAAAAAAAATAGAGGCCAAAACCAGGCAATGATGGATTATTCCCCGTGCACGTACGAGAGTACCTGCAGGCTGAACATGTATTTCAGATCGTCCAGCATTGCGACCAACACTGGATAGCCGAAGGTGGCTATCTTCAACGCCAGTTCCAAAGCCGCGTTACCCTCCATCTGTTGTGAAAAGAGAATGCATTTCCGTAAAATACAAACTCATGCTGCTCTATATATGTGCATTAATGTGAAGAAGTGCATTGCAGCAGCGTGATGTGGGAGATAATTGTAACACGCACTGTAAGTAAGATAAATATATGGAAAATATAGTATCACCACTCTATTCAGGTCACGATGATCATGCATATGTGTATCATCAACTTGCGCCTCATGTTGTTTATCCCGCACGAGCTGAGCTATGGCCTTGTATTGCTGATGAAATCCTTCCGCCTGTTGCAAGCAAGAAGCCCAAGAACCTTCATAAACCCGGGGTCCCTCGAGGACTAGCTTCCACGTCCGGGCTCGGCCCAGGAAAACAACATATAGTTCATGGGCCGGCTCAAAAATCTAAAACACAGCGGGCCGGAAGGGTAGTCCGGTCGCCGACCGGAAGGTCTACCTTTAAGAACAAGCACCCGCTCGACAACTTCTTCGGCCCACCTCTCCGACCGAAGCGCTCGCTTCGGGCACCAGCCGTCTCCGAGCGGTTTCTCCAATCGGAAGGTCTGAAACGCTGCTTCCTACTCCGACACCGCGACTCCGACCCCGCGACCGGGGCTCGTGGGAACCCTGCTCACCGCTATTCTCCGACTGGCGCACTGAGAGCCGACTGGAGCCATCCGACCGGGGGCTCCCCGTTCGGAAGGAACCAGAAGACGTGCGGAGAAAGGCAAGGCATGGCTCACAAGTCAAAACCACTGTACCAGGGACTATACCCTGCACGAAACAGTGCTCTGCAGCCACCCTGACGCAAAGTATTGTAGGGGCCGCTAGAAACTCCCATACGGAAAGCCCTCCGCGTGTCTCTGGACATCGATCGCAGTATGGGCTCCAGGATTTGCCATACCGGGTGAACATAGCGCGGCTCCTCACATGCCACTAGGCATCAAGAAGTATTTGCAGGTACCGGCGTCATCCTTCCTGAAGAAGATAGCTCGACCTCCCGTGCACATCTGATATCCTACAGCGACATCGACAGTATTAGGGGGCGTCAACCCTTATCCAGTTTTCATCAGCGTAGGCAGCAAGGCTTAGAAACATCCGTACTCTCTTCCTCTCACATGTAAAGCCATCCCCTTCATCTATAAAAGGGGATGCGCTCCCTCCAATGAGGAGAGATCGACTTCTTCAAGCTCAGACTCACTAGATCGACATCAACACCTTACAACCGCAAGACCACCAAGTTCCGACCGCAACCCTTCCGGTCGGAGCCAACCGAACCTCTTGTACACCCCCTCCTTTCTCCTTTTCGTTTGTAACCCCACTACAGACTTCGAGCACCTGGGCTCAGGAATAAAGTCACCGACCGATCCTGACTGGACGTAGGGCACGTTGCCCGAACCAGTATAAATCCTGTGTCATTGAGTGCTAGGCCACCTCCGATCACAACGTACAGCAAAACTACAAATATTCACTAGTTGGTTATTTTCTGCATCGACAGTTGGTGCCGTCCGTGGGGAAGACACTGTATGTTCAACACTCTTTTGGTCATCGGATGGCCCATTTTTCCGCCACCCCCGCCGTGGCGGGCTCGGGCGAGACGATTCGTTTCGGCTCGCTGGAGTTCCCCGCACCCTTGCCCGCCGGGATGCGGGTTCCACCCGTCTTTGAGCCATCCCAGGCCTTCCGCTTCGGGAGCCTGGACTTCGTCGCCGACTGGCTCGGCGTACTCCACCTCCGCGAGGAGACTCGTGACCCGGCACCCATCGGAGGGACGTCCTCCATCGACTCCGGGACGCGCGACTTCGACGGCGCGGCATCTGCGCTTCATTCCGAGCAAACTCTCTGCTCAAACCCCGCTGTGAGTAATATACATGCTGTTGTTTACTTACTATGCTCTATCTTCCGCCAAATACCCAGTGGGTTACCGTTGTCCCCGTCGCAGCCGCCATACGGCCAGTTCCCCTATGGCCTCACGTCTTCCGCAGACGCATACGCCCGGGGACTCCAAAAGGTGCTGGCGCCGCACCCTCTCACGTCTAAGTTCGTGGGGATGGCGAGCTATGCTCCCACCTGTTTCCTCGACATCATGGATGACGACGTCAGGAGTGACGGCTCCAGCATCGACGATGTGGCGCCTAGCCACCGTCGGTCCCGGGAGTACGCTGTGGCGGACACCCCGGAACAGCCGCTAGGGGTAACGGAGTCCTTCTGGACCCACGCCCCGCCGGGCCCTCACACGGAGACCCCTGAGCTCACACGTGAGCACGGGGAGGATCTACGACGACAGTGGCCGCATCAGCCACCAACTGCACCAGCGCGCTCGGCGCACCACACTGCGCCCCGTGCGCATAGACCGGCGAGCGGCGCCCGGGGTCGCGCCCGTCAGCCCCAGCGCAACGCCCCGGTTTGGGGGACCGACCCCCCACAGTTCGCTCGGGCCAGTCAGAACATTGCCGCCGCGGCAATGCTCCTGCGTGACCTGCCCGAGCCGAACGACCCTCATGGACGGGCAATCCACCAGAACCTCCGGGCACTGTTGTAGACCGCCGCCGTTCAACAGGCGGAGTACTCCGTATCGCGACACCAACTCACGACCTCGCTCCCCGTCCGGGGAACAGGGACGCAACAGATGGGGCGCTATGCCCTATCACCGCAACAACCACAAAGTGCAGCACAAGAAGCCGCAACCGCACCTCGTCTTGACTTGATGACCGCCATGTGCCGATCGCCTATCTACGCGTGGCTCGGGCTGAACCAAGACGCGCGCAGCGTCGACCGGAGTCCCAGCCCTGACCACCTAGGACCACAGACCTTTGTCCAACCGCTCCAGCAAGCACCGGTCCCACCGCGCTTCAACGGAGGCCGCGACAAAGGTAAGGCCAAGCGCCAGGATCAAGACGAGGGCCCCTCCACGCAGAGGGGAAAAAAGAACAGAAACGATCGCCGCTAACCGACTAACTTCGCATCGGTCGCCGCGACCGATCACACAGGCACACAGCCCCAGCAAGACCCTCCGGGCCACTTCCACGATCTCATGGAGAGCCCATGCATCAACCATGACTACCCCGTCAAGCACCTCTACAAGGACTGCCAGCTCCTCAAGCGTCTGCTGAGGTAGGCTGGCAGGCCAAGGGAAGAAGAAGGCAAGGAAGCAGCAACCAAGGGCAGGGGCGCAGCGGGCAAGGATCCAGACGACTGAAGTCATCCGACTAGAAGCCTGCCGATTGAAGGACAACGACAACGACGCCCTCTCCGAGAACCTTGGAACGGCTATGTCTTTTCTTCTTTTCCTAAGTTTCAGTCTTACCTTTTACTTAGCGAACGCTCCTATAAGAGCACCCCGACCCGAACACTTTTCGGCTCGGGGCGCTCGGGGGGCTCCACTAGGGGGCTCTACTACCCCTCTATTTTTGTTTTTACCTTAAGTACTCTTTTACTTTTGTATGAAGAAATTCCTTCCTACCAGTCACCTGGTCCCGGAGCGTGAGCACCTCCCGATCCACCTCCGACCGGGCCCTCTGCTCCGCCTCCAGGGCCTTCTGTGCCGACTCTAGGGCGGCTCACTCCGGCTCAAGGGCTGCCAAGGCCTCTTGGAGTGCTGCCTCAGTGCTCGCCAAGGACGTCCGTAGCCCCGCCTCAGTCTCCGCCTGGTGGACCTTTGCTACCTCGAGCCCTCACTCGGTAGCAGTCGTCCGCTCTGCCGCACGCTGCTCCTCTGCCCGCGTCGCAGCCGCCTCGGCCGCCCGAGCCTAGGACTCATGGCAGGTGGACTCCACCCGACGCTCAAGCTCGGCCATCCGGGCGTGTTCCGCCTAGAGGAAGTGCGACTTGCGGGACGGCACCTTCCTTATTTCCTGTGAAAAACAGGCATGATAAAAACAACCGACGAAAGATTCAAAGGGCAAGGAGAAGTACCAGAAACTCACCTCCACGGCGAGCTGCAGGTCGACCTCAACCAGCTACCGGGCAAACTGAGCTTGCTTCCGGGCGCTCTCCAGCTTCGCGGACAACTCGGTGAGCTCGGACACCGCGGCGTGCCCTTGCCCCCCAAAGATGTCCCAAAGCTGGTGCTCCTGGGAATTGCGGAGGATGAACCTCGCCTTCAATGGGTCCTCAGGGAAGGGCCACTCCAGGTCACCCTCCGATGAACCGTCGAAGGGCCTAGCCTCCAGCCGGACCACCGCTAGCTCCCGCGGCGACACCGCCAGCTCCCGCAGTGACACCAGTGGGTCCGCCACGTTGTCCGCCTCATCGTCGGACAGGATCTCCACCACCACATTCGTATGGGACACCGCCTGGCATCCCAACTCCGTCCTGGTCACACTTCCCTCCCACGACTTTGGCCCTAACGGCAAGGATGGGTCATGCAGCCCTCCACCCGGCGAGGTGGGGAGCTCGCCCCCCCCCCTCGTCTCCTACACCGCGACCGGTGGAGGAGGGGCTGCAAGGGTTACCTCCGCCACCGGCATCGGGATCACCGCCAACAATGTTGCTGCCGCTGTCACGTTACCATCAGCCGCCCTGGGGGACACCACCCCTAGGAGGGAAGGCTTTGCCACCGCAACCCTGCTGCCCCCCTCGCTTGCCGCAATGCACTGCAGAGTGGGCCTCCAAACCTCCTGCACGGAGGCCAGGGCGATGCTCAACCCCGGCGTCCCCTGGCCGCTGACAAAAATCATGGGTAAGCCACACTCCAAAAAGACACGACCACCAAAAGTCGAAGAAGCAACAAAAGGAAACATACCGGGTGGCGAGTGGCACTACTCTGAAGACAGGCTCCGACGACGATGGGCCCACAGGACAAGGACCGCTCCTGGACTGCGACCCGCGCCCCCTCACTTTAGACGGGGTCGGAGTCGACCCAACCCGCTCCTACCCGGCCTGCGGGTCGCTACAACCTCCGGCTCGGGGCTCCCCGACTGGAGCAGCAGCCGGGGCGTCCCCCGACTGTGAGTCACGCGTCGATCGGGCGCAAGTCTGCCCCTCAGACTACCAGGACTGTTTGGTCGCACCCACGGCAGGCGGGGCCTCCTTCGGCCGCAAGTTCGGTGTCGACACCGGCCCTGTCGCCGCACAGTTGCCGGGCCGCTCCTCAGACCGCCCGGCTCGTCCAGCCGCGTCCGCCACAGGCGACGACGGAGCTGGCAACGCCGCCGAGGGGCGTGGTTCCCGCGTCCACTTCGCCGCTCGCTCGCCAACGACGTCCTCGCGAGCCGCACGCTTCTTCGACGCAGGAACCTCCACGCGCCGCGCGGCCTCCTGCTCCTCGCTAGCAGACGTCGCTGCAGGGTCGCGACGCACCGCCGAGGTCGTGACAACCTCCCGACTCTCCTCCTCGTCAGAGAAGACCGTGTCGTCTAGATCCATAGGATCACCCGACGCAAGTTTTGACTCGACGTCGCTCCTATGTTCCCTGACCTTCACGCGTCGGGCGACCTCCTTCTTCTCTTCTTTCCATCGAACCTCCTTGGTTCTCTTCTTCTTCCGGGCGTCTGCCGCCTCCTTCTGGGTGGCCTACCAGCCCCGGCCCGTCGGCCCCTTGGGAAGGTGCGGCCGGGACTTGTACCTCCCAAGCCCCTATGGAACGAATGAATCGAAATAAAAAAAGAAGATGGGCAGAGGAAAAAGCACGAGCAAAGTGAGGGAGCATACCAGTGAGGGCACGATCGAGGCATTAAACGGCATGGGTTTTCCCACCACCATCTCTTTAGGCCTCAGCTGCAGCACTCGGCCGACATGACTCCAGATCTCATTGTCCGACAGCTCCTCCGACGACGCGTGGTCTGGGTCTGATTGGCCGTCGTACTTCCATATCGGGTGCGTCCTCTCCGCCAACAGCGTAACCCGGCGGCGGTAAAGGGTGTGGAACACCCGCACCCCATCGAGGCCGTCCCTTATGAGCTTCCAGAGCTCCTCCTCGATGGCCTCCACCTTGTGCCTCTCCATGTGGGCACAGCCCCATGACCAACTCTTCTGCTTCACCGGCCTCCCGCCGGTAAACGCCGGAAATGGCGCACCCGCCGGATTCCTAATGTAGAACCACTCCCCATGCCATCCCCGGTTGGAGTCACATGGGGAGTATGCGGGATACCAGCCTCCCATGCGTGGCTTCCTCTACAGGGCAAAGCCTCCAACCAGAGCGATCTCGATCGAACTCCAGTCCGCCATGGCTCTCCTAGAGAAGAAGAGCCGAAAGAGGTCCACATGTGGCTCCATCCTGAGGAAAGCCTCGTAGACGGTGATGAAGCCAGCGATGTGCAGCACCCCCGTCGGATTAAGGTGCTGCAGTTCCAGACCCCACTCATTGAGGAGTCCATGTAGGAACCAGTGCGGGGGTATCCTAACTGAAAGGTCCTAATATGGCTAGAGGGGGGGTGAATAGCCTATTTAAAATTCTACAAATCAACTAGAGCAATTTGATTAGTAAGACAAATAGTGAAATGCAAACTTGCTCTAGCTCTACAAGGGTTGCAAGCCACCTATCCAACAATTCTAGTTGCAATGATAGCTAGATACACAACTTGCTATGATACTACTCACTAAGAGCTCTTAAACTTTCTACTCTAAAGAGCTCCACTAAGCAAACTTGAATAGCAAAGCAAGCTCTCAAATCTAATTATACTAAAGAGCTTGCTACAACTAGTTTGCAAGAATATAAATGAGTGAGTAGGATGGTTATACCGCCGTGTAGTGGAATAAACCAATCACAAGATGAAGATTAAGCCAATCACCGGGAGAATGCAAATGACAAGAGACAACCGATTTTTCTCCCGAGGTTCACGTGCTTGCCAACACGCTAGTCCCCGTTGTGTCGACCAACACTTGGTGGTTCGGCGGCTAAGAGGTGTTTCACAAAACTCATCCACACGATAGGACACCGCAAGAACCGACCCACAAGTGAGGTAACTCAATGACACGAGCAATTTACTAGAGTTACCTTTCGGCACTCCGCCGGGGAAGGTACAACTCCCCTTACAATCACCGGAGATGGCCACGAACAATCACCAACTCGTGCCAATCCTCCACCGCTGCTCCAACCGTCTAGGTGGTGGCAACCACCAAGAGAAACAAGCGAAATCCGCAGCGCAACATAAATACCAAATGCCTCTAGATGCAATCACTCAAGCAATGCACTTGGATTCTCTCCCAATCTCACAAAGATGATGGATCAATGATGGAGATGAGTGGGAGTGCTATGGCTAAGCTCACAAGGTTGCTATGTTAATGAAAATGTGCAAGAGTATGAGCTTGAGCTGGCCATGGGGCTTTAAATAGAAGCCCCCATCAAATAGAGCCGTTATACCCCATCACTGGGTATAACGTGGGCTGACCAGACGCTGCAGTCCAACTGACCGGACGTAGCACCGGACGCTCCGATCGTGAATACCGGACACGTCCGATCGGTATATCGGACGTGTCCGGTAGCCCCCAGACTGCCATGTGTCCCGTTCAAATCATCATAGCCATTGCTGCTTAGTCTGCCGACGACCGAACGCTCAAAACACACTTGACCAGACGCTGAGCCACCGAGTTCGATCAAGTCCAGCAAGCCACCAGGGCCGACCTGACGTGTCTGGAAGAAACTGACCGAACGCTGAGCCTCAGCGTCCGATCGAGTACAGTAAGCATCCACCGACGACCGGACGCATCCGGTCATACCGGACTGGACGCTGCCAGCGTCCGATCAACAGATTTGTCGAACACTGCTTTTCTAATTCATAGCAGACATGTCCGGTGTGGCGACCGGATGCGTCCGATCGCTGAGTACGTCGCCGAATACCGGACGCGTCCGGTCACTCTGTAAATAGTGCGACTCACTCCTTTTTGACTCTATCTCCTTCACCCTTGCTCAAATGTGCCAACCACCAAGTGTATCACCTTGTGCACATGTGTTAGCATATTTTCACAAACTTTGTCAAGGGTGTTAGTACCCCACTAGATCCTAAATGCATATGCAATGAATTAGAGCATCTAGTGGCACTTTGATAATCGTATTTCGATACGAGTTTCACTCCTCTTAATAGTACGGCTATCTATCCTAAATGTGATCACACTTGCTAAGTGTCTTGATCACCGAAACAAAATTGCTTCTACAATTTTACCTTTGCCTTGAGCCTTTTGTTTTTCTCTTTCTTCTTTTCCAAGTTTAAGCATTTGATCATCACCATGCCATCACCATCGTCATGATCTTCATCATTGCTTCATTACTTGGAGTAGTGCTACCTATCTCATAATCACTTTGATAAACTAGGTTAGCACTTAGGGTTTCATCAATTAACCAAAACCAAACTAGAGCTTTCAATCTCCCCCTTTTTGGTAATTGATGACAACCCTTTCACAAAGATATGAATTGAGATTTAATTGAATTCACGTTGCTTGCCCAAGCATATCTACCATGTGTAAAAGAATATGGACAAGTTCATGAACTCCAAATGGTAGTAATTGCTCCCCCTACATATGTGCTAAGAGTTTAGATTGTAGCTTGCACATATGCTTAGATAGGAAATATAGGAGTCAATTTCTACCAAATGATGCTAAGGTATAAGAGATGGACCTTTGAAGCATGATACCAATCGGAGTGCACCAATATACCATCCTTAGCATCATTAGTGACTAGACATACACAAAAACTAGAGTACCCCATGAGATCAACATTACATGCAAGGGTCTAGTTTCCATAGAATGAACATAAGTCTAGTTACTTCAGCCTATGCATGCTAGTTTTTCATTTCATCATTCAAACCTATAACTAGCATACACCACACAAGCATGGATATTGAAATTAAGAACTTGTACCATGCAAGCAAATATATGAAATGTTCATTCAAAATGCAACATACAAGTTTATGAGCTTGCTCCCTCTACTTGTGTGATCAAAATTTTAATTGATCCCTTTCCTTTATTATGTCAAATACTCCCCTATCACTCATATCTTTGTTTCTCTCTCCCTTTGTCAATAATTAGCACAAAAGGTGAGCTCAAATTATAGATAGGTTGGGGTGAAACCATGTGAAATGAGGATTATTTTCCTAATTTGGTTCAATCTAGATTACTTGCAAAAGATATTTAACTCAGTTTGATCCAAGGACAAGCTTCTTCACACCTCCAAATAAGGGTTATCTTGTACCATGTTGAGTTAAACACTTATAGCTCATTTTCTAAATCAAACACTAGGTTTACAAGCCCACAAACATGTCATATGCTACCACTAGATCCTTTCAAACAGACAAGCAATAGTGGTACCATACAAGCATCAAATTCATTTGATTTTCATGAATGAGCCTATGACATGATAGGAATGACTAGATGCACTAAACAAGTCCTTAGCAATGGATGGATGACATGTCAATCAACTTTACCTTGCTTTGCTCGAAGGAGAGGCATGTCATATAGTGGGGGTGCATCAACAC
Organism: Miscanthus floridulus; assembly: GCF_019320115.1. Classification (NCBI taxonomy): domain Eukaryota; kingdom Viridiplantae; phylum Streptophyta; class Magnoliopsida; order Poales; family Poaceae; genus Miscanthus; species Miscanthus floridulus. The sequence goes on along the minus strand of NC_089594.1, from coordinate 73,148,710 downwards.
ATATTGGAGAAGTCAAGTATGTTCAATTCATTTCTTAGCTTGCAAAACCTTTTCTCATCAAGTGGCTTGGTGAATATGTCGGCAAGTTGATCTTCGGTGCCCACACTCTCTATGCAAATGTCCCCTTTTTGTTGGTGATCTCTTAAGAAGTGATGACGAACATCTATATGCTTTGTTCTTGAGTGTTGAACCGGGTTGTTGGTGAGCTTTACGGCACTTTCATTATCACATAGCAATGGCACTTGCTTGAACTTAATTCCAAAGTCATTCAAGGTAGCCTTCATCCAAAGTAATTGAGCACAACAACTACCAGCCGAAATGTACTCTGCTTCGGCGGTTGAAAGTGCTACACTATTTTGCTTCTTTGATGACCAAGATACAAGTGATCTTCCCAATAGTTGACATGTGCCCAATGTGCTCTTTCTCTCAACTTTGCATCCCGCATAATCGGAATCCGAATATCCAATCAACTCAAATCTTGCTCCTTTGGGATACCATAATCCTACATGTTGTGTATGCTTCAAGTACCTCAATATTCTCTTAGTTGCCTTCAAATGACTTTCTCTTGGTGAGGCTTGAAATCTAGCACACATGCATACACTAAACATCACATCCGGCCTTGATGCGGTCACATAGAGTAGACTTCCAATCATAGACCGATACATCTTTTGATCCACCATGTTGCCACTAGCATCACTATCTAAGCTTCCACTTGTCCCCATTGGTGTACTAATAGCTTTACTCTCATCCATTTCAAACTTTCTTGAGCATGTCCTTGATATACTTGCCTTGACTCACAAATGTGCCATTCTTCATTTGCTTGATTTGAAGACCAAGGAAGTAACTAAGCTCTCCAATCATAGACATCTCAAACTCACTTGCCATCATCTTACCAAACTCCTCACAAAATTCTTGATTTGTTGATCCAAAGATGATATCATCAACATATATTTGCATCACAAACAAGTCATTTCCAAGCTTCTTGGTGAAGAGAGTGGTGTCAACCTTTCCCATCTTGAATCCCTTAGAGAGTAGGAAATCCCTCAATCTCTCATACCATGCTCTAGGTGCTTGCTTCAATCCATACAAAGCCTTTCTCAACTTGTAGACATGGTTGGGTTTCTTCTCATCTTCAAAACCAGGAGGTTGCTCAACATACACAAGCTCATTGATGTACCCATTGAGAAATGCACTTTTCACATCCATTTGGTACAAATTGATGTTGTTGGCACAAGCATAAGCTAGCAAGATCCTAATTGATTCCAATCTTGCAACCGGGGCATATGTTTCTCCAAAGTCAAGACTACTGAGTGTAACCTTGAGCTACTAATCTTGCTTTGTTCCTTATTACTATCCCATCTTGATCTTGCTTGTTCCGAAAGACCCACTTAGTTCCAATCACATTATGATCCTTAGGCCTCTCAACTAAATCCCATACTTGGTTTCTTGTGAAGTTGTTTAGCTCTTTATGCATAGCATTGATCCAATCAACATCCCTCAAAGCTTCATCTATCTTCTTACGTTCAATGGATGACACAAATGAGAAATGCTCACAAAATGAGGCCAATCTTGATCTTGTTTGCACACCTCTTGAAATATCACCAATGATAGTGTCCAATGGATGATCTCTTGCAACATTGGTTGGTTGAAGCACTTGCACTTGATTGCTAGCATTTGATTGATCACTTGGTTGAGATGATGAACTAGCCATTTGTTGATCTTGCACATTGCCATTACTAGTGCTTGCTTGGATTTGATCATGAGAACCACTTGCTTGCACATTTGAGTTAGAGAGCACTTGGTTCTTGTCATCTTCAACATCTATCACCTCTCTAGGCCTTATATCACCAATGTCCATGTTCTTCATTGCATTGACCAATTGAGTGCCTCTTACATCATCTAGATTCTCATCTTCCTCTTGGGAACCATTTGTTTCATCAAATTCCACATCATGAACCTCCTCAAGAGTACCACTAGCCAAATTCCAAACTCTATAAGCCTTGCTAGTAGTGGAGTAACCAAGCAAGAAACCTTCATCACATTTCTTTTTAAATTTGCTCAATCTAGTGCCTTTCTTCAATATATAGCATTTACAACCAAAGACCCGAAAGTATGCTATGTTGGGCTTTCTTCCATTCAAAAGCTCATAAGGTGTCTTTTCCATCATGGGGTGACAATAGAGTCAGTTGCTATAATAGCAAGCCGTGTTGATTGCTTCGGCCCAAAATGAATGACTCACATTGTACTCACTCAACATTGATCTTGCCATATCAATCAAGGTTCTATTCTTTCTTTCAACTAGCCCATTTGATTGAGGAGTATACTTGGCCGAGAATTGATGTCTAATTCCAAATTCATCACACAACTCATCAATTCTAGTGTTCTTGAATTCACTACCATTGTCACTTCTAACTTTCTTGATGGTTGTTTCAAACTCATTGTGAATGCCCTTGACAAATGATTTGAATGTTGCAAACACATCACTCTTGTCACCAAGAAAGAAGACCCATGTATATCTAGTGAAATCATCCACAATCACAAATCCATATTTGTTTCTACCAATGCTAGTGTATGTGGTTGGTCCAAACAAGTCCATGTACATTAACTCAAATGCCTTAGATGTGCTCATCATGCTCTTCTTAGGATGTATATTACCAACTTGCTTTTTGGCTTGACATGCACTACATAGCTTATCCTTCTCAAATGTAACATCTTTCAAGCCTCTAACTAAGTCATGCTTAATCAACTTGTTCAATTGTTTCATTCCAACATGACCAAGCCTTCTATGCCATAACCAACACATGCTAGACTTAGTGATCAAACATGTTGACAATTGAGCTTCTCTAGCATTGAAAGCAACTAAGTATAGATTCTCATATCTAAATCCTTTGAATATCAAATTAGAGCCATCTACACTTATGATCTCTACATCATCCACACCAAATATGCACTTGAAACCAAGATCACACAATTGAGCTACCGACAATAAGTTGAAGTTCAAGCTCTCTACTAGTAGCACATTGGAAATGCTCAAATCATTGAATATTGCAATCTTACCAAGCCCTTTGACCTTGCCTTTGCCATTGTCACCAAATGTGATACTATCAATCCCATTGCTCTTGCTTTCATTGATTGAATTGAACATTCTTAAATCACCGGTCATATGTTGTGTGCACCCACTATCAAGCACCCAATGCCTTCCTCCGGCTTTATAATTTACCTACAAAAGAAGATCAATTCTTTTTAGGTACCCAAACTTGCTTGGGTCCTTGTAGGTTAGTCACCAAGGTCTTTGGTACCCAAATGGCCTTCTTCTTTGGGCCCACAATTGGTGTACCAATGAACTTAGCCTTCACACCATTGGCACCCTTATAAAGCATGTAACAAGAATCAAATTTGATTAAGGATACATTAGGTAGCTTGTTCTTGTTAGTCTTGCAATTTTGCTCTATATGCCCAACTTGCTTGCATCTATTGCAAAACCGACCATTGCCCTTCACAAAGCTAACTTTGGGAGTGACAAAGGCCGCCTTGCCTTTCTTGGGGGTATAGCCTAATCCCTCTTTGTTGAGAGAAAACCTTTGACTACCCAAGCACTTTAGCAAGTGGGCATCTCCACCATAGGCATTGCCTAAGGCACGAGTGAGCTCATTCACCTCCTTCTTGAGGGTTTCATTTTCCACCATTAGTGATGTATCATTCATAGGTGGAGTGGTAATGGTTGTGCTACAAGAAGTGTTAGTAGGAGCAACAATAATGGGTTCATGAAAAGATTCGTCAATAAGATCACATGTTAGTCCCACGTCACATGTTACTATCACTTGCTCCTTCTTGGCTTCCTCCTTCTTGACTTGCTCAATGAGAGAGGAGTGAGCCTTTTCAAGCTTAGAGTGAGCTTTGCCAAGCTTCTCATGAGTGGCATTGAGCTCATCAAGGGATTGCTCAAGAAATTTGTTTTTCTTGTTCAATTCCTTGCACTCCTTTCTCTTCATCTCAAAGCAAGTATGCACTTGCTCACACATGTCCATGAGCTCCTCCTTGGAGTACTCCTCATCATCATCATCACTCCTACAAGCATCACTTTCACATTCATCATCATCACTCACATCATATTTTACCTTGGTAGGTTTTGCCATGAGGCACGTCGATGGAGTGTCGAAGATGGAGGGCTTGTTGTTGATGGCGATGCTTGCTAGTGCTTTCTTGATAGATTTCTTGTCATCATCACTAGAGCTATCACTATCCAAAGAGCCATCACTATCCCATGTGACCACATAACCTCCACCCTTCTTCTTCTTTTGGAAGGTCATTCTCTTCTCCTTCTTCTCCTTCTTTTCATTCTTATCTTTCTTGTGCTTCTTCTTCTTATCTTCATCATTATCACTATTGTAGGGACAATTTGCTACAACGTGATCGGGGCTCTTGCAATTGTAGTATCTTCTCACATATTCTTTGCTCTTGGTGTGATCTCTTCTCTTTCTTGCACCATAGCCCTTCTTCTTCATGAATTTGCCCATCTTGCGCACAAAGAGAGCCATAGCCTCATCATCAATATCACTTAGATCCTCATCATCACTTGATTCTTTCTTGGACTTGCCCTTGTTCTTGGATGATGATGAGCTAGCCTTGAATGCTATACTCTTCTTCTTCTTGTCCTCTTCTTCCTTCTTGTCATCCTTGTCACCCCCTCCCTTTCCACACGATATGTCTCTTGTGTCATGACATCACCTAGTACTTAGTTGGGGGTAATGTCCTTCAATCCTCCTCTTATGATGAGCAATCTTAACATCTCAAATCTTGGAGGTAAGCACATCAAGAATCGATGGGAGACATCATCATCCTTGATCTTCTCTCCCAATACCTTCAAGTCGTTGACAATGACTTGCAATCGATGGAACATCTCCAGAATGCTCTCATCATCCTTCATCTTGAAACTTGTCAACTTGTCCTTGAGGATGTACAACTTGGCACTCTTCACCGCCGGTGTGCCCTCATATGTTTCCTCCAATCTCTTTCACACCTCATTTGCTCTTTCCCAATCCTTGATTTGCTCAAACACCTTGGAATCAATGGCATTGTATATGGTGTTGAGAGCCATTATATTGCATTGCTTGTTGATCTTATCTTGATTGGTTGGATCATCGGGATCAATGATAGCATAGTCATTCTCGGTCACTTCCCATACTTGATCATTGATTGAACCAAGATACATCCTCATCTTTCTCTTCCAATAACCATAGCATGTGCCATCAAAGAACGGTGGTTTGCCCCCCACATGGTTGAACACAACTTGAGCCATAATTTGACACCAAGGTTGTTAAGCCTTCAATCAAACGGTGACCACGGCTCCGATACCACTTGAAAGGTCATAATATGGCTAAAGGGGGGGGGGTGAATAGCCTATTTAAAATTCTACAAATCAACTAGAGCAATTTCATTAGTAAGACAAATAGCGAAATGCAAACTTGCTCTAGCTCTACAAGGGTTGCAAGCCACCTATCCAACAATTTTAGTTGCAATGATAGCTAGACACACAACTTGCTATGATACTACTCACTAAGAGCTCTCAAACTTTCTACTCTAAAGAGCTCCACTAAGCAAACTTGAATAGCAAAGCAAGCTCTCAAATCTAATTACACTAAAGAGCTTGCTACAACTAGTTTGCAAGAATATAAATGAGTGAGTAGGATGGTTATACCATAGTGTAGTGGAATGAACCAATCACAAGATGAAGATTAAGCCAATCACCGGGAGAATGCAAATGACAATAGACAACCGATTTTTCTCCCGAGGTTCACATGCTTGCCAACACGCTAGTCCCCGTTGTGTCGACCAACACTTGGTGGTTCGGCGGCTAAGAGGTGTTTCACAAACCTCATCCACATGATAGGACACCGCAAGAACCGACCCACAAGTGAGGTAACTCAATGACATGAGCAATTTACTAGAGTTACCTTTCGGCACTCCGCCGAGGAAGGTACAACTCCCCTTACAATCACCGGAGATGGCCACAAACAATCACCAACTTGTGCCAATCCTCCACCGCGGCTCCAACCGTCTAGGTGGTGGCAACCACCAAGAGAAACAAGCGAAATCCGCAGCACAACACGAATACCAAGTGCCTCTAGATGCAATCACTCAAGCAATGCACTTGGATTCTCTCCCAATCTCACAAAGATGATGGCTCAATGATGGAGATGAGTGGGAGTGCTTTGGCTAAGCTCACAAGGTTGCTATGTCAATGAAAATGTGCAAGAGTATGAGCTTGAGCCGGCCATGGGGCTTTAAATAGAAGCCCCCATCAAATAGAGACGTTATACCCCTTCACTGGGTATAACGCAGGCTGACCGGACGCTCTAGTTGTGAATACTGGACGCGTCCGGTCGGTATACCGGACATGTCCGGTAGCCCCCAGACTGCCACATGTCCTGTTCAAATCATCATAGCCGTTGCTGCTTAGTCTGCCGACGACCGAACACTCAAAACACACTTGACTGGACGCTGAGCCACCGAGTCCGGTCGAGTCCAGCAAGCCACCAGGGCCGACCAGACGCGTCTGGAAGAAACTGACCGGACGCTGAGCCTCAGCGTCCGATCGAGTACAATAAGCATCCACCGACGACCGGACGCGTCCGGTCATACCGGACCAGACACTGCCAGCGTCCGATCAACAGATCTGCCGAACACTGCTTTTCTAATTCATACCAGATGTGTCCGGTGTGGCGACTAGACGCGTCCGGTCGCTGAGTACGTCGCCAAATACCGGACGTGTCCGGTCACCATACCGGACGTGTCCGGTCACTCTGTAAACAACGCGACTCACTCCTTTTTGACTCTATCTCCTTCACCCTTGCTCAAATGTGCCAACCACCAAGTGTATCACCTTGTGCACATGTGTTAGCATATTTTCACAAACTTTGTCAAGGGTGTTAGTATCCCACTAGATCCTAAATGCATATGCAATGAATTAGAGCATCTAGTGGCACTTTGATAACCGTATTTCGATACGAGTTTCACTCCTCTTAATAGTACGGCTATCTATCCTAAATGTGATCACACTTGCTAAGTGTCTTGATCACTAAAACAAAATTGCTTCTACAATTTTACCTTTGCCTTGAGCCTTTTGTTTTTCTCTTTCTTCTTTTCCAAGTTTAAGCATTTGATCATCACCATACCATCACCATCGTCATGATCTTCGTCATTGCTTCATTACTTGGAGTAGTGCTACCTATCTCATAATCACTTTGATAAACTAGGTTAGCACTTAGGGTTTCATCAATTAACCAAAACCAAACTAGAGCTTTCACTAACCCACGCTCGTGGAAGGTAAGGAAAGACACCACCTCATCGGGACGAGGTTGCGGGAACTCCTCCTTCCCGGGGACCCTCCAGTGCGCCACCCCCCACGGCGGCAGGAACCCCTTCGCGATGAACGCCTCCAGCACCGATGCCCTCATGGTGGACGACCTCCAGTCTGACATTTCGGTGAGTTCCTCTCTTCTCCTTTGCTCTCTCCCCTTCTTTCCTAGAAACCTCCGCAGCTCTCAGGAACGCTCATGGCAAAGAGGAGGAGAGAAGGCGGCGGCAGATGAAGAACAGGCAAGGGAGCAGAACAAAAACCCTCTCCCCTCTCCTACTTAAGGAAAAGGGAGCGGCAGTTATGGAGGGATGCACCGATCGGGGAAGCCAGAACGACGGGGCGAGATTTTCTCTTTCTTTCATTTAATGCAGATAAGATGCGCCCTGCTCGATGGAACGTCTCCTGATTAGATAGGACGTGGCCTGGCCATGGCCCACCACTACCGCACAATCAACCACTACCACACGATGGGCACAGGAACCGAAGCACCACCGCACGCGAGCAGCTCCCCACTTCCCTAGGCCAGACCTAAAAGAACCAGAACGACAGGTAAGGATAGACACCGACTGATAGGTAAGGAAGCAAAGGGGTGCCCCATGTAGGCCACGCCGACTTCATCGTGGACGACGAGCATGGGTCCCGGTCGGACGTTTTCGACTGAAGCTCTCCGAACCCCATCACTCAGGTCGTCAGAGTCCTAGTTGAACTTTTCCGACTGAGGCTCTTCGAGCCCCGTCACTCCAGTCGTCAAGGTAAACATTACCAAAACCCCCTCTATTTCATTACAAATCATTCATACATCCATACGCGCATTCATCTCATACGCCTGAACCCCCCGAACGGTTAGGGCATGAACCGCCCGAGGGCTCGGGAACTAAGCATCGCATGTGCAGCGAAATGCACCAGAACGCTCCGTGTTGCGCCATGAAGCGGCGGCTTGCCTCATTCGATATGAGCAACCAAACAGAGCCAGGGGAGAAAACCATAGATGAGCACCGTGCGGCCTTCGCCCGGTCTGGCAAACCGGGTCATCTCAACCTTCTTGTTCGATCCTGAACCTCTCGCTAGACCCACAGAATCTCCATCGAGGGGAGGCCATCAGGCCACCTGGGTCGGTCTCCGGAACGACCTAGGCATCTGCCGGGTTGCAGGTAAAGGAGTAGTGGAATGCCACAAGAGGGCTATGCCGACCCCGTCACGAACGACGGACCCAGATTTCGCTCGATCACACCCGTTAGCGAGCTCACCGAGCTAGTCTTCGAGCCCGAGCGATCGGGACATGCGACGAAACTCAGCCCCTCTAGTTGTGAGGAACTGGATGGGGTAGCACAAAACAACTCACATCGACCCCCATGAAGGCCCGACAAGGCTCGAGGGCTTAAATGCCATGGGACCACGACTCCGAACTCGCGTCGACAGCATCAGCGACATCCGGCTATGGCTCTTGGGACCGCGACTCCGAACTCGTGTCGACTGGATCGGCGACATCCGGCTATGGCTCTTGGGACCGCGACTCCGAACTCGCGTAACAGCTTCACTAACTAAAACTAACTCTCTCGATCCACGGCGAGCACCGACGCCTAGGTCTACTCGCGACTCCACCTTACCCGATCCCACGGCGCGCACCGACGCCAAAGATCAAACTCTGTTGCATCCAAAACTAAGCTATCTCTGTTCACGACGCGCACCGACGCCAGGGCTTGTCTCAAACTAAACTTCCTCGCCCGATCCCCGACGCGCACCGACGCCGGGATCAGTAAGTTCTGTCTCAATCCAATCCCCGCGCTTAAAAACACCTCGGCTGCACAACGACGCCATGGTTAAACAAAATTATGTCTTAAAACTCAAAACACGCGCACCCACAGACACAACACAAAGAACCCCCCAGCCGGTTCTGCCCGAACCACCCGGGGGCTCGGGGGCTACACCTGCGGGTGCGCTCACGCGCACCCGCCAGCAAGACAAAAAATCCTCCGGACGATTCGGCTCAAATTGCCCGGGGGCTCGGGGGCTCCTGTCGGGTTCATAAACCCGGTGTCCCTCGAGGACCAGCTTCCACGCCTGGGCTCAGCCCAGGAAAACAACATATAGTTCATGGGCCGGCCCAAAAATCTAAAACACAGCGGGCCGGAAGGGTAGTCCGGTCGCCGACCGGAAGGTCTACCCTTAAGAACAAGCGCCCGCTCGACAAGTTCTTCGGCCCACCTCTCCGCCCGAAGCGCTCGCTTCGGGCACCAGCCGTCTCCGAGCGGTTTCTCCAATCGGAAGGTCTGAAACGTTGCTTCCTACTCTGACCCCGCGACTCCGACCCCGCGACCGGGGCTCGTGGGAACCCTGCTCACCGCTCTTCTCCGACCGGCGCACTGAGAGCCGACTGGAGCCATCCAACCGGGGGCTCCCCGTTCGGAAGGAACCAGAAGACGTGCGGAGAAAAGCAAGGCATGGCTCACAAGTCAAAACCACTGTACCAGGGACCATACCCTGCACGAAACAGTGCTCTGCAGCCACCCTGACACAACGTATTGTAGGGGCCGCTAGAAACTCCCATACGGAAAGCCCCCCGCGTGTCTCTGGACATCGATCGCAGTATGGGCTCCAAGATTTGCCATCCCAGGTGAACATAGCGCGGCTCCTCACATGCCACTAGGCATCAAGAAGTATTTGCAGGTACCGACGTCATCCTTTCTGAAGAAGATAGCTCGACCTCCCGTGCACATCTGACATCCTATAGCGACATCGATAGTATTGGGGGGCGTCAACCCTTATCCAGTTTTCATCAGCGTGGGCAGCATGACTTAGAAACATCCGTACTCTCTCTCTCTCACCTGTAAAGTCATCCCCTTCATCTATAAAAGGGGATGCGCTCCCTCCAACAAGGAGAGATCGACTTCTTCAAGCTCAGACTCACTAGATCGACATCAACACCTTACAACCGCAGGACCACCAAGTTCCGACTGCAACCCTTCCGGTCGGAGCCAACCGAACCTCTTGTATACCCCCTCCTTTTTCCTTCTCGTTTGTAACCCCACTACAGACTTCGAGCACCTGGGCTCAGGAATAAAGTCACCGGCCGACCCTGACTGGACGTAGGGCACGTTGTCCGAACCAGTATAAATCCTGTGTCATTGAGTGCTAGGCCACCTCCGATCACAACGTACAGCAAAACTATAAATATTTACTAGTTGGTTATTTTCTGCACCGACACATGGGGTTAACAAAATGAGTCCGAGTCGATTTAACATTGAAATGGATCCTCGATTGGGTTCCTTAAGCATACATCGACACAGGAAGCCTGACTTTCTAGTTTCGGCTTCTCGCTTTTAGCTTTTTGCTATTGATTTTTAATTTTTTTTTATCTTCTCGGCACACCAGAAGCCAATAAAATCATCTCAGCGTGCTTTCAACTTAGTATATTTTCTTATCAGAAATCAGCTTTTTAAAAGCCACCTCAATATCTAAGTGTTTGTTTTAATGTGGCCGGCCGATGCCAGCAATATATATATATTATCTGAAACAAACAATGTCTTTTCTTCTCCGAGCCAAGACATCTAGCAAAATCTGGCCGCCCACATCGATGGCCGGTTGTGCAGCTGCAGTGCTCATCTGGGTCACTGTCTAGACGCAATCCTAGGATGCCGTCCATGTGGAAACGATCACTAACAGTAACTGCTGTCGCAACCTCAAACTTCTCGAGTAATTTCTATAACCACTCCCTCCGTTTCAAATTATAAGTCATTTCAACTTTCTTAAAGAGTCAAAACTTCTCAAGTTTGACCAAAATTATAAAGATTTATAATATCAAATAGATATTACTATAAAAATTTAATTAATGAATAATCCAATGATTCTTATTTGATATTATAAATGTTATTATTTTATTATATAAATTTGGTTTGAAATGTTTTGAATCTTCAAAAAATTAAAATGACTTATAATTTAGAACGGATGGAGTCCAAATTACGGTGTCCTCAAGGAACTAACTCGTTCGCAAGAGGGTTCTGCCGATGTATGTATATTTTTCCTATAAAAAACCTCGGCATGCTGTTATACTCACGTTACCATGGCAACTCTATTTTTACCACCTGGACTGGTGCGGCAACACACCTTTCCACCTTTAATTTTTTTTCATATGATTTGGATAGAGATAATTTTTATATGAAATTGGTAACTATCGAGGAGATCTATTGTAACACCCTGTGTTTTGCATCATGATAAAAGCCACTAAAAATTTAAGCTTTTTAAAACTTTACAACAAATTAAAACCTTGACTTTATTTTCTACAAAACCATTTTTAAAATGTTTTCCGAAAACCCTACATCAAAACTCACCATATGCATTGTGTGTGAACTGATTGTTTGAGTGTTTGAGATATTTGAATGCTTGTTGATTGAATGCTTATGTTTGCCCTAGAATTTATTTTGGCACCGAATAAATCACCTTGGCAATTTCCCTCCAAATAATTCATTGATATTTTCCTTTCTAAATTCCCTTGACTATTCCCTTGATCTTCCCTTGAATTACCCCAACTCATCCACGAACAAGTTCCATTGAAATTCAGATTCAAATCAACTCTAATGTGCTTAGTTTATTTTTTGAGAAAAAGAAAAGGAATTCATAAAAGGGAAATGGAACTCGGGCTCAATTCTCCCCTCTCCCCTCTCTAGCCCGCGCCGCGGCTCGCTCCTCACTTCCGCAACGAGCCGTCCCCAGCCCAGCCGAGCGCACGCACCGTCGCCCTCTCCTCTCCGTTGGGCCGGCCCAGCAGCACGTCCTAGCAGCAGCACCGCACGCGCCCACTCCCGTTCCCCTCTCTTGCGCTCGCTGACACTGACACCTCGGGCCCGCTCGTCAGCATCGTCTTCCTCTCGACGACGACGATGGGAATACCGAGTCGTCGTACGTCGCCTTGACTGCGCCACCACCGACTCATCCCGACGAAGTGGATAAGATCAAGGACGCCACGTACCCCACCGAAGCTTCTTAGTGCCCTAGTCCTTTCCTCTCCTCGCCACGCGGCAGCTCCCAGGCGCTCGACCGTTGCCGCCGCCATAGCCGCGCTCCGGCTCCAGCTCACCCCCAGCCAGGCAGTGTATAAGATCACACTATTGCGCACCGCCTTAGGTTTGAACGCGTGCACGGGAAGGAAACTTGGAGCGTGCGGAACCGAGGTGCGACGAGGAAATATCTCACCGGCGCGAACCGACTTTGCCACCTTTAAATAGGCCCGACCCGAACTCCCCGGCTTCAACCAGCAGCACCATGAGCTACGCCTAGTCTAGGAACATACCATCTCCCCCTTGGTTCCTCCTCTGCCCTCCTCTCCCGAGCGCTAGCTCGTTTTCCCCCAATCCGGTCCACCGCGCTCCAAGCTCCCTCTCCCCAGTCTACCATAGATCGATAGGATTAGCAGGAGAGCTCCTAGGCCCCTCCTCTACCACACTCCACCGTTTGCTGGCTCTTCAGTCCCTCTGTGTGGTTCTGCCTCCGTGAGGAGCCGCCGTAGAGCCGCCATTACCAGCGCTCGACGCCGGCAAGGCACGGACGAACCAAGACACGGAGACCACACGACGCCTTTCCCCGTTCACTAGAACGCCCGGGAGGAGCACCTACTCGTCACCTCGCCGCCACCGCAGCCTCGGCAAGGCACCACCGCCGCCTCGAGCACCGGCCGTCACCGTCGACTGCTTCAGGCGTTGCGGGATGGCCTTGGGAGCATCGTCCGTCCTATTACATCGAGCTTTGATCGGAGACACCGCTGGTAACGCCCACTCCAGCGAGGCCCCGCGCCCTTCCCCCGCTTCGCCGCCGTGTCAACGCCGCCGCCCGTCGCCGTCCCTCCTCCGTCTTTCACTCTCCCTCTGATCCGTGGGCCCGAGCCATAACGGCGTCCACGCCAGTCAGATCAGTGGAAATGGAGATGGCCCACACGTTAGTGGCACAAGGCATCGACACACGGACCCCACGCGTCAGCCAGGCAGCCGCCCTCTGCTTTCCCTCGATCTCCGTAGACTCTGTTTACGTGGACACAAAGAGTTGGAGCGAGCGGTCTACAGCACAGGGAACCCTCGGCGCACAGCACAGTGCCATCAGGCTGACCCTGCCCGCACTAGCCCACACGTCAGCCTCTGGGCAGAAGAGAAAACACTAGGTACACCCGGGCAGTTTACACGGAGGAGTGAAAATCCATTTTCCATGCATAGAAAAATTCCCAAAAAAAATCTAAATAAACTAGGTACACCCCAAAACCTACCCAAGCTATTTAATCCCATTTTCATTATTCTAATTTCCAGAAATAATTTCCAAATTATATTCCACCTATTCTTTTCCTATTAGATCTTTGATAAATCATAACTCCTCCATCCTAAATCCAAATCACTTGATTCCACCACCAAAAATCTTCTAAAATAAAGCCCTAGATATTCATACCCTTGTTCCTTTATTTGATGACCATTTAAATTCTAGTTTGATTGTTCTTCCTTCTTATATTTAATTTAGCACTAGGCCGTAGTAGTAGCTAACCTCGTATATTCGCGAATGTGTGTGCACCATGACACATACTCTAATATACCCACATCCAATCACCTAAAATAATAATGTATATACATACATGGAGATGCCCGTGTATAAGACACCTATACGCCGGGGTATATACCTATGTATGGCTAACTTTACATCCCGCCTTTCTCCATTCTAATTAATCTTAGCCACATACATATGCATGTGCGTATGTGCCACTAACCCTAGTGGACCTATAGAGATCAGACAGGTTATCTATGATGACTTGGTCAGGCTTTCTCTTTTAGGTTCATATAATAGTGAAATATAATAATGTGGTCGGGTTTTCCACCAGATCACCATACCACTTTAGCCTAACCCGTAGAAGCCATACCCTATGGATGGAATCCCTCTATCCAACCCTTACTTCAAATTGACATAATAGTGATAATCTTAGATAGCAACCCATTAACCCAATAGAACCAACCCATCTAGGGTTGTTTCTTTCCATTTGATTGATTATGCTTGTCTTGCATGCCTTGCTTGGTGTTTCCCTTGTTTGTGTCGACGCTAGACGGCGTAGGATAGAAGGCGTGGATAAAACCCGAAGGAGTCCAGAAGATGGGAGCCAGAGACACAAGATCGGAGGAGGATATAATCGTCAGCAAGCGGAGGCAAGTCCTAACCCCCACCTATCCCTTTTCCTCCATAGTATATACCATCCCTTAACCACCCCCCTTCTACCACCACCACAGCTTGCTAACCTCAACCATAAACCCTCCCCTCTCCATCTCCATTAATTAACTAATAAACCCAACATACATTATTTAAATACTCCCTTTATGAATTAATTAATTATTATCCAAAATATGACCTCGGCAATTATGATGTGAATGATGATGAGTATGATAAATGGTGAATATGATAAATGGTTATCTTGATATGATATGAACTTGACTATGATAATGTGATTAATGATGATATGGTAGATGATTATCTGGATATGATATGAGCTCTATGAACATGAGGATAATAACTGTAACTTAAACTGGTAAACCTGAACTAAACAACGATACGGGGCGAGTGAGGGGTAACTTGTGTGGTACAAGTTACTTTGGTAGGATCGCCTAGTGAGGATTCCAGTTGGGAGATAGTCATCTTGGTCACATAAGGACCAGTTCTGTAACACCCTAAAATTTGCATGTTTTTTTTTAAAATAGCTTAAAATGGTTTATTTATGCATTTTGTGAGCATGCAAACTTAGAAAAACAATAACTTTGTTAAAATTAAAATCAATTATAAGGTTTAGCTACATGTTTGTACATACATGCTGCTGCATATTATTTTTATTATGCAGTTGAAACCAAACTTCAAAAGAATTCAAATGGTTTTGAAAATGGATTTGAAAAAACATTTGAAATGATAAAAAAGAACTCATTCCCTCCCTCTCCTTCCCTGGTATTTGGCCCGCCGGCCTTTTTCCCCTTCCCTGCAGCCCAACTGGCCGCCTTCTTTTCACCCGTAGGCCCAGCTCCACTCCCTCGCACCCGCCATGGGCCGGCCCAGCTTAGTGCAGGTGCGCCCATTTCTCTCTTGTGCAGCTGACCGCTGGGACCCGCCCTTTCTTTCACTGTTGCACCGGGCCCACTTAACAGCGGTGTCATCTCCTACCTCCAGCTCGTCTCTTTCACGGACTCTACTCTGGCTCAGAGTTTGCCTCCACGCCGACTAGACGATGGGCGTGCTCCCTACGCCACCGGCTCCTTAAATATCGAGCCCCCATACCCCGCTGCCCACACTGAACCCTAAAATGCAAGCCACCGCCTCCAATTGAGCCCAAGCCATGCAGCCATAACCCTAGCTCGTCGCCGTCCGTCGCCCTGAGCCACGCGCTGCCTCCATCTGCTCCATGCCGCTGTAAGTTGCCTTGGTGAGTTTGCCTTCGTCTCTTCTTTGATCTGGTGCTCTCGACTCATCAAACCGTAGCCTCTAGGGCCCTAACCATGTGCGCCGACAAGCTCCTTCACCATCGGTCATGGAAGCCGCCGCGCCTGGCACTATTCCAGCCAGTAGCCTCTCTCTCTGCCTCGTCTAATCTGAGCCGTCCAGATTGGATCCAACGGTTCATAACTCACCATACCCCTTCATCTGTCACATTAGCTAAAGAGCCCCTCGGTTTTATCTAAATAGAATCCGCAGTCCATAGCGTATTCCCAGAATACGTTATCTCTTTCTGAAAATGTAGATCCCCTCTGTTAGATTCAAAATACGTTTCCTTTATTTACAGTTTTGCCACTAGTCTTATTTAAGCTATAACTTCTTTATTTTAACTCTGTTTTGATCCGTTCAAGTTGCGTTAGATTTGTAATTGCGTAATCTACATGTTCATACTACTATTAGGTATGTTTTCAACTTTTAAAACTTGAGGTTAGATTTAATCTATTATTTTAATAAAGGAAATCTTGTTTAATTCATAACTTCTTCGTTTTAGCTCTGATTTTCGTGATCTTCGTGTCTGTGTGTTCGTAGGAACACATAGATTTGTTTTACAAACTTTTTATCTTGATTTTATGCCGATTGATGTACTATTCTAATCTATAGGCTTTGTTTGCTATGCATGATTGCTTTTGGATGCTTGTATGTTGCTATGGTTATCGAGGATAGACGGTGAACAATTCATGGGTGATCAAGAGTACTATTTTGATGAGCAGGATCAATAGGAACACTTTGTTCAAGGCAAGTATAGCATGGAATTATCCTTGTTTTCTATCAACTTTAATACATTTAATCCATATTTGCATTGTCACCTTGATAGGGATTCCCCAGAATTAAACTTATACCTTGTCTCCTATGGGGTATGCATTGGGTAGCTTTGCTAGTGCTCAACTAAACTATGATCTTGTAACTTGACTAATGGTATATGCAATAAACATTAAAATATGACTTTTAACAACTTGGAAACAGGGGGCTAGAGTATTTAGCTACTTTCTAAATGCTTCAGATTTCTCTCCCTAAGGACTTATCTGTAAGTAATCATCCGAGACTTATAGTACAGCTGTGAGGATCACATGGCTCTAGCTTTAGCTTAGTAGGAGGACTTTTTCTAGCTTGTTAGTGGTTACCTTTATGGCATAAGAATAGCTTGATGAATCGGGTATAGGACAGCCTCTACTCTTATGTGTATAGCGTGATGGAATTATGCCATTCGACAGGGGGTTTCTATATCTGTTTGCTGAGTGAATCTAATGGCCCTAACTTGTTAGACAAACCTTTAAAAGGCTTCATAGTGAACCCTACCTGCTCACCTTGGAAGTGTTTTGGAAGTAATTAACCCGGATATATGGGTATCACAATTCATAGTGAAAGTGTATAACCTCTGCAGAGTGTAAAACTAGTATATCAGCCATGCTCACGGTCACGAGCGACCTTGGAACCCTTATGGAATAGATGATCACTAAGAATTATTCGTTTATGCTATTCATTATTCATGTTTACATTGATCATGTGTTTACTATGGGATTAAAACAAGTTGATGCTACTCTTATGCTAAAATTGTGATAATTAAAAGCTGAATGTTGTTAAACCTGTGTCAAGCCTTTTGAGCCTCATGAACCCCATGCTACACTTATTGAGTACAACATGTACTTATGCTTGTTTATTTTCATCATTTGGATAAAAATCCTAGATGGGTAACATATGGCTATGGTAATGACGACTTTCCTGAGGATTACTAGACTTGTGGTCAACCAGTTGATATCCCTGTGATATGGAGCTTCCACGAGAGATTTTTCTTTATACTTCCGTTAAATTTATGTGAAGACTATGTCTTATTATACGTGATGTAGTAAACACTTGTGATGATATTATCTATAATTTGTCGGCTTATGTGTGTGACTGATCTCTGGGCGCACATAAGATTATGCATCCCATTTTATCCTTAAAATTGGGTGTGACAGGTTCGTAGGCCATCTCGCCTAGTGAGATATTTCGTACAGCCATATATCTATATGGGCAGACTTGATCTCTCACTCCGTTAGATAGAACTACTAGGATGCTGGTGTTGGCAACAGATTATCAGGAGAAGACATGGATGCTATGTGATCTTTTGTGGTCCGGTTGGCATGGTTGCTATGTGGTCTTCCATGTAAAGCCCGTTGATTTTTTGCCACGTTCGAGCCCGTACTTATTGTTAAACTGGATGATTTGGTATCATCCGAAATATTGAGATGGGATGATTTGGTATAATCCAAAATATTGAGATGAGATGATTTGGTATCCTCCCGAGTTTAGTGTGTTTTCCATCCCCTAAGAAGCCGTGGTAGAATTATATGGAAATCTAAGGTCGTGTACATTGGGGAACGGGTCTCGTTAGGCCTATCGCACCACTGGCCCTTGTGTCGGCTATGCCTATCATGTGGGGAAAGTGTACACCCTCTACAGAGCATATTGAATCTATTCGAATAGCCATGTCCTTGGAATGGGCAGATGCTAGGATGAGGTCACCTATATTAGACTTCTTTTTAAAATGGAAATGTGATAATCTGGTAAGATGTGTTGTACTAATTTAGTAAATTGTAATTAACCCCGGGAACTGGCGAGAATGGTAATACTCTGTCATGGCATAACCTAAAATTATAATTACCTCACCCTATAACTACATCTCCACCATAACCACCTCCACATATAGCCTTCACCATCCACCTCACCTTTACCCCAAAGTTAGGGCTTGCTGAATACTTTATGTACTCAACCCCCCTCCATTCTATGTTTTTAGGAGAGAAGCTACAGGCAAACATACGAGGATGAAGCTATCGAGAACTGCGCAAGGATAGGACGACAGAGCTATACGACTACACAAGGGAGCTACGCTAGGACTACGAGGATTGGGACATAGGAATGCGCTTAAGGAATAAGTCTAGAGTTACGTCCTCACTCTAAGTTGCTTGTAGGAATAGAGCCATGACGACATAGGACTGCTGTCTTAGAACTCTGATATATGATATAAGGACAATGACCCAAGCTATGTAAAACGAATCATATAATGTGCTTTCCCTGTTAGCAGTAAAAGTATGGTTTTTTATATCAATTTTGTTAGAATTGTGCGTATGTATCAGCTACTGATCCAGGAACTGATACACGATGCACAAAGGACCCTAAATTAGGGGCCCGACATCTATAAACTTCATGATTTGAGTTTTTTCATTTGAAGTTATTAAAACTTACAAAACGTGATACAAACTATCAGTGACATATTAAGAACAAGGTCTAGTTATAATCATATTTTGTTCATACTGAGTTGGACACAGAATTCAAACTAGGAGATGGTTCTGAAATAAGCTTCTAGAAATATAGCTGACTCGGTGCACATCCTCTCAAAGTACACTATCCAAACTTGTATATAATATATAGTTCAACATAAAATGCTACTGTAACAAATATTCTAGGGCAATTCCTCTAAATATTTCCTTTAGAAAGGCTTTAGTGGGAATTAAGCTGGTTGAGTGGAATAACTTAGTAGCAAGAGTCACGAGCATTAACTTAGAAGTTGGACGAGATAGGGGTTTTTGGCCACTTAAAAATAGTGGCAAGTTCCAAGTAAATTCCATGTATAAACACCTTGTCAATACGGGCATTAAAGTCCCACAAGATATATGACGTTTAAAGATACCATTGAAAATTAAATTTCTTCCATGGTTCATTAAGAGAGGGTGATTTTAGCTAAAGATAATTTATTAAAGAGGAACTGGAATGGAATTGCATGTTTTGTAGTAGAGATGAAACTATTCAACACCTCTTCTTTGAATGTTTATATGGTAAGTTCCTGTGGCGAGCGATTCATCTTGTTTAGGGTCTCAAGTCCCCTTTAAATGTAATGGATATCTTTCATGATTGGCACAAACAAAGGAGTAGATCAAGGCGCAGCCATTTTGTTGGAAGTCATGGCTAGTAAGAAATTATATGTTTTTTAATAATTGGTAACCTAAATCTTTTTTGCAGGTTTTATTTAAAGGAACACACTGACTAAAACATTGGACAGTTGCAAAGTGTGATGAAACCAAGGATTGCTTGTCCCAAGTTTGTCGGACGCTAGAAACGGCGACTATGCGGTTCTTTGTTTCTTTTGGATGACAATATAATGCCCGATTTGTTATTTGAGTGAGCTTGGTTAGATGTGTTGCTCAACTTTTGTAATAGTCTGATTCTCTTGGTTACAAGGGCGAAGCCAGATTGATTCCCTTATCTAAAAATATATGATTCGGACAGAATAACTTTTATATGAAAATTTTAGCTATTGAGAAGATCTTTAACTTTGTAATTTTGAATTTTTTTTTTCATTTGAAGTCGTTAAACTTAAAAAGCGACATATTAGGCACAAGGGCTTGTCATAATCATAATTTTTTTGTACAGAGTTGGACGGAGAGTAAATTTATGTGAAAAATATGGCTCTGTGCAAGTTCTACAACATTTTAGTTTTAAGGTTTTCATTTAATGTCTTTAAATGCTTAAATAATTTATACAAACTTTCAACAGCACTGGATCTATTGACATGCGTCTTTTCCCGTCTGTGTGAATATTGAAATATGTCTTTAAGCTATCCTGTGATTCGTGTTATACACAAGTGGAGTTTGTTTCTTTGGCGGGACTGCTATCTAGCGTGACATATTCAGATATTCTTGGAAAAAAAAACATCCTTCCATTTGACAAAATATTGGTCCCAAATATTTGAGAGAAGACCATTTTTCCATATCAAACTACTGTCCTGGTCTATTTTTGGATGACGTAACTCAAAACTAGAATCTTCTATCAAACACAATTGTCTGGGTCTATTAATAACAGATTAATTTGACCATATGACTGGCTTCAAGATGTTTTGTTGTTTTATGAAAATCTTAATGTTACTAATTAAAGACCTTCAATGGAGACTCTTTTATCCTCACAAGATATGCTAAAAAAGATAAATTCTAGAAAATCTCACAATAGTTAGAAATATCTACTCTTTAATTCGATAGACTCTAATAATAATAATTAGATCTATTTAATTTTCTAAGAAATTACCCACCTAAGCATTTATATAAATACACAAGAAAACTCTAAATTTATATCTAAATTATCCAGTTTTGTTATTATAAAAGGATAATTGAAAGTGACATCTTAAATTTGTATTTAAAATTTCTACCTCCGTCGTTATGAAAGATAATTTAAAATGACCCCGTAAAATTTACATCCAAATTACCCACATCAACCATTATGAGAGATAATGTAGCATAACCTGCTTTAATTTATACCTCAATTTCTCAAATTACTGTTATAAGAAACAAATTAATATATCCCACTGGTTTATCTCTAAATAAAATATAAAATAATTACAAAAGTAAATCAATATAAATCATGCTATATATATTTCTAACTTATACACAGTTAAATTACAAGTTATGTGACACCATGTAGACTACGTAAACTAGCATACATCAGCGAAAATATACCAAGCGAGCAAAACTGTTTCCTTAACAAATCTGGTACCTATGACACTGACAATTCACTTTAAATTGTACTCATACACGTGACAATAAATTATGTAAGTTGCTACTAAATAACTATACATATTTTGACTAAAAATACAACACACCAATACTGATAATTTAACTTATTTAATTCACTACTGTTTTTAAGAGATAATACTACTACACATATAATTCAGGACCTATAATATATTCTTGTGTGCCATGGTGAAGGCTGAAAGCATTGTTTGTCCAACTGTAGTAACTAAGACTATACTTTAGGAACTAGAATATAATTTTAAGAACATATGAAAGGAAAATTTTGAATAAATTATATGATAGATACTAGAGTTTCAACTCAATACATGGATAAAAATGATACAACAACTAAGAAGGTTAATGTTAAAAGGCAAAAGATAAATTTGAGAGGTCACAAGAATGGATATAACAAGATCGGATATAATTTAAACTTTAGTTTCAACTAAGCACATATTGAATAGCCGTAGGGGTGCAATGCTAAAACCTAGCATCACATTTCTTAATACTACTAACTGGAAGCCTTCATGGAGCATCTACATTAATCCTCACAAGAATATGTTAGGAAAACAAATAGATCTTAAAATATACTCACAAACTTCTAGCCATTAATTTGGACAACTTGAATCATCAAAGAGAATAACAAGCTATAATGACCTAGCTTGCAGCACCTTGCTAAGCATGATCATCATGAGGATTGCGCATAAGAAAGATTCCTATTTGCAAGTCCTGACTTGGTTAGGTGGACGGTCCGGTCTATTGTACAGATGGACAGTGAAGACACAACAGTGAAGAACCTACACCGAACAGGTCCTAACTTGTTCAAGCCATCCAACCATTTCCAAGGATGGCCCATTAAAGCCACATAGAGCACATGCAAATCATGAGCATTATGTTAACTTATGCAACAATATTCACTTATGTAGGAGTGAGACGGTGATCGAGGAAATGCGCCCTGTTCGTTTGAGCTGATTTGGCTTATAAGCCATGGCTGAAAGTACTGTTGGCTGGTTTGGTGTGAGAGAAAAATATTGTTCATTGGCTAATAAGCCATGGCTTATAAGTCAAATACGACCAAGTGAACAGGCTGATGATCGTTGAGCTAGATGTTGAGTTTGTAGCTAAACCCACACTTGTTGACCACCAAGTAGAACCACAAAGTAAGCATATGCAATATTGCTCTTTTATAATTGCATTAACATGACTGTGTGCTATATGTATGTGCATGTTAATTATGCATGGCCATGACCTACATGCAACCTACTAGTAGCTTCATTCCTTGTTTGCTTCATGATCATGTCTTGATGAGTTGCTATTTCTTTTTTGTTGATAGTAATCCATGCTTATATTGTTTTAGTCAAGTAGAAAGTCGAGTATGTGATGGGTTTCTCACTACTTGCATGAGTTAGCTAGGATTTGGTGGTTTAGCAAATAAATGACTAGAAAAGCTAAAAAATGGCTTCGCTTGTAAAGCCACCAAGGAGCCATAATCCCTTTTCTTGTAGCACATCTCTATATTTCAGGTGCCTGAATTTTAAGATGATTGCAGGCAACACTGTTGTACAACCAATTAGTATAAGTAAATTGTTATGTTTGTGATTTATTATTTGTCTTTGTATCATAACATATATATTTTTTTGTTCTTGTCTGACTATAGGTACAATTATAAATTGTTAATTGTCTTTGTGGCAACACGGATAAGATTTTGTCGAGTTTATTATTTTTTTCTAATTGTTTTTTCATTCTCAGAACCAAAAATTATAGTATGCCTACATAAATTGCATCGAACTAAAGCTGTAATTTTAGTATAAAATATTTGCAACGATCATTGCCTAAAAGGAAGCTAAAATTTAGGCACCTGAACTTTAGCAAGTCCCTTTTTTGAGTTAGGAGCTGAAGCTAAAATTTTTAGCTTCTATTGGCTCCTCTAAAAAATACTCTCCAAAACCATTTTGCCAAACATTTTTTACAAGGTGCTTTAGCTACACTAGAGAAGCTATTCCACCAGAAGAGCTAGAACTGAGGACATTTTAGGAGAAGCATGCAAGAACCCTGCGAAATTATCCCTTAGATAGTCCTTAGGATATATAATAACATATATTAAGACATAGGGAGTCTGACACGGTGGACATGCTTGTATCTACCATACTAATTTATTGGAGAAATGCTATTATGTGAATAGGAAAAAAACATCATTTAGTACAGAACAAAATTAACTACCTCAGGCCAACACCAGTAACAAATTTGATTTTGTTTATTACTAACCGTGGCATATTATTTTTAGTGTTTTGAGTTGATGAATGAAAAACACCACCAACAATGCATTGAGAAATTTTGTTGTTTCATAAATTGGACATAACATTCAATATAATTGCAGCAGCAGCCTCGGACTATCTGCGGGTAGGCACGGACTGTCCGGTGTCTAGAGCAGCGAAACACGACCGAAAGAAGACCACCTGCTCGTGATGTGAACAGTAACGGCAGACTGTCTGGGGGTCAGGGGCGGAATGTCCGCGGGTCGCGAAATCAACACGAACAGAGTTGCCAGAAAATCGCCCGGAACAAAGAGAAATCCGATTTGCAGCCAAATCTCAACCAACTGCCACCAAATTTGAACCAAAGGGTCACAAGGCAGTGGGTCAGCTACCCCTAAGAGATCATCGCCCAATTTGAAGCCATTCAACGGGAAACAGGATGAACGCGAAAAACGCCGGTTTTTCTCCCCAAAAGCTTGAATTGCCCCGATCTATGAACTCATGAGGAATTAGATGAAATCCTTCGGTGCAAGGGATCAACTCACGTCTTAGTCCATCTCAGATAAAAAGAATGAATCAAAACGCTCTCCAAATGACGAATCGACGCAAGAACAAAGAGGGGGAAAACAAGAACGCGAAGAACACGAACGTGAATCACAAAAGCATCTCACAAATCGAATCCCGAAGGGCACGAGGAGGTTAGGGCCTCCATTCCCAACCAAAATCATAGGTTCAATTACACCGGGACACTAGTTCATTGGTGGACCTCTTGAGAAGAACCTAGAGAAAGGGGGAGGGAAATAGAGAGAGAGGTGGAAGAATGAAATGGCAAGAGGTGAGGGAGATTGAGGCTCCCTCATCCTTATTTAATAGGGCTATTACACAATCCCAAACACACCCTTAGATATTTTGAGTTGAACCACTTAACCCGAGGGCGTTAAGGTCCAACCCAAGATAGTCTTCATCCGACGGCCACCGCGCCCTTCATGAGATAGCTTCGCCTCAACGTGAACTCCTCGATGCCACCACGTGTCGTCTGTTCCTCCTCAGAACCTCCGCCCGGGTTTTGAGGCCAAACCCGCGAAATCATCACCTGGTGGTTTTGAGGCTCAACCCACCAAACCTTCACAAGTAGCATACTCCATACGCGTCCCCCGCCACTTGACGCGTGTCACCTCCATCCTTGACCTCCCAGGCGCCAAGTCTTTTAGAGCCTCGCTCGACTTGCACATCCGCCGTCTTGACTCGGTCAACACGGTCACTCCTCCATGTACACTTGCACTTGTCGATGTCCACAGATGTCAGCCACCGTGGCTGGTCACTCGGCCTTCTGGTCCCTCGGTACAAGCCTCATGTCCGTCATTTACCGCTCCTGGTCCATCGACACGGCACGTCCCTACTTGACCTACACCTCGCCGTCGACCATCGCCTCCGAGCTCCACACCTGCGCACCACAAGCCAAGAGACATGTTGCACAACTCAACTCACGCTATGGTTAGTTCACAAACTCAACCCAAGACGCGAATCACGTTGACAATCACTCATCACAAACCCAAACCACAAGGGCACATATCAACCTTGTGTTCGTAGTAAATCAATCTAGGGCTCAAAAACCATTCTCGCATTTGAAAATGGATTTTAGAGGTAACCTTGTTTCTTTATATTTCAGTCTATCTGCTCCAATGTGTAGCGATAGGGCCTGATGCTAAAAGGTGTTGCTCCTGGCATGAGAGGAATATGGTGATCCCAATCTCGATGAGGGAGTTGTTTGGGCTCCTGAAAAACTGAAGTAAATTTAGAGAGTATAGTTTGGACTGCTGGTGGAACATCAGGCTCTATGTCAATGGACAAGTCACACACATGAACCACATGTTCATCAGCATTGTTGGCCAATAGATAATTCAACTGGCAAGCTGAGATTTCATAACATTGATGCAATTGAGGTGAAATCCCCTGCAGAGTGACAGACTTTCCCTGGTAGTCAAATGTCATAGCTAGTCTTGTGTGCCCACTGATGAACAATTGGACTATGCCGCTCAAGCCAGACCATTCCGATGGCCCTGTTCGCTTCTCTTATAATCCGTCTTTTTAGCTTGTTTTTTAGCTGGAACAGTGTTTTTCTCTCACAACAAATCAGCCGGAATAGTGTTTCGGCTTGTTTTTTCAGCGAAGCGAATGGGGCCGGAAGGATCATGAAATCAGTGCAAAAAGAATAACCTTGTACCCACCATTCACAGCTGGAAAACTGAGAACACTGCAAAATGCCTCCATTAGCTACTCTCACTATGGTCACTGGTAAAACAATCTTTGG
This sequence comes from Miscanthus floridulus, assembly GCF_019320115.1. Classification (NCBI taxonomy): domain Eukaryota; kingdom Viridiplantae; phylum Streptophyta; class Magnoliopsida; order Poales; family Poaceae; genus Miscanthus; species Miscanthus floridulus. The sequence goes on along the minus strand of NC_089594.1, from coordinate 73,122,754 downwards.
GTGCAGTTTTAAAAAAAAGAGCTCATTGGTCCATTAACTTTTACCCATGTTTCACTTAGGTCCATCAACTACGAAAGTGATTTTACAGATCCATAAACTTTTGAAGTGATGCATCTCTACTCCATACCCCTTCGTTTATCTTTTTAATCCGATGTGGCAGTCCACTGTGTCACTGATCTGTCTTCTGGAGGTAGTCCACGGTCAGCACAGGCAGCGGCGCCGCGTCTGGCTGCTCCACAGGGGCGGCGGCGATACCTGGCCACGCGTGAGCTCGCCACGGTGCACTATATCCAACCGCTCACCATCGTGCAACTTGATCATATGTAGATTCATAGTCTAGCCTCCAGCGGATGCAAGGCCAAACCAAGAACAGGGCCATGGTGGGCAACCTCAAGGAGGTGCAGTGGATGAGGCCATGGAGGAGGCCTTTGCGGTGAAGCACCTCGTTGGCGCCGATGCCGACGCCGTGGGCGTCGAGGCCATGCTACTCACCTCGGTGGCATACCAAAACCCATCCAAAGTGCTTGTCAGGATACGGCACGCCGACGTGCACCTCCACGTTAAGGTCACCGGGTTCGGCCAGCCCACCATCAGCGCCACTATCGCCACCAACCCTTGCATCTAGTACGTGCTGGAGGTGTGGAGCGGGAGGCGGCCAAGTGCACCGAGGAGGCGGACGTGTATAGCTTTGAGATGCTGACAGGGAATTCCCGTTCGAGGACAACCACCTATGGGGGGAGAACATGAGCAAGAACATTTGGCCGGCGAGCGGCCGCTGTTCCCGTTCAAGGCACCCAAGTACCTGACCAGCCTCACCAAGCGGTGCTTGCTGGCACGGGGACCCGGCGTAACGGCCGGCGTTCGCCTCCGTCTACCTCGTCCTCTGCTACGTGAAGCGGTTCGTGGTCATGAACCCTGCCCCCCCCCCCCGGAGCAGCTAGACACGGCACCGCCGCCCGTGCTGACCGTGGACTACCTCCAAAGACAGATCAACGCCACCATGGACAGCCACGTCAGATTAAAAAGAAACGAAGGGGTATGGACTAGAGATGCATCACTTAAAAAGTTTATGGACCCAAAAAAATCACTTTTATAGTTGATGGACCTAAGTGAAACAAGGGTACAAATTAATGGACCACTGATGCATTTAACCCTCTCGTTGGGTGTTTCAAAATTAGCCCTGGGCAAATTTTACCGAGAACCGAAATTTCGGTTACCTGTTCGGTTCTCAGTTCTTAGGAACCGAACTTTGTTCGGTTAAATCGGTTCCTCCCCTCGGTTAACCGAAATAACCGAAGAACCGAAACCGATGGGAGGAACTTGTAAATCTGTACCAAGAGATCAGTAATTGAGTTGTGAACTTGTGATTTGTGAATGCGCTGATGTGTTGGTTGTGGTTATTTGGTTGTGACCTATTGATTTGCATATGTTGCCATGTCATTTATGCCTTGAAAACAGCCAAAATGATGCTAAATTATTCTAATGTAACATGTTCAATAATTGGTCGGTTAGTTCGGTTCAAACCAAGAACCGAACCGAACTAACCGAAACCGAACTTGGTCGGTACCGAGTTTTTTGAAGAACCGATCGGTACCGAGTTTCCTGAGAACCAAATTTCCTCAAAAACCAAAGAACCGATCGGTTCGGTTCGGTAGAACCGAACGCCCAGGCCTATTCAAAATAGCAACCAGGTGACTGTTGATATAAATGGAGCACTAGTGCATAGGTGGGCTTCAATCCCGGTTGGAAACTGGCTTTAGTCCTGATTTTCCAACTGGGACTACGGATCCGGGACTAAAGGTCGGATAGTCCCGGGTCACGGAACCGGGACTAAGGCCCTGTTCATTTCTCTTATAATCCGTACTTTTCAGCTTGTTTTTTCAGCTGAAACAGTGTTTTTCTCTTCCAACAAATTAGTCGGAACAGTGTTTTGGCTTATTTTTTCAGCGAAACAAACGGGGCCTAAAGCCCACCCAAGACCTCTTGCCTCGCGTGTAGGTCCCTTACCAACTCAACTGCATACCACATGTGACAGAGTCCTGGACGTTCTCCTTTTGACTTAACCCATGGGAAACCTTTAGTCCCAGGTGGGAGACCTTTAGTCCGGGTTGGTGACACCAACCGGGATTAAAAGGTCACCATTTAGTTCTGGTTGGTGTTACCAACCGGAACTAAAAGTTTGAGGACCTTTAGTTCGGGTTGGTACCACCAACCGAGACTAAAAGGGTTATCAACCGGGATAAAAAGGGTCTTTGGTGCCTGTAAAATTTAGACTCTGAGACTAATGCTCACATTAATACCGAACCCCAACACAACCGAGACTAAAGGTGCGAACCGAAAGTCGTTTCTCTGCCACTGGAGGTTGCTCCTGTGACAGACTGACAGCCACGTTTGACAAAGACATCAGACATTCATCCTCAGATTCAGGTTCTTGTGCTACCATCGTTGGAACAGGTTCATCATCGCTGAACATTTCAAGGAGCTCTTCAACCACATGGAGTAAGTACTACCACTGGTTTCTTACTGGACTTCACTACTCCTGAATTAGAACCAGCGTCACCCTCTATGTCTTGCTGGACAGCATCTCAAGCAGCCTCATGCTGTCCACCTAACGCATCTGGACCAGCTGGCAGCTGACCAGGTGCCTGATCAGTCGACGGATCCTCAAACTTTTTGCCATCTTCATCCAAGTTTTTAGCCTCCTTATCCTCTTTAGGTTTATCTTCATCCATATTGGTGTCCATATCAATTACCTCTGGCTCACCAATGGGCATATCTTTCTCAACACGAAATTGTAGCTCATAAACAAAATCCCCAATAACTACATCCACTAGGTCCGGGATGAGATCAGGATTAAGCACAGCTACTTTCATTCTTGACCGTCCAAATTTCTTTGTGAATTTTGTGTCAACAGCACGAGGTACACCTAAAATTGAGGCAATTGCCCAAATAATAGGAAATTCTCATAGTTCTTTTGGTAAGCCACGAAACTGAACCCATACCTTATCAATTTCATATTTGTAGACTTCGTTTTCAACTCCTTTTTCAAAATGAATTTTCCCTTTCACTGTCTTTGTATCCATCGGACCCCAGTTCACTATATGATTCAAAAGTTCAGATGATGGGAAATTAGTGATAAAGGCATCGGTGCCCTTCTCCTCAATTACCCACTTATTTTTGCCAGGCAGAAGTTTTTCAAGTTCCACTGCCAATTGATCAGCAGTAAGGGAACCCTCCAACACACGCACCATGGCTGTTTTTTTCCTCTGAATTTAACTTTGGATTTTCAGCAACTAGAATGAAATAAAAACCCAATCCTTCTACAGCGTAGCCACACGGAATCGCAGTAGTTTGCATGTTCTTCAAATTTGGGCAAATCTTTGTAACATGATCACCATAACAAATGTCACAGCTAAGCGGGACAGTGCAAACGGATAAAGTGTGACCTTTAGTATGGCAACGATAGCAATAAGGTTTGCCCTTGCTCTTGTGAGCTCCCTGGAGGGATGACTCTGGCACTTCACTTTGCACATTTGAGACATTTGTACTTTGTGGGACAGTAGCCAATGACTGAGCTTCGGAAGTAGCTGGCACCGTAGTTGTCGTTGTTGCTGTTGTCTGGAACGCTGGGTCTCTCTCCCCAGGCCTGTTGCCGGGATGGCTACAGTAACGGGCCCGGTTTGCAGCCCCCCTGCTGAAGCCTCCTCCTGCAGGCTTTCAGCCGAGGTCGCCGCTGGGTTTGGCGGTCCAGATGGGGCTGCACCGTGCCCCGCCTGGTTCCTCGGCGCCGACGTCTGCTGCTGACGAATCCGATCGGCGTTGTCCGGCCAATTACCACGACCACGCCCTCCGCCTTGGTGACATCTGCCGCGGCCGTGGACCGCCACGTACGAGCACTAAAAGTATCACCACGACGATGCTCTCGTAGATGTGAAGAATCCGTCAAGCTTTCCTGCAGACAGGCCAGAGAGTATGCATTTTTCCAAATCTCGTGGACGATGCAAGGCGATGGAGTCATGAATATCCTCACGAAGGCCATCAATGAACCGAGTTGTGAAGAAAATCGCATCATAGGCAGGGTTATGGGCCAAAACTGAATTCATGATCAACTTGAAACGAGAGTAGTAATCCACCACAGTAGATGTCTGCCTCAACTGAAACAACTGACGCACCTGATCTTGATACTGGTCATGGCCAAAATTAAACAAGCACAGAGGCGATCACAGAGATCCTCCCACTATGGAATGGTCCCTTGAGCTTGCAACCAGATCGCAGCTAAGTGGCCAATCTAAACTAGAATTCTGAAAGCACCCCCATACACTTCAAAGTAGTCCTCACACTTGCGACGCCAGAATTGCGGATTCTCCCCATCAAACACGGGAAAAATCAAGTTTCAGATTCCAGGGGTGCGTGGAAGAAAATTTTGAACCATAATCTTATGCAGTCGTCCTGTGTGTTGATTCGAATGGGTGTGATGAGTATACACACCTTTGAGTCTTTGACCGGAGGTGGCAGTGGCACATAGGTCGTCACGACCCCATGAGCCGCCCCCGGTGAATCATGTCCTCGCGGCGGCCACTTGGCCCATCACGCAGATTCGAAGAAGATGCTCCGAGAGGCGGCGTCGAGTTCGACGTCCCGTTCGGTGCCTCGGACCAGTCGTGATCTTCAGCGCCGGGTGCTTAGCGATTTGCTCCACCATGGTGACCGCGCCGTGAGCGACGCGCCCCTTGACGATCTCCTTCGGAACGGTAACCGAGCGGCCCCTGATGGTGTCCGTGACACAGTGGCGCAGCTCAATGTCCCCCCAGGACAACACTTGTGACCATACTGAACGGGTGATGCAGGAGGATTGATGTGGCCAACCACGTAGGGCTAATTTGTCAGGCCGTGAGGAGTTTACTTTGCACGGCTGTCCAAGTGATATCGCTGGGTTTGAACTCTGAACCAGTTCCAGTTTCTCTGTAAGTGCAGGTTAGCTTACTCCATTTCAGTTTCAGTCTCCCGTATGAGGCAGAGCTGCTGTGCTTGATCCTTTTGTAAATATCTATATCGATTTCTACTTGCTCCACACAAAGGTAAAAGTGAGATTATCGACCAGCTAAGGGATTCTGCGTGTATGTAATTCAGTTGATCTTAATTCGTCCTTTCAAATTGGAATGCGAATAGGAATAGCTAGCTACGGTCACAACATTCCCAGTTTGAAGTTTGAACATGGCTGGCCTAGAGCTAGAGGCCGCCGCCATGGTACTAATATTCCTTGTATGATTGTGTTTACCGTGAACAGCATCAGGATGAAGTGTGTGTGTTTTTAGTACTGCAAACCACACCTTTCTGTGGATCACGCTGGGTAGCTTTGGATCACCGTCATGATCTGATGGGACCTGTGCCAGCTCTGAATTTTGAGCTTTGATTTGAGTTGAGTCAACAGATTGCACGGCACCAGCGACATAGTTTGCAGAAGTAGCCAGACATGAACAGACGAGATCGCAGAAGATTCTTGGCTCTGAAGTCCTGGGTGCATTCTGGCATTGGCAGTACACCCTAGATGGCTTCAGCATGCAGTCTCAGCTCCGTTGAACAGGCAGGGAGAGAAGGCGAGGCTGCAGCCGGTTTCCCCGGCTTCTGTCTGGTGTCTGGTGCCACGCTTGCGTTGCATTCATCTGGGCCAAACTGCCGACATTTTGGGCCCAGCTGGTCGCGTATCACGTCGGCCCGCGACGAGCTCGGGCCAGTATTCTCAGTTGTTGGGCCAATACTATTCATAATGGGCCACAGCCTAACATGTGGTCATTGTTCAGAAAGAACTGGGCCCGGAGGTCCTCTCTCGGAAAAAAAAAGAAAGGAAACTGGGCCCGAGGCCTGGTGCAAAGGAGCAGTAGTAATCCCTAATCCGTAATCCGGTCCAGTGTACATGTACATGAATGGACCACCACTCCAAGTCAGCAAGACACCAATCAACAACCAACCACAACCAGTAAGGCTAGAATAAACTTGATTTAGAACACAAGCATCAGCTAAAACATGTAGGATCCGCTCAAAAAAAAAAAGGCTAAAACATATAGGTGATCGATCGGAGGAAGTAGCTTAACTGGCTGAACAATAACATGGGGCATCGCAGCCTAGCTTCTATTCAACAAGTGCACCAGTAGATGGCGATGCATCGCAGCCTAGCTAGCCGCCCCCCGGCCGGCCGGCCCCGGGTCAGTGGCTCAGTGCAGCCAGCGCCCGGCCAGCAGATCGATAGGGGCTAGCGGCACTGAGCTGTCCGTTTCCAGGAATAGGATCGTCAGTCGATGCGTGCATCATGCTCGTGCAGATCACGCTGTCACGCAGCTGCCCTCCCGCGATCTCTCTCGTCGCTGAGCATGTAGGATATAATAATCTCTACAGCTAAAACATTGATAACTATTGCGTCCACAGGTGCGACACCAAAACCGTTCCATACACGATCAGGAAGGCAACGCGCACTCGCTTCATGCGATTAGCTCAATCCCCATAACAGCCGCAGCAAATTAGGAAAGGCAAAAATCAATTTTCATAACAGCCGCAGTAAATCAGGAAGACAAAAATCATAAAAATTCCTAGACCATTTTTTATGTAGTACTCTAAGACTCAAGGGTGATTGTGTGCCTTATCAGTCACGGTCTCTGGCTGTCAAAAAATCAAAGTTATCTTCGACATGAATCATACATTATGCATCGCTTCTCTGACTGAAACACCTAGCTAATCAAGTTAATTACAAAATATGTCAAGGTGCCTAGTACATCTCTGATGCGTTCGTTGCTTTATTTTGCCCTTGATTACAGGCTTTACATACTAGGCATGCCACATAATATAGTATTCATTTGATTTTTCATGATAAGACATTAATACCTGTTGTATGCATTTTAGGTTCCTGAAGGTACCTAGAGAGATTCTTTTCTGGTGAATGGTGTTGTGTTCAAGAAGACATTTTCATATGCTGGATTTGAGCAGCAACCAAAAAAGTTCATGAATCCGAAGATTCTTTTATTAACATTGAACTATAATTGAAATCTGAGAAGAAAAATGCAGAGGTCAGGTATCTGTACCGATTCACTCAAGGCCCACCTGCCATAGAATAGAATGTGTGCTCCATTCTTTACTTATGTTGCTTTATATGATTTTCAATGTTTGCTCATACTGGCTCCATGTTTCCAACATACCTGTAGATTATCTGACCCTCTGCAATACCAATCAATTGTTGATGCTGAATGAACATTATTTATGATAAACTGAATAAATGTGTGAAACCGAGTGTTTTTAGTATTTTTGTTAGGTATATTATATCTCTTACAAAAGCGTATGGTTTACCACAAAATTCTAAACACAATACATGGACTCGAGTGCGGATGTTTGTGTCAGGGTCGGGCTCGCTTGGACACCCTTCTCAAACATCATCGTCCCTATTGCACGGTTTAACAGTTTTTTTATTGACGCACGAAAGAAATGGATGTCGAAGATTTCTTTTTGCCGACATAAAACATTATCTTAGCCACATCACGGAAAGGATATCAGAGATTTCTTCCTGCCGATGTAAAACATTATTTTAGTTGAATCACAAAAAAGTTTATACAGTCGAGTTAGTGAGCCTGCGACGCCGCGCTCTCTGCTAATTTCATGAACTTTGCCTTTTGAATTAAAAATCACTATAACTTCGATATTTAATTTTACAGTATTGTTATCTTATCATATGATCCGTGCGTTTTTAGTATAAACGTTTAGTTGTCCCGTAGCAATGCACGGGCACGAACTTAGTTATAAAATAATATAAGAGCTGCGCACCCAGCACATTTGGAAATACGGTTGGCTGCGTGTGGATCCATATTACGTTTACGACATATACTAGGTAGCGTGCCCGTGCGTTGCTACGGGACAACTAAATCTTTTGTACTAAAAACACACGGATCATGTGATAAGATATCAATACTGTTAAATTAAATACCGACGTCAAAGTGACATTTAATTCAGAAAGCAAAGTTCGTGAAATTAACACAGTCACGGAGAGTGCGACGTCGCAGGCTCACAAACTCTACTGTATAGAATTTTTTGTGATACGGCTAAGATAATATTTTATATCAGTAGAAAGAATTCTACGATATCCATTTCTTTCATGCGCCAATAAATCCATTAATAAATTCCACTGCATCTCCATATAATCATGTACACACAGGTTCGAGTATATATGTAAATAGGTTCGTACACGTGCGTTGCTACGGGACAGCTAAACTTTTGTACTAAAAACACACGGATCACACGATAAAATAACAATACTGTAAAAGTATATGACTGACGTTAAAGTGATATTTAATCAAAAAGCTAAGTTCATAAAATTTACACAGTCACAGAGAGCATGGCGTCGCAGGCTGACAAACTCTACTGTGTAGATCTTTCTGTGATGCGGCTAAGATCATTTTTTATACCGGCTAGAAGAGATTTTCGATATCCATTTCTTTCGTGCGCCAATAAATCCACGAATAAGTTCCACCACATCTCCATACCATCCTGTACACGGCGCTGGCAAGCGAATTAGCCACAACTTATGCAATTAGTTTTATAATTAGCTCATGTTTAGTCCTCCTAATTGATATCTAAAAATTCAATGTGACAAGGACTAAAGTTTAGTCATGGGATCCAAACACCCCCTAGCTCTCGACTTCTGCTAGCTGCTCACTTGCAGCACCATGCCTATGTGTCTGTATGTATATACTCTAATGCTAGAACGTGTAAGATGGTCTTTAAGGTTGTCATTTGTGTATGCTGTAGGATTGTGATGCTTTACACTGATCCATGAGGGTGTCTATGAGAGTCGAAATTTTTGATGTCATTATGATGTCTAAGCTTACCAATCAGACAGAGACGAACTTGATTGTTAAAATATTTTTAACACTGCTTTTATATACTCCCTCTATCCCAAAATAGAATTCATTCTCGCTTTCCGAGAAGTCAACTTTTTTTTTAACTTCGACCAATTATAATACATGTATTTTTTACATGCATGTGGCCTCAGGAGTCGACCAATTGATTGTTAAATGTTGCACTTATTTTTTACAAACCTAGTTAAAGTTGAGAAAGTTTGACCTGCACACATCCTATAATGACTTATATTTTGGGGCAGAGGAAGTATATGCTAATAGGAGTAGTCAACTGGAAGTCGTGATGAACACAACAATACTTTCATATTATATGCTAATTGGAGCACGAAGAAATATAGGGGAATAGACCTATATACGAATGGTGGGAATATTCATTTAGGAAATTGCAGAAGGTTCACCAGTCTCACCATGTATAACCTGCACATCTTTTATTTGGCACCACTGATGTTCTCAAGGAGCAGCCACTTTTTAATTTCAGGTCTACATGCTGGAAACACTAAAATTAAGGGCTAATCTCATTGAGTCGTCTTGCTTGATCTTTGCCAATTATTTCCTTCCATGCATGATTATTGTTTCCTTTGATACATGTGGCCTCAGGTGATCGATTTGTTTCCTTTAAAGCAGGCGAGGATCGCAGGGATGGCAGTTTCTTTTTCTATCGCGTGGGGTATCGCATGGCCGGAAGGGAGGAGTCTTGCTTGATCTTTGTCAATTGTTTCCTTCCATGCATGATTATTGCTTTCTTCCATGCATGTGGCCTCAGGTGATCGATTTGTTTCCTTCAAAGCAAGCAGGGATCGCTGGGATGGCAGTTTCTTTTTCTATCGCGCGGGGTATCGCATGGCCAGAAGGGAGGAGCGACCCCAAAAAAAGTACGAATGGTGGGAATATTTGTTTAGGAAATTGTAGAAGGTTCACCAGTCTCACCATGTATAACCTGCACATCTTTTATTTGGCATCACTGATGTTCTCAAGGAGAAGCCACTTTTTAATTTTAGGTCTGCATGCTGGAAACACTAAAATTAAGGGCCAACCTCATTGAGTCGTCTTGCTTGATCTTTGCCAATTGTTTCCTTCCATGCATGTGGCCTTAGGTGATCGATTTGTTTCCTTCAAAGCAGATGGAGATCGCAGGGATGACAGTTTCTTTTTCTATCGTGTGGGGTATCGCATGGCCGGAAGGGAGGAGTCTTGCTTGATCTTTGCCAATTGTTTCCTTCTATGCATGATTATTGTTTCCTTCCATGCATGCAGCCTCAGGTGATCGATGTGTTTCCTTCAAAGCAGGTGGGGATCGCAGGGATGACAGTTTCTTTTTCTATCGCGCGGAGTATCGCATGGCCGGAAGGGAGGAGCGACCCCAAAAAAAAGTCGCACCGAAAAATAGTCTTACTTTTAGTCTTTTTAGTTGTAGGAGAAAATGACACGGTTCAAGGAATTAATTAATGGCAGATTTTCAACGTCGTGAATAGTAATGCTAGATTTCCAAAGCATGGCATTTGTATTGGCATGGTTTGAATCAATCTATTTTATCTTAAGGATAGGTTGCATCTAGATTCTAGACTCTAGAGTCGTCCCTAAAAATACATGCAATCTAAGAGCCACAGCTAACGAACTTAAAAAATATGCTCCATTTTTTTAAAGAAGTTGAAAACACAAATCACACCTAGCAGTAGTGGATCCATACTTTTTAGGAGCCCGGATGGTTTAATGGGCCAAGCAATAGAGTAGGCCTAATCTTCTCCATATATGGGCTACACAATAATAAAATTCTAGTGGAGTTGAAGGTCGCCAGGCCCTGGATCCACCAGTGGTTCCTAGAAGTTTTGGGATTATGGTCTAACCTAGTGTAGATGGCGGGAGAAGTGAGGTGGCACTGTACCATAGCAGGGCCATCACCATCCATTTTTGTGGAGGAGAACGATAGTTGTGTTAGTGTGGGGGTATTAACCCCTATACCCTTACGGCTAGGCTTGGGCCGGCCCGGACCAGGGGGTTTGGCCCATTAGAAGACGACGCGCGGCCTGGCCGATCCGTTCGGAGTCCCGCGCAAGGAATCAAAGGAGATTTGGAGATCAAGCAAGATCCTGGTTGGTTAGAATAGGAATCTTTATCCGGCCGCTTATGGCAATTATAACTGGTTAGGATTAGTTTCCAGATCTATAACCCTGCCCCCCGGATTATATAAGGTGGGCAGGGGACCCCTCTAAAAAACATCTCTCATTGACATACAGCAATACAATCAGACGCGGGACGTAGGTATTACGCCTTCACGGCGGCCGAACCTGGATAAAATCTCGTGTCTGTCTTGCGTCACCATCTTGTTTGTAGCTTGCGCAACTGTTTGCCGATAATCTACTACCTTGGGCATACCCCTAGGTAGACTACCGACCATATTTCGTCGATAGTGGCGCGCCAGGTAGGGGGTGTGCATACTGCTCTCCAAGCAAACAAGATGGTCATCATCCCCGGTTCCATGGTTACGCCGAACGGCATCACGTTCACCATCGGCCAGATCACCTGGACCACTGGCTCCGATGACTCCATCGCCATGACCACGGAGGAGGCGCGGATTCAATCTGCGTCGACCACTGCTTCACCTGCATCGGCTACGACTCCGACCATGGTGGATCCGGCTCCAGCCACGCCAGCATCGTCTTCAGCCACGCCGACAACCCATCGTCCGCTTCCTCGCTACAAAGGGAGGCAGATCGACAACACTGACCTGCTCGACTCCATCGATCGGGTCAGCGCCAAACTTGCTGAAACCCTAGCTCTGGTAAGTTCGATTCAAAGTCAACCTAATGAGCAGGTAACCACTACCCACAACCGATCTACCCGACCAGCTCAGGCCAGTCGTCCTGCACGACTCGGTACGGATCTCGTGGTCACATCTACTCCTGAAGGGCGCTCTGTTCGTTGCCGGCCAGCCCCCATGATGGGTCTCCGGCTCTCTGAGTACGAAGCCTCGATGGAGAACTACCAGGCCTAGCCCTACGGCCTGCGCAACTTCATCAACATGGTCCGGATTGAGGATTATCAAGAAGAATCGGTCCACATAGTTCAAGAGGGTGGCTCAAGCTCCTCGTCCGGCATCGCATCTAATGGCTCCATCCACACCGAGCTCCAGCATCATGACGATGAAGGCATTGAATACGATATGGATATCCCAGACCACGCACCAGGGTTCCCATGATTCCCATCCTTCCCACCAAGGCGAGGAGACTTGATCAATGTTGTTAGTAATGACGAACCACTGGCGGTCGGCGAAACAGAACAAGAAAGGCTAGCACGCGAAGCACGCAATATTGATCGGTTTAATCACCGTGATAATCGAAGCCGAGGCAGAAGAGGAGGCCCGACGCATAAGGGTCCAGCCACGCGACCTTAACAATGCCTTTGATAGGGTGGGGGACAAGCAGGTTTTCAGGACCCCAAGCGCCAATGTAGCTATTGCTATGGCGATAATGCAACGACTACCCAATACTCTGAAAACCCAGACAGTTCGTGATGATATACAAGCTTACCTAATGGCTCCTATGGCCCATACCCGTAGAGATTATAAATCAAGCCCGGGCTCCATCTGTCTCAGTCGAATCAAGCCATAGCCGCTAGTACTCAAGTCACTCACAACCACCCAACCAACGTGGCTCGCGCAACAACGACCCATCAGACAACCGTCAAGGCGGAAACGGTGGCCATGATGGTGATCGGGATGACAACCACCACCGAGATGACAACCGCCGCGACTACCGGGAGGACAATCACCAAGACAACCACGACAATCGCCGTGATAACCGTGGTCGTAGGATTAACCAGGGTGGCAACCGGGATCGCCGTGATGGCAATAACAATCTCCGCCATTACCTAGGAGAACATGATCTGCGCGATCGCATTAATCAAAGAGCCAATGATCGTGCATCCCACGAAAGCTATCGCTGTATGGAATACGATACTACCCACGGCCCTCTAGGTTTGAAGCAGTTTACTCCACACCTTCGCCAAGTCATATGGCCCAAGAACTTCAAGCTCAAAAAACTTTAGAAGTATGACGGCAAGGAGAACCCCGAATTATGGGTCATGCTCTACGACACCGCATGCAGATCAGCCATGGCTGACGAGCACGTCATGTCTAATTACTTCCCAGTCATCGTTGACCATGCAGGACACCAATGGCTGGTTAGCCTACCGGCGAACTACTTTGATTCTTGGCAAGAGCTCAAGCAAGCATTCATCGACAACTTCATTGCTACTTGCGAGCAACCCGGCAATAAATATGATTTACAGTGGATTCGAGATCGGAAAGATGAGCCACTGTGCGAGTACGTCCGGCGTTTCTCGGAGATGCACATCAAGGTCCCATCAATCTCCGACAACGAGGCAATCGAGGCTTTCATCACTAGTCTCCGCTTCCACGATGCCCTAAGGGACAAGCTTCTCCATAAGAGACCTGAATCAGTCACAGCGCTCCTGACCACTGCTAAGAAATATACGGATGCCGACGATGCTAAAAAGATAATCATCGAAGAAGCAGCAAGGGTTCCACGCTCCGACCACCCCCCACACTGCGACGACTACCATGGCAACCATGGTCAGAATGACAATTTCGATCGCTGCAACCAGCGCAACGACTCCTGCGACCACCGCGACCAGCGTAATCAGCGGCGTAATCGCCGTGACGATTACAGGGGCAAGCGTGCTCGGGAAGATGACGGCGAGGTCAACACCGTTAAAAAAGGTGGCGGACATGGCAACTATGAAGAAGACTACACCAAGGCATTGAAAGGACCCTGCCAGCTCCATCCCAAGTCAAACCATATCATGGAAAATTGTCGTGTTCTCAAATCTATCTACACGCGCCAACAGGCTCCGGATACATCCGACAAGCCTAACGACGCCGGGGAGTAGTGTAACGAGGACAACGACGATGAAGACACAGATCCCCATCATAAGTACGTCAAGCCAACTGATCGTGTCTAAACCATCATTGGAGGCAAAGTGTCCATCGAGACCAAACAAGAACGCAAGCTGCTCGCCCGCGCCTACTTGAACGTGGCCAACACCGACAACCTCATCGCCGATCCACGGCTCCCTCCTTGGTCTCACCGTGAGATCTCCTTCAGCAGAAAGGACCAATGGGCTGCAATACCTGAGCCAGGACATTTTCCTCTGGTCCTCGATCCTTGTATCAACAAGGTTCAGTTCGACAGAGTGCTGATTGACGGCGGCAGTTCCATCGATATACTGTTCAAGAACAGTTTGCTAGCCCTGAAGATAACCCAGGCGGATCTCAAGCCATACAAGGCACAGTTCTGGGGTGTACTCCCTGGATAGAGCTCTACACCTCTCGGGCAGATCACGCTACCTATGCAATTTGGTACCCCGGACCACTTCCGCACCAATTACATCAACTTCGTGGTCACTGACTTCGATGGCACCTACCATGCTATCCTTGGTCGATAATCGCTCACCAAATTCATGGCTATACCTCACTATAGGTATTTGGTGCTCAAGATGCCTACCGAGAAAGGGGTTCTAACTCTCAGGGGCAACGTATACGTAGCTTATACCTGCGAGGACGACAGCTTCAAAATAGCAGAGGCTCATGACCTCTCTATTCGCATGGCTGAGACCACGCTCGAAGCCAAGAAGACCCCAGCCGACCACCTGGAGATCCTAGAGCTCAAGGCCCCACGTAAGAACATCAAGTCCAAAGAGTACAAAACGATCCAGCTGGTCGACGGTGATCCCAGCAAAACGGCCCTTATCGGGGCCAACCTGGATCCTAAATAGGAAGACGCGCTCATCAGGTTCTTGAGGAGCAACGTGAGTGTGTTCGCATGGAAACCTGCTGACATGCCCGGGGTACCTCGGAACTTGATCGAGCACTCCTTAAATGTCGACGGCAAGGCCAAACCTATCAAGCAGAAGCTACGATGGTTCGCTCACGACAAAAAGGAGGCTATTAGGGTAGAAGTTACATGGCTTTTGGTAGCCGGATTTATCAAAGAAGTGTATCATCCGGAGTGGTTAGCCAACCCGGTTCTTGTACACAAAAAGAATAATGAATGGAGAATGTGCGTTGATTACATTGATCTCAACAAACACTGCCCTAAAGACCCCTTCGGCTTACCTCGCATAGACGAGGTCATAGATTCAACTGTCGGTTGCGAGTTGCTTTCCTTTCTCGATTGCTACTCTGGTTATCACCAGATCGCTCTCAAAAAGGATGACCAGATCAAGACATCCTTCATCACGCCCTTCGGCGCTTACTGCTACACGACCATGTCGTTCGGGCTCAAGAACGCTGGGGCTACCTACCAACGCGCCATACAGGCCTGCCTCAAAGATGAGATAAAAGACGACCTCGTTGAGACTTATGTTGACGATATAGTTGTTAAAACCAAGGAAGCATACACCCTTGTTGATAACCTCAAACGTACCTTTGTAGCTCTCA
Source organism: Miscanthus floridulus (assembly GCF_019320115.1). Classification (NCBI taxonomy): domain Eukaryota; kingdom Viridiplantae; phylum Streptophyta; class Magnoliopsida; order Poales; family Poaceae; genus Miscanthus; species Miscanthus floridulus. The sequence continues at coordinate 73,107,400 of NC_089594.1, read as the reverse complement.
ACACATTCCAATGGAAATTAAACCCAAAGAAGTGTATCTTTGGTGTTCCATCTGGTATATTGCTCGGCAATGTCGTCAGTCACGACGGCATACGCCCTAACCCAGAGAAGTTAAAAGCCATTTTGGACATGAAGCCGCCCAAAAAGGTGAAGGATGTTCAGAAGCTTACCGGATGCATGGCTGCCCTAAGTCGTTTCATATCAAGATTAGGCGAAAAGGGACTACCGTTTTTCAAGCTGCTCAAAGCATCTGAGAAGTTTGAGTGGTCAGAGGAAGCAGACACTGCCTTCACATAGCTGAAACAATTCCTTACATCACCTCCAGTCCTCACTGCTCCCAGAGATGACAAAACCCTCTTGCTTTACATTGTGGCAACTAATCGAGTGGTCTCCACTGCCATGGTGGTTGAGCGCGACGAGCCCAGCCACATCTACAAGGTACAGCGACCAATCTATTTCGTCAGTGAGGTACTCAATGAATCCAAGACCAGGTACCCACAGATTCAAAAACTGATCTACGCCATATTGATAACATCCCAAAAGTTGAAACATTACTTCGATAGATATCGTGTGGTGGTCATGACTGAGTACCCTCTAGGGGACATCATGCGCAACAAGGATGCGAACGGGCGCATCGTCAAATGGACAATGGAGCTATGCCCTTTCTCCTTGGAATTTGCAAGTCGTACTACAATCAAGTCTCAGGCACTTGTCGATTTCATCGTCGAGCGGACAGACTTAAGCACACCCACCTCTCAGGGGCCCGATGAGTATTAGAAGATGTACTTTGATGGCTCTCTCAACATCGATGGCGTAGGAGCAAGAGTCCTTTTCATGTCACCATCCAAGGAGCAGCTCCGATACGTCCTTAGGATTTATTTCCCGACGTCTAATAATGTCGCCGAGTACGAAGCATGCCTATATGGTCTGCGCATTGCGGTCAAGCTTGGTGTCAAATGTCAATATGTCTACAGAGACTCGGCTCTGGTCATCAACCAACTCAACAAGGACTGGGATACGACCAGCGACAAGATGGATGCATACTGCAAATCGATCAGAAAGCTGGAAGGCAAGTTCTATGGCATCGAGTATACACATGTGGTCCGGGACAAAAATCAAGCAGCTGATGCACTATCAAAGTTAGGATCATCTCGAGCCAAAGTCCCACATGGCATATTTGTTCAAGACTTTCTCACGCCTTCCATCGAAGAAGAAGATCCTGTGGTCGACAAGCCTCCAGACCAGCTATTGGTGGCTACGGTTCTGGCGTCAAACACCACCAAACCACCTCCGACCACTAGGGAGCCTGACTGGAGAGTACCTTTCATCAAGTACCTGACAGATGGCAGTGGTTACACTGATCGGATAGAAAACGAATGCCTGATGCGTCATAGTAAGCAGTATCTGTTCGTCGATGACAAATTGTGGCGCAAGAACGCGAAGGAAGAAATCTTGATGAAGTGTATAACCTAGGAGGATGGTGAACATCTCCTGGACCAAATCCACTCTGGCTCCTGCGGCAACCATGTGGCCTTGAGAACGCTGGTTGGCAAGGCTTTCCGAGCAGGGTTCTATTGGCCGTCAGCCATAGCAGATGTAGAGAAGCTAGTCCGCCATTATGAAGGTTGTCAGTTCTTCACCAAGAGAATCCACATACCAGCACATGAGATTCAGATAATACTAGCCTCTTGGCCCTTCGCATGCTGGGGACTGGATATGATCGGGCCTTTCAAACCGACCCCTGGGAAATTTACATGCGTTTTTGTGCTGATCGACAAATTTTCCAAGTGGATAGAGTACATGCCCCTAGTCCAGGCATCTTCAGAAAAGGCTGTCATGTTCATCGACCAGATCATCCATCACTTTGGCATACCCAATAGCATCATCACTGATCTGGGTACTTAGTTCACCGGGAACACTTTTTGGGACTTCTGCGATGAAAGAAGCATAGTAGTAAAATACGTCTCGGTGGCGCACCCTAGAGCTAATGGACAGGTCAAGCGGGCAAATGGTATGATATTGGACGCACTTAAGAAGAGGATGTATGGAGAAAATGACAAAGCTCCCAGAAGATGGCTCAAAGAGTTACCAGCCGTGATCTAGGGCCTCAGAACATAGCCCAGCCGCAATACCGGCATATCACCATATTTTATGGTTTATGGCACTGAGGCAGTGCTCCCAGCGGATATAGCTTTCAGATCAGCATGGGTAGAAAACTTCGACGAAGCCAAGGCCGATGAAGTACGGGAGCTAGAAGTGAATTGTGTAGAAGAGAAGCGGCTCAATTCTTGTGTATGTACAGCCAAATACCCTGCTGTTTTGCGCAGATACTACAACAAGAACGTTAAGGAGCGGTTCTTTGTGGTTGGGGACCTGGTCCTAAAGTGGAAGATGAATCAGGCTGGCGTCCACAAACTCACAACTCCATGGGAAGGGCCCTTCATGGTCAAGGAGGTTACACGACCAACGTCTTACAGGTTAGCTCACCTGGACGGTACAGACATACCCAATTCATGGCACATCGACAAACTTAGGTGTTTCTATGCTTAACTACTAAGATATGTACTCCTCTTGTACTTTCGATCTAATTGAATAAAGCTATTATGATTTCTCCGACCACTCTAATGTGTTACTTCGAAGCCTATTGTTTTTCTAACTCGACCGGTTAAAATCGACCACCATTCCTTCTTGGGTTTTCGGAGCAGGCCCTGTCTTCGGTTCCTCCCAACGCGTGCATGGGATCCGCTCTCTACGCTACAGGTGATTGGTAGGTCCCCTCTAGTTTGACTTGTGTGTGTCTACGTATGCACAGGCTACGCACCTCACACTCCGACCATAAGACAAACCAGGGCCATACAAACCTTTTAGGATGATGTGTCGACTAAACTGGTACAACTAAAAAGAACGCTAACATGTTCTCACTTAGTTACACCAACACGATATCCAAGCTTAAATATGTTTTCCACAAAACAAACAAGCTTATGCTGATATACAGTTACGTTATTACAAGCTTGCCTGAAAAGGCCCAAGTTTACAATAACACAACTACATCTTCTTCTACAGCTATAGCCTATACTATTGGTTGGTCAGGGCACGCGGCACCTGCTGCTCGCTGGGCCTGACATCGTGCTCGGGTCTCGGGGACTCTGGTAGTGATCGAGCTGAAGAAGATGGCCCCACCGATGCCTGGCTGGTCGAGACCATAGGCTTCATCGGTTGGCTTAAAAATGACGGCGCTTCCAGCTGACTTATTGATGGCGTTCCCTGTACAGGTGCTGTCGCGCCTCCACACAGGTTCATGTCACCAATTATTTTCACCAACAAGTCTAGCTAGGTCATCCATAGCTCCTTAGCCTTGTTTGGATCTACCTCCTTCAGGTATCCAGCCTCCAGGCGCTTGAGATCGATCAAGGGGTAGTGAGCACGTACCATGCTTAGCACATGTGCGCCTGTGTACTCACCCGCCTCCTTCACGAACTCCTGGAACCATCCCCATGCCTTTTGGCATCTCTCGATCAATCCTAGCTACGGCGTCCTTGGCACGTCCTCTGTTAGCATTGGATCGATGAGGTTTAGGACCGGCAAAATGCTCGTTACCATCTCCTGGCACTGATTTTTCCAGGTGTCACGATCCTGGGTGATCTCTTAGCACTGCGCCTTCCAGCCATCACGGTCTTTTATCACGGCCTCCAGATGCTTCTTTGCATTGATTTTTATAACTGCAAACCATATATGCTGTTGAGACGCTATATTATGCCAAACTATGGTAGGCAACAAAAAGAGCAAAGGGGTTTGCAAAACTTACTTTTCAACTCCTCTGTCATCTTGGTCGTGTGGTCCCAGAGCTGCGACTGGTCTTGCGCCAGTTTTCTATTGTCCTCTTTCAGGTGATCACACTCCATGACCGCACGACTGTTCTCCTCTCGGAGACGGACCACTTCGGCTTCTAAGCCTACACTACAGCTGTTACTACCCACAACGCAACAGCACTTGTCAGTAGTCATTGTGATAAACTGGTTACTTACTTGTTCTTTCCCGCTCTTTATTATTGAGCTGGATGACCAGGTTCTAGTTCTGGGATTCTTGCACCATCTTTTCATGGTTGGCAGCTTCAAGTCGCTGGCGCAAGCGTTCCACCTCCGCCATCAGCTCCTTGTTGCTAGCAGCGATCCCCTCGATCTGGTCGAAGCATTTCTTGTGGTACCTTGCGGTCTTCATTAAGTCCTATGTGCAGATGGCTATGTAAGACAACTACGACTAGATAGTGAGGTCAGGGGGTGAAGCAAAGCTTACCTGCACTTCCGTCACCAGCCGCTTCGCCACCCGTTCAACTTTTTTGGTCTCTTCGACCTCCAAGATTTCTTCATGAACAACCCATTGGTCGTTCCACCAATGCGACACATATACATGTTGTCACTTGTCCTACGGGTGGCCTAGGACCTCCTCCACTTCGTCCTCTTCGGGCTCTTCTTCGGGTCTCGGTGCTGGTCCGGCGCCAGCAGCTTCTGCGATCACCAAAGCCTTCCCACGGGCTTCAGCATCGATGAATGTGGGTTGTGCTCTCACCTCCGGTTGTTGCTCCTCTGTCTGCTCCGTCACCCTCGATGCTGAAGTGTTGCCCTCAGTAGGTTGAGTGCTCGGAGCGCTCATGCTTGGCTCAGTTGGTCCCTCGACCACCTGCTCGGGGACTGTTGTCTGGCTGCTCCCTTGCTGAGGCCTCGACGGATCTTCTGTTGTGGCTTCCTTGGTGACCGGCTGCTGGGCAGTCTGTTCTGAACTTATTGGTGGAGCCACGAAACTTCCGACTAGCTGGTCTGGACTTTCGGTGGACGCCGAACTAGTACATCCGAGATAAGTTCAGAAGGCAAGCATATTCAATACAAATTGCTAGCTTACATCAAGGTTACAAATACTTACATATTGGAAGCACGGAATGATGTGGCGAAGGCACGTCTCTTTGGCCGTGCTTGCTCCACGTGCTGTGCGGGTGACTCCTGGTCTCCCTCTACAGCCAGCACTGTCGCTGGGCCTTGGTGCTCGACCCCTCCGCCGCTTGTCCTTCGCGCTGCAGCGGTCGGTAATGTAGGTCCCACCGGCACGGAGGAGCCACCTTGCTCCATCGACTCTAGCTGCCTCCTCCTCTTTCGAGGGACGAGTCGAAAGGTGTCTGCATCCTCTCCCTCCTCTGCGTCATCGTCCGACAAAGTAAAAATTGCCTGACGACGCTTGCTGGTTCCCGGCCGCTTACCAGCAGCTTTGGCCGCTGCCTCCTCTCCAGCTCTGAGCACCGCCCAGTCGACATCCTTGATCCTGACGCTAGTCTGGGTGGTTGGGATAGCTCCTTGCGACCAATCTACACCAGGGGGTGGCGACACAAACAAGGTCGCTCTATCCCGACCATTAATCTAGGAAACAAATAGGAGAGAACACAGTAAGTTTCTTCTACAATATAAGACTATGGGTACAAGGCAAGATGAGTTACCTTTGGGGGAGGTCGGGCAAGCTTGAAAGCGTGCTTGATGTCGCTCAATCTGACATAATTTGGATCAGCTAAGTTAAATAGCTCTCCAATTCTGGCTCTGACTTCGCTCTTGTCAAGCGCCTCCTGCCTTGTCCTCATCAGGTCCACGCTACCTAGATACTCGTAGCCAGGGTGTACCCTCCTCTGGCAGGGCTGGATCCATCGGCTGATGAAGCTACCGACCATGCTCGGACCGTCCAATTTTTTCCATGGGATCATCCCAAATATTTCTGGAATCTATTCCAGGTGCTCGGGCTTCTCTGACCAGCTTGTCCTCTTCTCTAGGATATACCCCACGTCACACAGCGTGATCGTGTTCGGCTCTTTGTGGATGTAGAACCATTTCTTGTACCAGTCATCAAGCGACGTGTTCCATGGGCAGTGTAGGTACTGGGCTTTCATGCCATCACGGAGGTTGAGGTACACACCTCCGGCAATCTTCAATCCGCCGCTTCCTTTCTTCCGCAGACAGAAAAGATGGCAGAAAAAATCGAAATGGGGCTGGAAGCCACCATATGCTTCGCAAAGATGAATGAAAGTGGTGACAAGGAGGATCGAGTTGGGATGCAGATTGCAAATCCCAATCTCGTAGTAAAGACAGAGCCCCTGAAGAAAAGGATGAACAGGAACCCCAAATCCCCGCTTAAAGAAGTCTTCGAAAACCATGATCTCACTTGGTTGTGGATCGGGGTACCCCTCGCCCTCTGGCGCATGCCATCCTGTGAGCTCCTTGTTGTGGAGTACCCCCATGGTGACAAGGTCTTCAATGGTCTACTCGATGCTTCTCGATTCCACCACTCCTTTGCCATGACTCTGGCTTTCTTCTGCGCATCGCTTTTTGCCATGAATCTGTCCTTGTTGATGAACGCGGAACTGGCGGAAGATTGATTGGTATTAGGGTTGGCGAGAGGAAGAAGATGGCTGTGGCTGCGAATGGCAATGGGGTGCAGTAAAAAGTAACTTACCTATCCTATACTGTATTTAACCCAAGAGTTATGCCGTTTCATTTGCCCGAGATTCTTGGGAGACATGCGCACGCACCGCAGATGGTTGTTTTCATAGCCTCGAGATCTATGCCAATATATGCGCCTCTTCGTTGCCAGTGTATGCGCCTCTTCGTTGCAAGTGTGAGAGGGCCCACGCTGACGCACCTACTTACAGGTGCCACGCAACTGTTTGCTTGAAAAGACAAGAAGATAGTATGAAAAGACAAGAAGGCAGTATGACGTGCTATACCCGTCTACTTTTTTGACCAGACGTGTCATATTGGACTTGACAGAGCAAGTAAATAAATAAATACAAAAAATAGTAGTACACGTGGCATATGGTTTTTCGCCGCATTTCTCATGCTCGGGGATTGTCCAGACCACTATCGTGCTCGGGGACTATTCTGACCACCATCGTGCTCGGGGACTGTCCAGACCACCTTCGAGCATGGGGACTGTCCAGACCACCTTCGTGCATGGGGACTATCTAGACCACCTTCATGCACGGGGACTGTCCAGACCACTATCGTGCTCGGGGACTGTTTTGACCACTCTCATGCTCGGGGACTACCCCGACCACTCTCCGAACATTGCTCAGAGACCGCTCTCCTTGGCTACATGTGATTTGTACTCACATATAGTTGAGAGGCATTCATTTAGACCTTGCTACAAGGCTGATACCTCGCCTTCCAGCAAGCTCGGGGACTACATCGGTACGATGCACCTGCCGGTGCATCTCGTATTGCTTGTACGACAATTGGATTCTCAACTTCAGTGGGAATTCTTTTTAAACCCTGGCACCACATGCCTACGTCACCTACTACCAGGCTCGGGGACTAAGTGGGCACACTTCACCTTGCAGTGAATGTGCTTATTTTATCGACCCCTACACTCTGACTGTTGGCCAAAACTACTATTTTCCAAGGGTCACTTACATTTCTTTTTAGAAATACAAGTGGACACACTTGATAAGGAAAGAAATCTTTTTCTTTTTTCTTTAGAGCACCATGCATTCTTCGGACAACTGAAATCTTCGGCTATAATCGTGGTCTACTGCTTTCTGTTCTGACCAGAATACTAGCACATTCGATTGGTCAATGTTTCAACCAGCTGGAGATGACTAGAAGACAGATCGCATTAGCCGAAGGAGATCGAACGGCGTGTCGCAGCATAATACATGGAGCTCGGGGACTAGCTGTGGGGGTATTAACCCCTATACCCTTACGGCTAGGCTTGGGCCAGCCCGGACCAGGGGGTTTGGCCCATTAGAAGACGACGTGTGGCCTGGCCGATCCGTTCGGAGTCCCGCGCAAGGAATCAAAGGAGATTTGGAGATCAAGCAAGATCCTGGTTGGTTAGAATAGGAATCCTTATCCGGCCGCTTATGGCAATTGTAACTGGTTAGGATTAGTTTCCAGATCTATAACCCTGCCCCCCGGATTATATAAGGCGGGCAGGGGACCCCTCTAAAAACATCTCTCATTGACATACAGCAATACAATCAGACGCAGGACGTAGGTATTACGCCTTCATGGTGGCCGAACCTGGATAAAACATCATGTCTGTCTTGCGTCACCATCTTATTTATAGCTTTCGCATCTGTCTACCGATAATCTACTACCTTGGGCATACCCCTAGGTAGACTGCCGACCATATTTCATCGATAGTTAGGTAAGCGTGGGGAGCCAAGAGGATGGCCTAACAACCCTGAGTTAGGCCCTATTTGGCACAGTTGCAAATGGCTTCGACTTCTTGTTGCAATGCATAGGGGAGTCAGAGCTAGTGAAGCAAAAAGAAAATAGTGGCTTGAAAAGCTCCTAGTTTATTTTTCAGAGGGGAGAGAAAAAACATCTCTCCGCTATAGTGCATGAAGAAGCCAAAATCGGAGTCACTCCAAACTTTACCAAATGGGCCTTAGTGTAATAGTGTAAGGGGGAGGAGAGCAACTGTGGTTGGCTTTTGGTGGAGGAGGACGGGGTTGACTAGTGCCTAGAGGTGGACGACGGAGGAGCTGATTGTGAGCAAGCCCCATGCGGATGAAGAAGACGCTATGTGAGTCGTTCGATTCGGAAACAATTGCCATATTTGATTGCATGAAGAATAACCAAAAAAAGAAGGAGAAAATATGTTTCTGAAGTATATAATCAATTCACAAATTTCAATCCTAATAAAACATTTCTATCCTATGATTTTCCTAAACCACAAGCCAATAAATCGCTCTTGCATGCGAACGGAAGAGTAAATGTGGTTATAATAGTGATTTTACACTAGCGATCGAGTAGCGACATATGCATCTCTAATTCTAATCTCCTACAACTAAAAAGAACAAAGTGTGGATATTTTTTGGTGCGACATTTGTTTTGGTTCGTCCATCTACCCATGCCTGCGATCCCACGACATCTCCCACATGCTGCGTCTCCTTGATTGAATATTGCCTGCCATGTGATAGAGGAATCACGGTAAAATAGGAAGTAGAAAATTATTGTGCTATCCATATACACATTGCATGTTTGCATGCACCAGCATACATGGCAATGAGCAAAAGGAAAGAGAATTTACAAAGAAGGAAAGAGAATTAAGATAAAAGGAACCTCTTTGCATTTCTGAGAACCTTGCCAAATCTGCCTACATTTAATTACTTCCCCTCTTTGCATTTGCAAAAGGGACAGTTTTTTCCTCCTTTCATTTCGTTTCACGCTCATGTGTTCCATCACCCTCGCTTGCTGTTTCTTGCTGAAATTGCCCTTGGGTCTTGTCGGGTTCATAAACCCAGGGTCCCTCGGGGAATGGCTTCCGCGCCAAGGCTCTGCCCAAGAGTCTAAATACAACAGGCCGGAAGGATGGCCCAGTCACCGACCAAAAGGTCTAGACCAAAAGGAGCGGCACCCGCTCGTCGACCCCTTCGGCCCACCACTCTGATCGGAGCACTCGCTTCGGCCTCCAGACGCCTCCGGATGCCCTCTCTGATCGGAAGGCCTGGCCTAAAGCGATACTTTTGACTCCAACCCCATGTCCCTTCAACCGGGGCTCGTGGGAACCCTGCTCACCGCTCTTCTCCAACTGGCGCACTCAGAGCCGACTGGAGCCATCCGACCGGGGATGCCCGCTCGGTAGGAACCAGGAGGCATGTGGAGAAAAGCAAGCCAAGGCTCACAAGTCAAAACCACTGTACCAGGGACCATACCCTGCATGGAACAGTACTCTGCAGCCACCTTGACACAAACAGTATTATAGGCGCCGACATCTCCCTCTACAGTATTGTAGGCGCCGCTAAAACTCCCATATGGTAAGGAACCCCACGTGCCTCTAGGCATCGATAGCGTCATGGGCGCTGGGATTTACGTACCGGGTGAACGTGGTGAGACTCCTCACATGCCTCTTGGCATCAAACAGTATTTGCAGGTACCGACATCTACCATCCCTGACCTCACATGTCGCTAGGCATCAAACAGTATTTGCAGGTACCGATGTCTACCATCCCTGAAGAAGGCAGCACGACCTCCTACGTGCACCTGACATTCTAAAGTGACATCAACAGTGTTGTAGGCGCTTACCATTATCTTGTAGCCATCGGCGTGGGCAACAAGGCTCGAGAGGCGTGGGCAACAAGGCTCGGGAACATATGCACCCTTTCCCTCTCACTTGTAAAGTCGTCCCCTTCATCTATAAAAGGGGTGCGCTTCCTCCAACAAGGGGGACCAATTCCAGTGGATCAGAGTTCCTTAGATCGATGGCTCACAACCACAGAACCACCAGGTTTAGACCTCAAGCACCAGCTTGAACACTTAGCTCATAGCGAAGTTCCTGTCACTCTCGGTCCTTCCGACCGGAGCCGATCAGACCTCTTTTACACCCCATCTTTCTCCTTCCTGTTTGTAACCCCATTGCAAACTTCGAGCACTTAGGCTCAGGAATAAAGTCACCGACTGACCCTGACTGGACGTAGAGCACGTTGCCTGAACCAGTATAAATCCTGTGTCATTGAGTGCTAGGCCACCTTCGATCATAACGTACAGCAAAACTACAAATATTCACTAGTTGGTCACTTTCTGCACCGACAGTTGGCGCCGTCTGTGGAGAAGACGTTGTACGTTCAACACATTTTGGTCATCGGATGGCCCACTTTTCCACCACCCTCGCCGTGGTGGTCCCGGGCGATACGATTCGCTTTGGCTTGTTGGAGTTTCCCGCACTCTCGCCCGCCGAGATGCGGGTTCCACCCGTTTTTGAGCCATCCCAGGCCTTCCTCTTTGGAAGCCTGGACTTCATTGCCGACCGGCTCGGCATGCTACATCTCCATGAGGAGGCTCATGTCCCAGCACCCGTCGGAGGAGTGCCCTCCATCAACTTCGGGATGCATGGCTTCGACGACGCGGCATCTGCGCTTCTTTTCGAGCAAACTCTCTGCTCAAACCCCGCTGTGAGTAATATACACGCTGTTATTTACTTACTATTCTTTGTTTTCCGCTGATTACTCGGTGAAACCCCATTGTCCCCAATGCAACTGCCATACGACCGGTTCCCCTATGGCCTCACGTCTTCCATGGACACATACGCCCGGGGGCTCCGAAGGATGCCTGCGCCGCCCCCTCTCGCATCCGAATTCATGGGAATGGCGAGCTATGCTCCCACCTATTTCCTCGACCTCATGGATGATGATGGCGAGTGTGACGGCTCTAGCATCGATGACATGGCACCAAGCCACCGTCCGTCCTGGGAGTGCGCCATGGCGGACCCTCTAGGACACCCACCGGTAGAAGTGGAGTCCTCACAGACTCACACCTCTCTAGACCCTCACGCGGAGACCCCCGAGCTCACACTCGAGCACGGGGAGGAACTACAACAACAGTGGCTGCATCAGTCACCAATTGCGCTGGCACGCCCGACGCACCACACTGCGCCCCACGCGCATAGACCGGCGAGCGGCGCCTGGGGGCGCACCCGTCAGGTCTAGCACAACACCATGGACAGGGGGAACAATCCCCCACACTTCGCTTGGGTGAACCAGAACATCGCCGCCGTGGCAATGCTTCTGCGTGGCCTGTCCGAGCCAAACGACCCTCATGAACAGGTGATCCACCGGAACCTCCGGGCACTAGTGGAGACTGCCGCCATTCAACAAGCGGAGTGCTCCATATCATGACGCCGACTCACGTCCTCGCTCTCCGCTAGGGGAATGAAGATGCGGCAAATGGGTCGCTCCACCTGATCGCCGCTACAATCACCGAGTGCGGCATAGGAGGCTGCAATGGCACCTCATCTTGACCCAGCGACCGCTCCACACCAACCGCCTATATTCGCGTGACTCGGACTGAATCCAGACACACGCAGCAGCGACTAGATTTTCAGCCCTGATGGCTCGGGACCACAGACCTTTGTCCAAAACCCCCAACAAATGCCGCTCCCGCCGCGCTCCGACGGAGGCTAGGGCAAGGGCAAGGCCAAGCGCTGGGATCAGGACGATGGCTCCTCCACACAGAGGGGCAAAAAGAATAGAAAGAATCGCTGTCGACCGGCCAACTCCGCGTTGGTCGCCACGGCTGATCATGCGGGCATGCAGCCCTGGCAGGACCCTCCGGGCCACTTCCACGAGCTCATGGAGAGCCCATGCACCAACCACGACTACCCCGTAAAACACCTCTACAAGGACTGCTAGCTCCTGAAGCGCCTTCTATGACCGACCGATAGGCCAAAGAAAGAGAAAGGCGAAGAAGCAACAACCTTGAAAGGGGGCATGGCGGGCAAGGATCCGGACGACTGAAGAACGAAGTGATCCGACCAGACGCGTATCGACCAAAGGACGACAACGATGCCCATCTCTCCGAACTACTAGAACAACTATGTTGTTTTTCCCAAAGCTTCAATCTTACCATTATTCACTTAGTATATGCTCCTACAAAAGTGTGCCGACCCAAACACTTTTTGGCCCGGGACGCTCGAGGGCTCCACTAGGGTACACTACTATCATTATGCTTAATGACTACCTCCCTATTTTGTTTACATATGGTGGAATTCCTTCCTACCCAATCAACGGGATAGTTTGTTCCTTAGTTTTGCTTTACGTAGCTTTGCTTTAAAAACATTCCAACCGATCGCACCCCGCCTTTCCCTATGGTTACGAGCAGCCGAGCCTCATGGGCCACGCCCCGGACTCCCAAGGTCGCGGCCTATGGGACAAATGGGCAGGTATGAGAAAGAAAGAATAAAAAACAAAAGTATGCTAAGGGAAACTAAGGAACGAAAGGGAACAGGCTCCCCCGAATGGAGCAATTCCATCACAGAAAACAAAACCGACGGTAGTCATTAAGCACACAATAATATTTACACAGGGGCTTCCCCACAAACTTAACTTTTACATTTTCTACTACTGCAAATACTACTGTGACCGCAAGGGATCCGCTCGGTTCCGCTCCCTCAGCTTCGGCAAGCGCAATGGGTACCTCAAGGGCGTCGCACCCATAGATGCTCAGTAGAAGAACATGGAGCTCCTGACCTTCTCATGCAGTCAAGGCAGCTCCTGGGTAGGGGCGCAGCCACCAAGGTATGGCCACCATGGCTGAAAGAAATATCATCAAACTTTATTAACGGGCCAACCTAAGACACAGGTAGGAAGCAACGGGACGCCCCATGTAGGCCATGCCGACTCCATCACGAACGACGAGCACGGGTCTTGGTCGGACATTTTCGACTGAAGCTCTCCGAACCCCGTCACTTAGGTCATCAAGGTTCCGGTCGGACATTTCCAACTAAAGCTCTCTGAACCCCATCACTCAGGTCATCAAGGTGAGCATGTGTTCATTAATACAAAAATTGTTCACACAAGGGCTCACCCACGATTGATGAGCGCAGGTCCCGGTCAGACATTTTCGACTGAAGCTCTCCGAACCCCGTCACTCAAAACCATCAAGGTGAGCACTACCAACCCCTCTATTTCCTTACAATCATTTTATACATCCATAGGTGCATTCATTCCATACACCTGAACCTCTCGGATGATTCAGGCCTTGAACCACCCGAGGGCTCAGGAACTAAGCATCACACATGCAGCGAAATGCATCACAATGTTCCATGTTGCGTCACGAAGCGGTGGTTGCCTCATTCGACATGAGCAACCAATAGAGCCAAGGGGAGAAAAACGTAGATGAGCCCCATGTGGCCCTCGCCTGGTCAGGCAGACCGGGTCATCCCAACCTTCTCATTCGGTCCTAAACCTCTCGCCAAGCCCATAGAATCTCCATCGAGGGGAGGCCGTTAGGCCACCCGGGTCGGTCTCCGGAACGACTCAGGCATCTGCCGGGTTGCAGGTAAAGGAGTAGTGGAATGTCACAAGAGGGCTATGCCGACCCCGTTATGAATGATGGACCTAGATTCCACTCGATCATACCCGTTAGCGAACTCACCGAGCAACGTTGTTCGAGCTCGAGTGATCGGGACAGGCGACAAGACTCAGCCCCTCCGGTTGTGAGGAACCAAGGATGGGGTAACGCACATAACTCACATCGACCCCTACGAAGACCCAACAGGCCTCGGGGGCACAAGACAAACGCCAGGGACTACGACCCTGAACTCACTAGGATCCACGACTCTGACTCACTCGGTCCCACGGTGCGCACCGACGCCAGGATCCGCGAGCACCACCTTGTCCGATCTGTAAACTAACCAACTAACTATGCTTCCTACTATCCTCCAAAAAACCAAGGACCGCGACTCCAAACTCACGTCGACTCTGAACTCATGTCATCTGGCTACACTTTCGACTGCGCTCCAAAAAACCAGGGACCGTGACTCTGAACTTGTGTCGACTCCAAACTCATGTCATCCGGCTACACTTCCGACTGCGCTCCAAAAAACCAGGGACCACGACTCTGAACTCGCGTCAACTCTGAACTCACATCATCCGGCTACACTTCCGACTGCGCTCCAAACATCCGGGTGTGCGACCCCGATCTCACCCCATGACTCTGACTCGCTCGATCCCATGGCGCGCATCGACGCCAGCATCAACAAGATCTGGCTCATCCAAAACATGACTCCGACTCGCTCGATCCCACGGCGTGCATCGATGCCGGCATCAGCGAGCTCTGTCTCATCCAAAACATGACTCTGACTCGCTCGATCCCACGGCACACATCGACGCCAGCATCAGTGAGCTCTGTCTCGTCCAAGACTGACTCCCTCACTCGATCCCATGGCGCGCATCGACACCAGGATCAGTGAGCTCTGTCTCGTCCAAAACATGACTCTGATTCGCTCGATCCCATGGCGCGCATCAACGCCAGCATCAGCGAGCTCTGGCTCATCCAAAACACGACTCCGACTCGCTTGATCCCACAGCGTGCATCGACACCAGCATCAGCGAGCTCTAGCTCATCCAAAACATGACTTCGACTCGCTCGATCCCACGGCGCGCATCGACGCCTGTATCAGTGAGCTCTATCTCATCCAAGATGACTCCCTCACTCAATCCCACGGCGTGCATCGACGCCAAGATCAGTGAGCTCTATCTCGTCCAAAACATAACTCTGACTCGATCAATCCCACGGCGCGCATCAATGCCAGCATCAGTGAGCTCTGTCTCGTCTAAGACTGACTCCCTCGCTCGATCCCATGGCGCGCATCGATGCCAGGATCAGTGAGCTCTATCTTGTCCAAAACTAACTGCCTCACTTGATCCCACGACGCGCATCGATGCCAGGATCAGTGAGCTCTGTCTCATCCGAAACTAACTGCCTCACCCGATCCCATGGCACGCATCGACGCCAGGATCAGTGAGCTCTATCTCATCCAAAACTAACTGCCTCGCTCGATCCCATGGCATGCATCGATGCCAGGATCACTGAGCTCTGTCCCAACCAAAACTAACTACCTCGCCCGATCCCACAGCGCGCATCGATGCCAAGATCAGTGAGCTTTGTCTCATCCAAAACCCTTGACTGACTCCCTCACTCGATCCCACGGCGCTCACCGACGCCGAGATCCACAAGCTCCCTCTCACCCAATCTCTCAAAACAAACTAAAAAACCACCTCGGCTGCACAACGACGCCTCGGGTGACAAAATTCCAACTCAGACTAAAAACACGCGCACACGCCCACCAGAATAACACCCCCAGACGGTTCTGCCCGAACCGCCCAGGGGCTTGGGGGCTACACCCGTCGACAAAATAGAAAACCTCCCCTGATGACACAGAAAACCCCCTAGACGGTTCTGCCCAAACCACCCGGGGGCTCAGGGGCTGCACCCGCGGGTGCGCGCGCACCCTTCGGACAAGACAAAAATCTCCCAAACGATTCGGCCCGAATCGCCCAGGGGCTCGGAGGCTTTTGTCGGGTTTATAAACCCGGGGTCCCTCGGGGACTGGCTTCCGCGCCAAGGCTCGGCCCAAGAGTAAATACAACAGGCCGGAAGGATGGCTCAGTCGCCGACCAGAAGGTCTGGATCAAAAGGAGCGACGCCTGCTCGTCGACCCCTTTGGCCCACCACTCCGATCGGAGCACTCGCTTCGGCCTCTAGACGCCTCCGGATGCCCTCTCCGATCGGAAGGCCTGGCCCAAAGTGATACTTCTGACTTTGACCCCGCGTCCCTCTGACTGAGGCTCGTGGGAACCCTACTCACCGCTCTTCTCTGACCAGTGCACTTAGAGCCGACTGGAGCCATCCGACCGGGGACGCCCGCTCGGTAGGAACCAGGAGGCGTGCGGAGAAAAGCAAGGCAAGGCTCATAAGTCAAAACCACTGTACCAAGGACCATACCCTACGCGGAATAGTACTCTGCAGCCACCCTAATACAAACAGTATTATAGGCGCCGACATCTCCCTCTATAGTATTGTAGGCGTCGCTAAAACTCTCATACGGTAAGGCTCCCCACGTGCCTCTAGGCATCGATAGCGTCATGGGCGCTGGGATTTACCGTACCGGATGAACGTGGTGAGACTCCTCACTTGCCTCTAGGCATCAAACAGTATTTGTAGGTACCGACGTCTACCATCCCTGACCTCACATGCCTCTGGGCATCAAACAGTATTTGCAGGTACCGACGTCTACCATCCCTGAAGAAGGCAGCACGACCTCCCACGTGCACCTGACATTCTATAGTGACATCAACAGTGTTGTAGGCGCCTACCATTATCTTGTACCCATCGGCATGGGCAACAAGGCTCGGGAGGCGTGGGCAACAAGGCTCGGTAACATACACACCCTTTCTCTCTCACTTGTAAAGCCGTCCCCTTCATCTATAAAAGGGGTATGCTTCCTCCAACATGGGGGACCGATTCCAGTGGATCAGAGTTCCTTAGATCGAACCTTAAGCACCTGCTTGAACACTTAGCTCATAGCGAAATTCCTATCACTCTCGGTCCTTCCGACCAGAGCCGACCGGACCTCTTGTACACCCCATCTTTCTCCTTCCCGTTTGTAACCCCATTACAAAATTCGAGCACCTGGGCTCAGGAATAAAGTCACCGACCGACCCCGACTAGACGTAGGGCATGTTGCCTGAACCAGTATAAATCATGTGTCATTAAGTGCTAAGCCACCTCCGATCACAACGTACAACAAAACTACAAATATTCACTAGTTGGTCACTTTCTGCACCGACAGGTCTGTTCAGTTTGAATCCTTTCCCCATATCCCCGTTCCCCAATCCATGGTCCATCGCGACAGTAGACACCAGACACCATTTCTTGTGTGAACCATAGTTGATGTCATCTGTCTTCCATGGCTCAGCCTTCCAATCCCAAGAGAAGGTCCCTACCTCTCCCTGACTAGAGATCCGGCTTGCTAGAGGATCTCCTCGAGTCCATCGGGTAGCGTCTCGCGTCAGGCCACGACGCGGCATCCTTTCGATCCGCTTGCTCCCCATGGCATGCCGTCGTCTCGTTTGCGACCTTTGGGCCACTCCTACTGCTCTAGTTCGACCCTGACTCGGACCGCGTCAGCTTCTACTGTGTCCCGAAGAAGAAGGTCTTATCCAAGATGCTGCCCGACGTGCGCGGCAAGATGGCGTGTGGCTCCTCGTGTGGGTGGCTGGCACTCATGGACGAGGCGGCGTCCATGATGCTGCCAAATCCATTTGTCGGTGCCCGTGCCCCCCCCCCCCCCCGCGTTGAGCTCTCGCTAGCAGGCGGACACATCGCGGTGGCGTCCTCATTGGAACACGTGTCTAGGGTCCACAGCCGGTGGGTCCTCCATCCCACCAATGGCTACGGGGACGCGGATGCCGCAGGCAGAGCCATCAAGCTAGAAGACATGCAGGGCATGTTCTTCCGTGAGATCGTGCTCTCGACGCCGCCTGACGCCGCCGGCCGTGAGTGCGTGGCCATGGCCATGTTTGGGTGCTCCATGGAGGTCACGTTCTGCCGGGTTGGAGTCGACAGGGCATGGATGGTGCTTGACACCAAACTAGAGTTCTCCGTAGGGTCCATCGTCCACTACCAAGACAAGTTCTTGGCGATCGACTGCACTGGAGAAATCTCCGTCTGTAGCAGCAACACCGCTGGCGCTACTCCAACCGCGACGCTGCTGCCATCGTTGTCGCCATCTACGGGGCTCTGCCACCGCAGCTACCTGGAATCAAACGGTGAGCTACACATTGTGGGTGCCATGGTGAGCACGTTCCACGAGACACAGAGCTTCACCTACAGCAGCGTGATCTACAAGTGCAACCTCCACGATCGTACGCCGGAGTGGTCCGGGGTGAGGGACATCGGTGATCAGACACTGTTCGTGTCTAAACATTTCAATGAAAGCTTCAGTGGAACAAGTGTATCCAAGTACAAGGAGAACAAAATCTACATATATGAGCCATTGTATGGGGATCCATATGACTTAGTCCATCGATTGGAGATCGTTGATATTGCTACCGGCGCATCCGAAATGAAGCCCATCCAGGAAAAGATGCAGGGTTCCAAGACTCTAGGTTGGATTCGATCCAATCTCTGGAAGGATCATTGCAAGACATCAATCATCTCATAGCTTCGGACAATATCGCAAAGCTACTAAAAACTGTAACCATGCCCTCACCTCAAACATTGTCCAGATAAATGGATTACAATGAAAGAAATGGATATCAGAGATTTCTTCCACCCAATATAAAACATTATCTTAGCCGCATCATGAAAAGGTCTATAAAGTAGAGTTTGTGAGCCTGCGATGCCGCGCACTCCGTGACTGTGTTAAATTTATAAACTTTGCTTTTTGGATTAAATGTCACTTTAACGTTTGTATTTAATTTTTACAGTATTATTATCTTAACGTGCGATCCGTGTGTTTTTAATATAAATTGTTAGTTATCCCGATGCAACGCACGGACACGCCGTCTAGTAAATGTAAATAAATCTGTAAATAGGCGAATAACACCAAAACTCTCGTCACTTCCGGTTTCCTTCTTATCACACTTTGGGCTCTAGTGTATACCTGCATCTTCTACGGTTCTACCTATACAATGCTGTGTGTCCCACGAGGACGACGGAGCAGCATGATGATGATGTGAGCAGCGAGAGAAGCGGTCGGGCTCTCCGATTGAGGCGGCGCAGGGAACAACCAGAGGCGCGCGCTGAGCTGACGGGTACGGTGGTCGCCGTCGTCGTCGTCGTACGTGATGAGAGCGGCCGGCCGGCTGCCAGCTCACTCGTGGAGCCATGAGCCATCGCATCGATCCCCTTGGCCACACGCGCCGTAATAACGTACGTACCCCGGACGTACGTGTTGCTCTCTCACTGTCACTGCATGTATGCGGTGCATGCATCGACCGGCCCCGGCTGGCGTCCCTGACCGCGACTACTACACATGCATGGAGCCGACGCATCCGCTCTGCCGGCTGCCGCTGGCCGGACCCGATCGCCAATCGCCAATTCGCCATCGACCCCCGGCGCGGCGCGGGCGCCCGTCCAACCGAGCGCGCATCCGCGCGCCACGCCACGACGCACGTCGACGTCGCCACCCAGGCCGCCGGCGCCGATGCCGATGCATGCATTGCACGCCGACGGACGCTGCCGCGTCGTCCGCTCGCTCGCTATGTACCGATCGGTCTGCCGTCCTCCACTGTACACAGTACAGGCTACAGCTGCCTGCTTGTGCCTGGCGGCCTGCCACGCGCGGCTCGTCGGCCCCGACCGCGACCGCGACCGGCCGGCCAGAAGCGTGCTCGCTCAGGCGTGCGGCGTGCGGCGTGCGGGGCCTTACCATTGGCGGTTTCCGCTTGGAACTGCGCCGCGGACCTGCATATGCGTTGCTCCCCAACAAGGGCGCCCGGTCCCTGCGCTCTGTCCTCCCAGCCCGGCCGTGTCCCGTAGCACGTACCCAGTGGCAACGTGCAATGCCCGCCAATAGCGTGCGTACTCGATCGGTACTCCACGTCGTCGTAGATGAAAATGTAATGCTGATGACTGCGATTTCATTCGCTCGGAAATATAAAGTTTATTTACCTTGCGAGGAAGAAGCCAAGCTAACCCGGCAAAGGATTTATTCAAAGGAATCCTGGGGTTCGGGCATCGGGGTCGGGGCATCAGCATTCAGCATGCATGATGCGTCGCTCTCGAGCTTCAAGCAGGACATAAGCTAGCGCAGCAGGCGCAGGCCTCCTCTCGGCTCTCGCTCGTCCCGGCCGGCCATATTGAGCTACCAGCTGCTGGCTAGGCGGCGCTAGCTAGCTAGCTAGATGCAGCAGATGAGACGGAGCCTGTGTAGCCGGCCATCCAGGGCTGCAGCAGGTGCAGGGTGAGATGCATGAGACCAGGAAACAGTTGTAGGATGAGTCCTGTCTTTCCTTGCATTGTCCATGTGCATTATTGTTGATGCCATGCAAGAAGCAAGAATCAGGAATTCGCTCCATCGATCCTCTGCTTCGTCTGCAACGGAAAGCTACGTAACCTTTGTGGTTGTGGCCACCCACCGTGCTGCTTCCTGCTGTCGTCCTCGTCCCTACTACCTAGCTGGATACCTCTCTCGGACCTGCATGCTGCCACCTCCGTACCATCCGCAGCGCGCCCCGGTCCGAGCAGTCCCTCTCTGCTTCTGCTCCGCTCGACAAGCACTGTGCTTGCGCGGAACTGCACACCGCCATCATCCACCGCCACCGTGGCCGACTGGCCGGCGTGCGCTGCGCTATATAAGCAGCTAGCACCTAGCAGCACGGGGCACGGCCGCACGGCTCTACTCTCAGTGTCACACCGGCAGGGCAGGGCAGGCAAGGCATCATCGACCGACCGCGCGCGCAGCAGCAGCAGCAGCTTCTTCCTCCGAACCGACACCTGCTGCTATCCACCATGGAGGCGCCGCTGTACCAGCCGCAGGACGCGTTGCTGCAGCAAGCGGTGGCGGCGGGCGCGCTGATGATGGCCGCCGGGAACAAGGCGCCTTCGGCCACGGCGGCGGGGCCGGGACCGGGACCGGGGCGGGAACAGTGCCCGCGGTGCGCGTCGCGGGACACCAAGTTCTCCTACTACAACAACTACAACACGGCGCAGCCGCGGCACTTCTGCCGCGCGTGCCGCCGCTACTGGACGCTCGGGGGATCCCTCCGCAACGTCCCCGTGGGCGGGTCCACGCGCAAGCGCCCGCGCCGCCCCACCCGCGCCATGGCCGCCGCCGTCGCCGCCGTCATGGCCACGCCTTCATCAACAACAACGACGACGACCGCCTGGGCCGGCAGCAGCCCGTTCGCCTCCCCAGCACCGCTGCTGCAGGGCGCGGGAGGCGGCGGCCTCCTCGTCAGCTCGCTGCTGCTGGGCTCAGTGTCCGCGTCGGCGGCGTCGGCGTCGGCGTTGGCGTCACCGTTGCTCGCGCTCGGCACAGCGCCGCTGCTGGAAGGCCGGCTTGGCTTCGACCTCGGCCTCGGGGACGCAGCGCTAGGCGCCGCCGCCGACGGGGCAGCTGCCGACTTGGCTCACCACCAGCAACTGTCGCTGGGCGCCGGGCCGCTCCCGTGGCCCGCGGCGACAGCGACGATCTTGGAGGGCGACCGCGCGGAGATGACGACGACGTGGAAAGCCGCTAGTAGCGTGTTCCCCTTCGCCGGGGCCGGCGCTCTGTGGCAGGAGCTCGCCGCGGCGGCGCCGGCAGTGGAGGCCGCCGGGCTGCACCACGGCGGCGCCCCGCACCTGCTCCTGTGACACGCTCACACGCGCGCACAAGAGGACATGTAGTTATGTCGTTTATTACATGCATGCATGGTGCTGGTACATGGTGGCAGCTGCGTCGTCTCTTGTGTTGGCTCATTTTTCACGTATTTATGGAGCCTGTCTAGACTGATCATCATGATATGGGATCAAGGTACTCAACTCTAGTACCCTACTGCTTGTTCTGTACTCAGCTCTAGTTGCCGAGATAACAAAAAAAAACTCTAGTACTCTACCACTAATTTGTTATATTAGTATACTCAACTCTAGTACTCTACAATTTGTTATATACTCAACTCTAGTACTCTAGTGTTTGTAATATACTCAACTCTAGCGACGTATTATCAGGTTTCGTAGTTCAGGGTTAAAAACAGCGTGACATGCAACTTGAAGGTTGGAAAAGGGAATTGTTGGTGTTCGATGGGGATAGGATTCCGTCGCAACCCATCAGAAACGCGCCACACTCCCAGCGTATCGTTGCAGTCCTTCTCTGTCTACCTCATCCCGCCCCGCATGCATACCCTACCCCCACCCGCCTCACCCCGCCCCACATCCGTCGCTCCTCCTCCTTGACCCCCTTCTCTCTCCGCGCGTGCGGGGCCCAGGAGCCGGGATGATGATGAGCACGCCCCGTCCGCAGGACCCCAGGTGCATCGCGCACCCCATCCGCCGGCCCCTCGGCTCACCGCACCCCTTCCCACGGTGCCCGGGCCATGCCCCAATGACTCTCTGAACATACCTCTGAAACATGAAACACTTGCAACATGAAACACTTGAATGCAACATACGTCTAAAGCAGATGAAACATTTGGAACATGCACTCTGCAATATGTGTGTGAAACATATGCAACATCCCGATAAAACACTTGCAAGTTGCAACATGAAAACACTTGTTGCAACGTAAGATTGAAATTGAACATACTCTTGCAACATATGTGTGAAACATATGCAACATCCAGATAAAAAACGCTTGCAACATACGTCTGAAACAGATAAACATTTTGAACAAACGCTTGCAACATGCCTCTGAAACACTTTGCAACATCCCGATCTACTTTTGCAACATCCATATGAAACACTTGCAACATACCTTTAGAACATATGAACACTTGAAACATACGCTTGCAACATATCTTAGGAGAAATGCTAGCTTTAATCTTTGGCTTTGTAATTTTAAAAATCAATGGTTGCTTCAGTCTGTCTGTTTCAAGGAAGACATCAGGTCATCCTTTTGCTATTGGTTGGATGCAATCAGTTAGCGACCTTTGTAAGTTTCTTGTGCCCTGTTAATTAATTTGAAAAGTGCTGTGGGGATCTTCTCCACAATTTTTGCCTGAAAAAACATGTCAGTCGTGACACTCTAGTGGGAGGCGCCCGCCATGTCAGACGCATTGAGAAACTCGATTACCGCCTTGATGGTTAGATCAGGGATGGGAGGTGGCGGAGCGAAGAGTACCACGGGCTTAGCTACCGTGAGCTTCTTCCGCTGGGGGCACCGGGGTGACGGAGCCTCGATGCGAGCGTGAAGTACGGCACGGCCGTGACGCCCTCGCGATCTCTGGCCACAGGAGGAGGTGGCGAGGAGGATGCCCGCACTGGCTCTGGTGATGAGGGCAGGGGCGGGCGACAGGTGTGACTCCAACGACGCAGCCTGACGTCACGGAGGTGAGCGAGGGCCCCGGGGCGGAGGAAGCAGAGGTGGTCGCCGCTGGAGAAGGAGAGCGGCGGGCAAGTTGTATGGAACACCGCGGCGACGTGCTAGTTGGGAATGTCGCTGTCTTTTTTATTTTGAGAAACGGTGAAAGAATAAAGATAGAGGGAAACAGGCCTATTGGGCTAGTAGCTAGTGCACAGGCCTGGGAAGCGCGGCGTCCGGATGGTCGGACGCCTGCACTGTAGCATTTTCCGAATGGAAAATGTAGTTTACCCTATAAATGATGGTTTATCTGTGTTATAAGTACCATACATGCGCGTGTATCATATCTCATTCTTCCCACGGCGAGATGCGTGTCGGATATATGCATACTGTCATAACATATTCCTTTGCTGACAATGTATATCGCCATTAGAGATGAAATCGGATCGAATATACAGATGGATATAAGGGATCCTGCATTCTATCCCATTTTTTCGATCTCACAAGCGAATAAAAATCATATCGAATACTGATATCTATCTCATGTACATATCAGAAATCTAATCTAATTTTAAGTATTTGGATTCAGATATGGTATAGATATCAAATATTCGGATTCAGATATGGACTATCCATATCAGGTCTTGATCCTTCAGAACAGACGGATATAGGAAAAAATATGCATCTCGTTTTCATCCCTGGTCGTCATCCATGCTCGTCGAACCTGTTCTCGACTTCATTTGCATCCTAAAAACTTAAAGCAAAATTTGAACTCCATGAAGCATCCAGCTTCTATATCGTGTCGAAAGACGTCCTTTGGCATAAATATGACCTGGTGAGTCCAACTAAAACGGTTGGAAAATGTCAATTTTTGTTTAACAAAAAAGGTTGAAGCAACAACCCAACCGCGTATAAATTGGGCAGGTGTCGAATTCAGCCCACTACAAACGCAGCCTGAAGGGGCCAAGCTACAAAGAAATCATTTCTGGCCAAGCGGACCAAGACTCAAAAGCATTTTTTACTTTAAGACAAGCAAGGACCGCGCGTAGCGCGAGTGACAGGAGGCTGTGGCTTCTCTGTGCCGACCTGCGTTCGAGTCCAGACTCGGCGTTAAAAAAATTAATAATTTTAGTTGTCTCTCGCGTAAATGTGCTATAATGAGTCTGATGATGTTGTATCTGTATCCACATAAATTACGTGATAAAATACTACTTTTCAAACCATTATCTAGACGTTTTTCTTTCTGAATTTTCAGAATAATTTTAGAGGTAAACAGCTCAATCGAAAACTCAAATAGGAGCATTCTGAAAAGAATATTAATTTCAAAACTGCAAGAGCTATAGTCTAGACGATATGGCTAAAATAGACCGTGCTTGTTTTTTAAATATTTATTTGAAATATAATTATTATGACCCTTAGGTCATTTGTTTTGCATTTTAAAAAGAAGGATTTAAAAAAAAACCGACGTACGCACAACGGCTGCTAACCAGGCACCTTGCGTCAAATCAATTGGCGCTAGTCGTTACCACTTACCACCGAACTAAAAGTTTAAAAATCCTGCTCGAGTCTTGACGACCAATTGGCAGTATAAGGGTGCGTTTAGTTGCCTAAACTTTGCACATCCAAAAAGCATCGTGCACTGCAGTAGTACTATAGCATTTCGTTTGTATTTGGTAATAATTATTCAACCGTTGACTAATTAAGTTTAAAAATTCGTCTCGCAAAGTACAACCAAACTGTATAATTAGTTATTTTTTTACCAACATTTAATACTCCATGCATGTATCCAAAGATTTGATGTGATATGATGTGATGGAGAATTTTGTACTGTGCAAATTTTAGAGGTGCAAAGTTGATGCAACTAAACAAGGGCTAATAAGTATATATTTGTAAATTTTGACTTAGGTATTTATTTAAAAAATAATATTTAAAAATATAGAAATAAAAGTTCTTTTCACGACACCTACAATGACGTGACCCCATCCCACTCCCTCTCATTCAGTCATTCTGGCCCGTCCTTGTCGTGTCGGGTGCCGCCATAGTCAATAGAGGCGTGTTTGTTTCCCTGGAATGAAAGCTAGATGCAGACTCGTAGGCTGCAGGAGGCCATATTTGTTTGCCTGGACACGTTTTGGGCCTGGGCAGCATGCTGCTTAAAGCAGCTGGGAGCCAGGCCTGGAAAAACGACCACCCCTTTGTTTCTGAGGCTTTTACATATATGTTATTAAGAAAGTTTGTAATTATACAGAAGTCATTAAAAAAGGTGACCGCACGCAGGTGTCACTGTTCTAAACTTCATTGTCTTACACGCCATTCTATCCTTGTTCTGTTTGTTTTTCGCCGTTTGGTAGCCCTTACAGGTGGGACCGACCAGTGAAATTGTCCATATTACCCTTGAACGGTGGAGATTGTGTTGACTATGATTCACCGCCACGTTAGTTTTCTTGTCTCTCTGTCTCTTCTGCTCCTCTCCTCTTGTCCAGGGAAGGAACCCCGGCCGCTACCGTGAGCACACCAATCCCCTATGATTTGCACCACCAGCCGCGCAATCTCGGATCCTAGCCGTCCGCACCTCGCCGCGGCCTTCCTCCGCGCCACGAATGGTGGCCTCTGCCTATTGTCTTCTTCCAAGGACCTAACCGAACCCAAGGCGGTAGGTGCCAGCTAAAGTCTGAAGGCGACCACCAGGATCGGGCGGCGATGGCGACCACCATGAGGGAGAGGCGCCTGCCGCCGGCGCTGCCCCTGGCCACACTCATCGACCGCGAGCTCCGCACGGGGGGCTCCGAGCGCCCGGCCCTGCTCTATGGCCACGCCGCCTTCGCCAAGCGCGGCAAGGACAACTTCCTCATCAAGCCCGACGGCCTCGGCGTCCCCGGGGACCCCGCATCGGCGTTCTCTGTCTTCACGGTACATACCGCCCGCCTGCCCCTCCCTCTCCGCTGCTGCTCTCTATCTTCCTCTCTCTTTCTCTTGCCGTTGCGCCCTGGTCTAATGCCCCTCCGCTGCTTGGATCTGACGTGCCAGGTGTTCGACGGCCACAACGGTGTGTCGGCGGCGGTCTACAGCAAGGAGCATCTGCTCGAGCACGTCATGAGCACGTTGCCGCCGAACATCGGCCGCGATGACTGGCTTCAGGCGCTACCTCGCGCGCTCGTCGCTGGCTTTGTCAAGGCGACCCCGGCAGCCTGGTCCCATGCTCCCGACCCCGGCATCGCCCTGCACCCTCGACGACGGCGGCCGTGGACGACATGAGGAGGGCGAGGTGGTGGCCGTCGCCGCCGCCGTGGAGTAGGAGCAGGAAGGCGAGCGGGAGCACGAGGACGAGCAGCGGGTGGTCAGGGCCGCCAAAGCCACCACCGCCGGGGTGGAAGTGGTGCGGCGGGGCCTTAGGGTGTGCCTGGGCCTTCTTGTCGTCGAGCTCCGGGTCCTCGACAACCACGTCCTGGAAATGAGGAGCAGTTGGCACCGTGGGCGAGCGCAGCAGCGAGGACGACGTCCGCGTTAGCTTGCTGGCCCCCGGCCCCAGCCCTGCCCTGCCGCTATGGCCGTCCATCCCTCGCCGCCGTCGCTCCACGGCCCCGACGCCTCCGTCCCTGTCCTCAATCTTTAGCGGATCTCCCCTAGAGCAGACGCGCCACTCAAGCGAGGCAGGCAGGCAGAGGATGGACGGCCACCATCCAAGGGCAATATGGACAATTTCATTGACCGGTCCCATCTGTAAGGGCTACCAAACGGCGAAAAACGAACAGAACAAGGACGGAATGACGTGTAAGACAAAGAAGTTTAGAGCAGTGGCACCTATGTGCGGTCACCTTTTTTAATAGCTTTTGTATAATTACAAACTTTCTTAATGGCATACATGTAAAAACCTCTTTGTTTGTCCATAGCCCGGCTAGAAAGGGCGCACTCGAACCGTTATGGTGACCTTCGGTGCCCCTTCCGAGTGCGGCCGCGCTCCTTCGATTCCTCACGACCGCGGTAAGGAGCGCCACCACCTCCTCCGACACTTCCTCCCCTGCCCCTGCATCGCCCACCGGTGCCCCTGCACTGCCTAGGCCGGAGCCCCGCCCGCCCCCGATGCCCCTTGGACTACTCTGACGGCTACGACGATGGGTACGATCGTTCCGTGCTCCATGCCACGCACTATGCGGAGTAGGTCAAGCGTCGCGCGGTGGCGAGCTCAGCGGGCATGGGTCCCGCATGGGGCAGGAGCCGTGCCGTGGCACAGCCCGAGCCATGCGCGTAGAGCGTGCCACGCCAGCGCCTTAGCGAAGGCGGCGGCCACCCGCTGCATGGCGTCGCCGTCCGAGGACGCCATCAACGTGATGTGCTCGAGCGTCGCGTTGGCGGCGTCCAGCCACCCTGCGCCCACCGCCGCGGCGCAGTTGAGGAGGAGGTGGACGAGCCAGCCACGGCAGCATCGGGGACGCTGTAATAGAACCGACCAATTATATGAAATTAAGTAAGAAAATGATCCGCCAGAGCAGACGATTTAGCAAACTTAAGCCCGTATAACCCGGTAGTCCATGAAATCACGAAGGATTTCAAACTAACTCACATCCCAGCCAAGATCGTAATAAGTTTAGCGGTCACCATCACATATTACATAAAAGTTTGCATATCAGATACATCAGAGTTTAAACATAGTTATTACAAAATGAGTTCAACTAGAAGTAGCGGAAGCCATTTATTCAAAACCACACACACTCACACGGAGTTCAATTACAGTGCCAGCTAATGATCATCTCCAATAAAAGCATTAGACGAGACGTAAGGAATGACCATGCCTATGGTCCTAAGCATCACCCATCGCAGGATACAGGCAGTTGATACAATAACCATAATACATCTGTCCATCTACAACAAGTGGGAATAAAACCCTAAGTACGAGAAGGTACTCAGCTAGACTTACCCGACATAGCCGAAAATAAGTGACACCAAGGATTATGAAGGCTTTATAGTAGGGTAGCTAACTCATTTGCAAAAAGAAACATTTTTAGCATTTTAAGGACCTTTCCAAAAGCATTATTGCCAAGTTAATTATTTATAACCCGTCGACTAGATTTGCACTATACTAGAGAAAAACAGGTGATTAAGTAGATAATGATAACCAATGATCATTAACAACTTCCATGTTGTCATATTCATTATAACTGTACAAGTGTTCCATCAACATTACTATAATGAAGTAACTCAAGTCAAGTGCTCACTATCCAGGAGCGATGGCGATTCGAATCGATTCCTAACCAGCTAGTGATTTATTCCTTACACAAACCTCACTCGCCCGCTAAAGTGAGGTATCAGTCACCGAGTCAACTATCCAGGAATCTCGAGTTTGCTAGGAACCACATGTACCCGGGGGCCGACCGACTGCACTTTGGTCTTATCATCTCGCCCTCGTGTCCTGCCACACCTGCTCTGGCACAATGCGCTGTGGGCAATCTACTCGGCCCGAATAATCTCCCAGCTTCGCGGTCGAAAGGTACTTTATTCGGCCAGCTAAATATAAGGCATGCGTTCAACATGACTTGAGGCCCAACAACGGTCGGTCCTTAATCGACACAGATGGAAAGCACTACAGTCCAAAACTCTGTAAGTCTCCATCCGATCTCAACTTCATTTAACACTTAGTTATACCATGACTACATAGTTATCTAAGCAGATCCAGGTAACCACCTATAGCTCGCAGGTGATAGAAAATCACCCGACTTCTACCGGTCTAAGCTAGCTAAGCATTGACTCGACTGCGGATACCCGGGTAACAAGGATATAGTATAACAAAGGTAAACAAGGTATAATGCAGCAACGGTTGCAAATAACTCCTGAATATAATGCATCAATTAAAGTAAAGCATTTAATTAACAATTGCAAACCAGGGAGAAAATGCTCTGGGGCTTGCCTCTCTCGAAGGAGCTCGGGCGGTGATCGGGGCACTCCGGAAGTTCCTCAACGTCCTCCTCGTCGGCTTCGATCACTTCCTACGGCTGCACCTCGAGCTGCTCCTCGGGCTCCTCGGGTATGACGACTGGGTTCTCGGTTTGCGATCCTGTATGATGCATGTGCGTAAGTGCTTATGCAATCGGTGCATCGGATGAGATGAATACAATGGATATGCTTGAATGCAAGGTAGTCAACATCATCCAAGAACATATACTACAAGCATATGTCATCTACTGCATTCTCTTCCACTACTAATATGCTAAGTTAACACATCTCATTAAATGCTTCAAAGATACACCAAAGCTTCACTAATTTCTTAATCACACATAAAGCAACACTTGATTAAACCCTAATTAATAATAGGTTTGAATAGCAACATCTATTTTTATTGCTTAGAAAAATCTTAGAAAATTACCATAGCATAGTACTACCTTAAGTAGTCTACCATCAGATTTTTATGGTATTTGAATGAGTGGATTAGCCTACACAAAAATAACAAGCTATGGCATGATTATGAACATGAAAATACTTGTACTATGAAAAGTGTCAAACACCAGATGAAATATTTTTCCTATGTTCTACACAACAAATAATTACTGTACAAAAATTATCACATGCATGTTTTATTCAAATTTTGCTCTCTAGCAAAAATAACAAAAATCAGCCATTAAAGGCACTTGAACTACACCTCAAAATTTTTCTATGGTACATGCATGACACATATTTTTCCTAGGAAGTACATTACACAAGAAGACTAACAAACTTAGAATCATATTTTTCTGATACATATAGGATTTACTAACCATTTTTCAAGATATCAGCTATATCAAGAATTAATTAAAGCTCTACAGAAAAGTATCTCAAAAATGACATTCAACATTTTTATCATGTAGATCCGATGACAAGGAACACAACAAAATTTGTTTCAACAAATTTGAAGCAAATTTGAGCAAGTTATAAATTTCCAAAACATTTAGCAGAATTCTGAAAAGCATTTCTTAAATTCATTTTAAAACAGGCCGACGAAAAAGGCTAGGTGCACCCGGTGCAGTGCACCCAGAGGGGCTGTCAGGCAGGACCCAGTGGGTCAACCGGCCCCACTGGCCAGTCACCCGGAGCCTTCGCCAGCCACTGCGGCTGGGCCCTACGGGTCAGCGACCCGAGAGCAGGGGGGAGCACCATCGGCCGATGCTCACCGGCGGCGAGCCCTTCCGGTGGTGCGGGTGGTGCCAGCGTGCACACCACGCCGAGCTACACCGGCTGGGAGGGTGGAGGTGGCTCGGCGGTGTCACAAACCACACGGCCGCGGCAACGCGCTCGCCGGAGAGGAAGGAGGTGGCCAAGCTCGGTCCTTACCTTGACGACGGCGGCCGCAAGCGAGCACAAGCGAGGCAGGAAGGCTATGCGGAGCTGCTGGTGGTGGGAATCGAGGAATGGAGGCGTGGAAAAGGTATGTCGCCGGCGAGGCAGCGGCGGCGCTCGGTGGCGAGAGTGGGCGCGCGTGGGAGCTGCTGCTACTGCGGTCGCTGCTGCTGAGTGAGTGAGGGAGTGGAGTGGAGAGCGCAGCGTTGTCGGGCAGAAGAAGGTGAGCGCTGGAGGGCGAGGCAGGTCGTGGCTGCCACGCAGCGTGCGTCGCCGGCGCATGGCGGCCACGCGGCGAGCTTCGCCTAACGCGGTCGGGCGCGGCGTGCGGGAACAGGCGTGGCGCGGTGCAGCGCAGGTCAGACGCGGCGCGGGGTAGGCCAGATGCGCGAGCTGGGCTGGGCCGAACGCGGGGCGCGTGAGCGGCGAGTGCGGCGGCAGGCCGAGCCGGCTTCGGCCGTGGGACGAGAAAGGAGGCGACAGCCCGCGAAAGGAGAAAACATTTTTTTTATTTTCTATTTTTAAGGAAATTTCAAATAGCAGTTTTCAAATACCCTTTTGAGCAAGAAAATGACTTCTTTTGAAAATGGCCCAAAAATAAAAGTGGCTTAGAATTTAATCCTCTACAACTTTGCTTTTATGACCAAAGTCCAATTCTTGCTAGATTTTGAAGTATAAAATTAAAGTCAATTTTAACTCAAAACCCTAATTTTGGAGAATTATTTTTAAAGCAAAATTTGGCAATAATTTCAATACAAACTTTGCTCCAAAAATTATGCTAAATAATTCTAGATGATTTACAATCATAGCCAAACATGTTTTACTAACCTAGCAAGCATAATTTGGGCAAAAACAACTCCAAACAAGTGTATGCAACATTCATGTTTCACGAGCACATTTTAGATGTTTCAAAGCAGGGTTTCAGTTATTATTTACATGATTAGGCATGTATGATTAGGATGCTTGATGATGCATAACATGCATGATTTGCAGTGCCTAAATGCTGGCATAACACCGGGGTG
This sequence comes from Miscanthus floridulus, assembly GCF_019320115.1. Taxonomy (NCBI): domain Eukaryota; kingdom Viridiplantae; phylum Streptophyta; class Magnoliopsida; order Poales; family Poaceae; genus Miscanthus; species Miscanthus floridulus. The sequence continues at coordinate 73,075,815 of NC_089594.1, read as the reverse complement.
TTACAGCCCTCCCCCTTATAAAAATCTCGTCCCGAGATTTGGGTTACGAACCATTTGTTATAAAAATCTTCATAAGCTTTTTGTAGATATTCTCCCGTTTCCCAAGTTGCATCTCCCTCATCATGATGATTCCACTATATCTTGTATGTTTTCACCATACTATTTCGAGTAGCACGTTCTTTAGTGTCTAACACACGGACCGGTTGCTCACGATACACCAAATCTGATTTGAGTTGGATGCCTCAAGGTTCTATTCTTTCCTCCGGAACATGCAAACACTTCTTGAGATGTGATACATGGAAAACTAGGAAGACGGTACTCATTGTCTCAGGTAACTCTAACTTATAAGCTACTGGACCTCTTCTTTCCAAGATCCTATATGGTCCTACGAATCTAGCGGCAAGTTTTCTCTGGACTCCAAACCATTTCTTCTTTATTAGCGTGACCTTCAGATAAACATAGTCACCAACTTCAAACACAAGAGGTCTCCTTCTTCTGTCTGCATAACTTTTCTAATGCGATTGGGTTGCCTTCATATTTTGCTGAATAATATGAACTTTCTTCTCAGCTTCTTCTACAAAGTCAATTCCATAATACCTTCTATCTCCTGGCTCGACCCAATTCAATGGTGTTCTACATTTTTTGCCATACAAAGCTTCGAATGGAGCCATCTGGATGCTTTCTTGATAACTGTTATTGTAAGCAAACTCAGCTAATGGTAACCATGACTCCCATGATCCCTTAGAAGACAACACATAGGCTCTTAACATATCCTCCAAAATAGCATTCACTCATTCAGTCTGACCATCTATCTGAGGATGATAAGCAGTACTACGAATCAAACTAGTTCCTAAGCCTTTGTGTAAATGTTCTCAAAAGTGAGCCGTGAACTGGGGCCCTCTATTAGATACTATAGTCTTTGGTATACCATGCAACCTCATAACTTCTACGATATACTTCTCGGCATATTGAGGTGGTCGATATTCTGTCTTAACAGGCAAGAAATGAGTAGTCTTGGTAAGACGATCCACAATCACCCAAATCGAATCATGTCCCTTTTGAGTAGTGGGCAAACCCAAGATAAAATCCATACTTATATCATCCCACTTCCAACTAGAGATGGACAAAGGTTGTAACAAACTGGCAGGTTTCATATGAATAGCTTTCACTCTACAACATGTGTCACATCTAGCAACATATGCTGTAATTTATTTCTTTATTTTGGTCCACCAATAACGAGGTCTTAGTTCTTGATACATCTTACTACTTCCCAGATGGATAGATAGCTTAGAAAGGTGAGCTTCATCCATGAGTTTATTCCTAAGCTCTCGATCCTTGGGAACCACAAGACGGTCGTCAAACCACAACACGCCCTGTTCATCCACTCTAAAGTGCTTAGACGGCTTTTCTTTTATTTTCTCTTTGATGTGGAATATTCCCTTGTCGGTTTTATGGCCTTCTATTATCTTACTCTCCAACGAGCAACTAATCTGAATACTATGTAACACAGTAGGATGCATCAGATCGAACCCATCTTCAAGTAATGGCTGCACATTCAAGTAATGTGACTTTCTGCTCAAAGCATCTGCCACTACATTGGCTTTTCCAGGATGATATTGCACATTCAAGTTGTGATCTTTGATTAATTCTAACCATCTTCACTGTCTCATGTTCAGCTCTAGTTGGGTAAAGATGTATTTGAGACTCTTATGATCCGTGAAAATATTGCACACATTACCAAGTAGATAATGTCTCCAAATTTTTAGGGCATGCACAACTATAGCAAGTTCAAGATCATGTGTTGGATAGTTGACCTCGTGCTTTCTCAATTGACGTGAGGCATAAGCAATGACTCCTTTCTTGCATAAGAACATAGCCCAATCCAGTTTTGATGCGTCGCAAAACACATCAAATGGTTTCTCAATGTCCGGTTGTGCAAGAACAGGAGCAGTGGTCAACAGTTTCCGCAAAGCGTGGAAAGCTGCTTCACACTCCTCTATCCACATGAACTTGTGATCCTTCTGCAGTAGACTTGTCATAGACTTGGCAATCTTCGAGAAGTCTGGTATAAAACGACGGTAGTAACCAGCTAGTCCTAAGAAACTTCTAATCTTAGGAACTGTGGTCGGTGCCTTCCAATCCATAACCTCTTGCACCTTACTTGGATCGACTGAAACTCCATTTTCTGACAGAATGTGACCAAGGAAAGGAACTTTCTTCAACCAGAATTCGCATTTGCTAAACTTAGCATATAGCTTATGATCTCTAAGTCTGGTCAAGACAATTCTCAGATGCTCTTCATGATCCTTCTCGTTCTCGGAGTACACCCGAATGTCATCGATGAACACAACCACAAACTTATCCAATTCTAGCATAAAAACTGTATTCATCAAAAACATAAAGTATGCAGGAGCATTTGTCAAGCCAAAGGACATGACAAGATACTCATACAATCCGTATCTGGTGGAAAATACAGTTTTCGGTATATCTTGTGGCCTAATCTTAATCTGATGATAACCGGATCTCAAATCTATCTTTGAGAACACCTTAGCCTTGGCTAACTGGTCAAACAGAACATCAATATGAGGCAAGGGATACTTATTCTTGATGGTTACAATGTTAAGTGGCCTGTAATCTACGCACATTCTCAACGTGCCCTCTTTCTTCTTCTTCACAAACAAGGCGGGACATCCCCATTCAGACTTGCTTGGCCGGATAAACCCCTTTTTTGATAACTCTTCTAGTTGCTTCTTCAGCTCAACTAATTCATCGGGAGGCATCCGATAGGGTCTCCTTGAAATCAGAGCTGTTCCGGGGATTAACTCAATTCCAAACTCAATATCCCTATCCAGCGGAAGGCCAGGTAGCTCATCCAGGAATACATCTGGAAACTCACACACTACCGGAATCTGATGAATAGGAATGACTTTAGTAGCACATGTAACACTTATAAGGTCTGTTCTCTAAGGCAATGGTACTTGGAAAGTACCCTCACCCAGGGGATCCTTAAGGGTAAGTACCCAACTTCTAGTATCTATGATTACTCCCCAATCCTTCATCCAATTCATCCCTATAATGACATCCAAAACTAGTCCAGGCATAACTATCAAGTTCACTTAGAAATTCCTGCTACCTAATTCAAGGGTTGCCCCTCGAACCATCCGGTTGGTCAAAACATCAGCCCCTGCTGAACTTATACGATAACCATAACCCAATTCTGTGCATAGTTGTTCATGTTTCTGTGCAAATGCTTGACTCATAAAAGAATGCGATGATCTAGAATCAAATAGAACAACTGCAGGGTTTTCGTTGATAGGAAACTTACCAGCGGTTATGGGCTCTCCCTCAGGAATTTCATCCACAGTCGTACTATGCACCCTAGCATTATAAGTCTGCTGCTTCTTCTTAGGCGGATAAGGACAAAACCTCAAGAAGTGGCCGGGTTGGTCACAATTGTAGCAGGGTCCCCTCACTATCCTAGCAGATCCCACAGCTCCCTTGGAACTGCCCTGTATCGCAGTTGCAGCTGCCTTGTTGGGCTGTACTGCCATCTTGTAAGGCTTCTGGGGTCCATGGAAATTCTGACTTCTCTACTGAGGTGGCCTAAACCTAGCGCTAGGTGCAGATGGACGATAGGGAGGATGACCTCCTGTAGGTGCTCTTGCTTGGGACGGACCACCTTCTAGGGCTCTCTTGCGAGTCTTAGCTGTGGTGCTGGCATTGTTGTTCTTTTCCTGCTTCAGACAATCACTGATGAAATCATTGAATCTGACGCGGTTGTTGGTACCCACATGCTTCATCATCTTTGGATTGAGTCCCCTCTTGAAACTGGTGATTCTCTTCGCATCGGTGTCAACCATGTCAGGAGCATAACGACACAAGTTGTTGAAGGCATGCAAATATTGCGTCATAGTCTTGGTGCCCTGATTCAACGCCAAGAACTCTTCCAACTTCATCTCGGTCAGCCCGGGTGGAATATAAACTCTACGGAAGGCCTCAGCGAACTCTCTCCACGAAATCTGAGCATTTGGAGGGAAGGTGGTGCGATGGTGCTTCCACCACATTCCTACAAGTCCTTGCAACTGATGTGCAACATACTTAGTTTTCAATACCTCAGTCATCCTCAACACACAAAATTTATCTTCCATAGTGTTGATCCATTCTTCAGCATCAAGGGGTTCCATTGCTTCCTTGAATATTGGTGGCCTGGTGTCCATAAAATCTTTGAAGCTGCTATATTGATTCACCCCAATGCCACCACCCTGATTGTTACCACGCTGAACGTTGTTGGCGATGGTACGCAGAAAATCCTCCATGTTCTTTTAGGATTGTTCCGTATTGCGCTGACTTCCAAGCAACTGTGCGAGGAACATCTCTAGGGTAAACAGGGGAGGAGGTGGCAAATGCGGTTCATGGGGAGGCTCATTGTTGTTGCCGTGGTTTCCACCACCACCACTGGTCCCCGCACCGTTAGCACCGGTCTCAGCGGCCTCATACGTGGTACGGCGAGTGTTTGTCATCTGCATATTTCAGCAACAAGTAATGATTGAGTGAAGCTATAATAATTGTGAGTGAAGAAAAAATTATGCCGTACTGAATTTACTAAAGAGAATAAATTCATACAATAAAACAGAGGCACAACAATCGCATCCCAATTAAAACAACATCACTAATCAAATTACTTCAACAGCAAACATTGCGTCCATACAACCAAATTGCCAGCATACATACACTGGACTTTTATGCGTTCAGATATCACATTTCTAGCCAAGTTCCAATCACATGCCAAATCTCATAAGTTCGAAGCAAAATACATTAGGTTACATACCAACAAAAGAAAGGTCATCGCGATAGGACCTAGATACTAGCGCAAGGCAACTAGCCTACTCCTTGGGGCTGTCATCGGGATCGGAGACGTCACCATCGCCGCCAGGCGAAACTACAGGCTCATCCTCGTTGTTGTCATCGATGTCCATGCCAGCGGCGTCTGGAGGAGCATATGGGCCAACCCCATTGTAGAGCACGTGAAACTCCTTGTGCAGGTTGACGTTGTACTCCTCTAGCTCATCGACCCTCTACAGCAGAAGGTCCCTCTTGTCCCAAGCTTCATTCCTTTCCTGAACCAACTGTCCAATCATGCAGTCTGTATTGTTGTTGGCTTGAGTCAATGTATGCACCCGCTGCATAGCTCTATCACCTCTCTCAACCACCTGGTTTTGCTGTAAGTTCATATTAGCTAACTGCTCCTACAAACTAGCTATAGCACGTGCCTGTCTCTTCTTCTGCTTTCTCCCCTTGAGCTTATCATGACCACATAAGCCAGTCAAAGTCCAGTAGGTACTCTCTAGACCCTCATACGCTCTGATGGCGGCGAACATAGCACTCATAGCATGGTTGTCGCTAGCCTGTCCCTCAGTTGGACCTCTGACCAAGGCACTTCCCTGAGGCTGAACCCAAATAGCATCATAAGGATCATCCCTAGGAAAAGTGCCAGCTAGAGCTGCTGCAAGCTCACTGGGAAATCTGCTCATGATATCCCTGATGACATGGAAAGCTGCTCCCTCTGCACCCTCAGTAGGAGTGCGACCCTCAAACTCTAAGTGCCAACCATCCCAATCTAGAGCATCACCGAGAGCAGGAACCTTGATCTCCACTACTGCAAGTCCATCCTCTGCTAACTGGCTCTCATTCCAAGAGTACACCGGCTCTTGACCCTCTGGGTACCCCACATCATGGAGCACTCTCCAAAGCAAGGTTGGCATGCCAAACTCGCTCAAGAAGGTTTCCGTGGTGCGGTACTCCCTCAGGGCCAACGGACGTCGAGGTGCTCTTCCTCCGGTGGACTTACGGGCGGTCTGCTTCGTGCGGGCCATCTATAGCAAAAGTTCTTTTATTATCCCATGGAAACATATTTTAGGTGATACAACTTTTATCAAAATGAGATAATCAATTTATAAGGGGAGGAATGCATGACATGAATGAAATGCACAAGTAATATGATGTATGTACGTGCCGTACGTTCTCACAAACTTATGAAATAAATAATTTCTAGCGACGAATTCGGTGGCATACAAACGATCTCTCAATTACATAGCTAATACGTTCTACACGATAACGTTGTTATGTACCTGTAGAAGATTCATTTCAGCCCAATTCCCAATGAATGCATAAAAGCAGCAAATGTTAGCTATACGCTCTACACGAATCCCCAGATACGTGTACAACGGTAGTAACTATCCGAACCATCGTCCTATTAACGGCATCGCCTCAACAGACGGAATACCCACACATGAGATACCTTTGTAAAACATGCGTAGAACATGTAATTACTCCAGCATCATATAAGCATTCACCCTAGATCGGTGGTGTATCCGATCATGCTCTTACAACTCACACTTACCGAGGCATAGAGGCAAAGGATCCATACACTACCACTCAAACAAGTGGCACTCATACAATAGCACGCCGTATGAGTGACGAAAGAGAAATATGATGCAAGAACCCTACGTCAGTACTTAATTAAGCCACCTAAAGTCCTTAACTGGGCATAAAGAATATGACCACGGGCACACTTTTTAGTTTGAAAATCACGTTTTTCAAATGCCTTTTTGTTTTAAATACACTTGTGAACAGTAACACGCTAAACCATGCTCTGATACCAGCTATAACAGAACCGACCAATTATACGAAATTAAGTAAGAAAATCATCTGCCAGAGCAGACGTTTTAGCAAACCTAAGCCCATATAACCGGTAGTCCATGAAATCACAAAGGATTTCAAACCAACTCACATCCCAGCCAAGATCGTAATAAGTTTAGCGGTCACCATCACATATTACATAAAAGTTTGCATCTCAGATACATCAGAGTTTAAACATAGTTATTATAAAATGAGTTCAAATAGAAGTAGCGGAAGCCATTTATTCAAAACCACACACACTCACACGGAGTTCAATTACAGTGCCAGCTAATGATCATCTCCAATAAAAGCATCAGACGAGACATAAGGAATGACCATGCACATGGTCCTAAGCATCACCCATCGCAGGATATAGGTAGTTGATACAATAGCCGTAATACATCTGCCCATCTACAACAAGTAGGAATAAAACCCTGAGTACGAGAAAGTACTCAGCTAGACTTACCCGACATAACCGAAAATAAGTGACACCAAGGATTATGAAGGCTTTATAGTAGGGTAGCTGACTCATTTGCAAAAAAAAACATTTTTAGCATTTTAAGGACCTTCCCAAAAGCATTATTGTTAAGTTAATTATTTATAACCTGTCGACTAGATTTGCACCTATACTAGGGCAAAATAGGTGATTAAGCAAATAATGATAATCAATGATCATTAACAACTTCCATATTGTCATATTCATTATAACTTTCCAAGTGTTCCATCAACATTACTACGATGAAGTAACTCAAGTCAAGTGCTCACTATCCAAGAGCGATGGTGATTCGAATCAATTCCTAACCAGCTGGTGATTTATTCCTTACACAAACGTCACTCACCCGCTAAAGTGAGGTATCAGTCACTAAGTCAACTATCTAGGAATCTCGAGTTTGCCAGGAACCACATGTACCTTGGGGCCGACCGACTGCACTTTGGTCTTATCATCTCGCCCCCATGTCCTACCACACCTGCTCTGGCACAGTGTGATGCGGGCTATCTACTCGGCCCGAATAATCTCCTAGCTTCACGGTCGAAAGGTACTTTATTCGGCCAGCTAAATGTAAGGCCTGCGTTCAACATGACTCGAGGCCCAACAACGGTCGGTCCTTAATCAACACAGACGGAAAGCACTACAGTCCTAAACTCTGTAAGTCCCTGTTCGGTCTCAACTTTATTTAACACTTAGTTATACCATGACTACATAGTTATCCAAGCAGATCTAGGTAACCACCTATAGCTCGCAGGTGACAGAAAATCACCCGACTTCTACCGGTCTAAGCTAGCTAAGCATTGACTCGACTACGGATACCCGGGTAACAAAGATATAGTATAACAAAGGTAAACAAGGTATAATGCAGCAACAGTTGCAAACAACTCCTGAACATAATGCATAAATTAAAGTAAAGCAGTTAATTAACAATTGCAAACCAGGGAGAAAATGCTCCGGGGCTTGCCTCTCTCGAAGGAGCTCGGGCGGTGATCGGGGCACTCCGGAAGTTCCTCAACGTCCTCCTCGTCGGCTTCGGTCACTTCCTATGGCTACACCTCGAGCTGCTCCTCGGGCTCCTCGGGTATGACGACTGGGTTCTCGGTTTCGATCCTGTATGATGCATGTGCGTAAGTGCTTATGCAATCGGTGCATCGGATGAGATGAATACAATGGATATGCTTGAATGCAAGGTAGTCAACATCATCCAAGAACATATACTACAAGCACATGTCATCTACTGCATTCTCTTCTACTACTAATATGCTAAGTCAACACATCTCATTAAAAGCTTCAAAGATACACCAAAGCTTCACTAATTTCTTAATCACACATAAAGCAACACTTGATTAAACCCTAATTAATAATAGGTTTGAATAGCAACATCTATTTTTATTGCTTAGAAAAATCTTAGAAAATTACCATAGCACAGTACTACCTTAAGTAGTCTACCATCAGATTTTTATGGTATTTAAATGAGTGGATTAGCCTACACAAAAATAACAAGCTATGTCATGATTATGAACATGAAAATACTTTGTACTGTGAAAAGTGTCAAACACCAGATGAAATATTTTTCCTATGTTCTACACAACAAATAATTACAGTACAAAAATTATCACATGCATGTTTTAATCAAATTTTGCTCTCTAGCAAAAATAACAAAAATCAGCCATTAAAGGCACTTGAACTACACCTCAAAAAATTTCTACAGTACATGCATGACACATATTTTTCCTAGGAAGTACATTACACAAGAAGAGTAACAAACTTGGAATCATATTTTTCTGATACATATAGGATTTACTAACCATTTTTCAAGATATCAGCAATATCAAGAATTAATTAAAGCTCTATAGAAAAGTATCTCAAAAATGGCATTCAACATTTTTATCATGTAGATCTGGTGACAAGGAACACAACAAAATTTGTTTCAACAAATTTGGAGCAAATTTGAGCAAGTTATAAATTTCCAAAGCATTTAACAGAATTCTTAAAAGCATTTCTTAAATTCATTTTAAAACCAGCCGACGAAAAAGGCTGGGTGCACCCGGTGTAGTGCACCCAGAGGGGCTGCCAGGCGGGACCCAGCAGGTCAACTGGCCCCACTGGCCAGTCACCCAGAGCCTTCGCAAGCCACTGCAACTGGGCCCTGCGGGTCAGCAACCCGAGAGCAGGGGGGAGCTCCGCCGGCCGGTGCTCACTGGCGGCAAGCCCTTCCGGTGGCGCGGGTGGTGCCAGCGTGCACACCACACCGAGCCGCACCGGCTGGGAGGGTGGAGGTGGCTCGGCGGCGTGACGAACCACACGGCCGCGGCAGCGCGCTCGCCGGAGAGGAAGGAGTCGGCCAAGCTCGGTCCTTACCTCGACGACGGCGGCCGCAAGCAAGCGCAAGCGAGGCAGGGAGGCTGGGCAGAGCTGCTGGCGGCGGGAATCGAGGAATGGAGGCGTGGAAGGGGTATGTCGCCGGCGAGGCAGCGGCGGCGCTCGATAGCGAGAGTGGGCGCGCGCGGGAGCTGCTGCTACTGCGGTCGCTGCTGCTGAGTGAGTGAGGGAGTGGAGTGGAGAGCGCAGCGCTGTCGGGCAGAAGAAGGCGAGCGCTGGAGGGCGAGGTAGGTCGTGGCTACCGCGCGGCGTGCGTTGCCGACGCATGGCGGCCACGCGGCGAGCGTCGCCTGACGCGGTCGGGCGTGGCGCGCGGGAACAGGCGCGGCGCGGCGCAGCGCAGGCCAGACGCGACGCGGGGCAGGCCAGACGCGCGAGCTGGGCTGGGCCGAACGCGGGGCGCGCGAGCGGCGGGCGCGGCGGCAGGCCGAGCCGGCTTCGGCCGTGGGCCGAGAAAGGAGGCGGCGGCCCGCGAAAGGAGAAAACATTTTTTTTAATTTTCTATTTTCAAGGAAATTTCAAATAGCAGTTTTCAAATACCCTTTTGAGCAAGAAAATGACTTCTTTTGAAAATGGCTCAAAAATAAAAGTGGCTTAGAATTTAATCCTCTACAACTTTGCTTTTATGACCAAAGTCCAATTCTTGCTAGATTTTGAAGTATAAAATTAAAGTCAATTTTAACTCAAAACCCTAATTTTGGAGAATTATTTTTAAAGCAAAATTTGGCAATAATTTCAATACAAACTTTGCTCCAAAAATTGTGCTAAATAATTCTAGATGATTTACAATCATAGCCAAACATGTTTTACTAACCTAGCAAGCATAATTTGGGCAAAAACAATTTCAAACAAGTGTATGCAACATTCATGTTTCACGAGCACGTTTCAGATGTTTCGAAGCAGGGTTTCAGTTATTATTTATATGATTAGGCATGTATGATTAGGATGCTTGATGATGCATAACATGCATGATTTGCAGTGCCTAAATGCTGGCATAACACCGGGGTGTTATAGACGCCGCCGCCGCCGCGCCGCCGGCGGATGCGTGGAGCGGCATGGTGGAATTGCTGTCGTGGGTGGCCGGCATGGCGCGCGCCCACGGCGTGCCCGCAGCGCTCTACTGGATCTAGACGGCCACTGTGCCCGCAGTGCTCTACTGGATCCAGACGGCCGACGACGTGGACAAGCAGGCGGTTGCCATGGACGGCGGTGGCAAGGCTGCAGCCATGAACGGCGTGTGCCTTCAACCTGTTCGTAGAAATGTTTGAGAGAAGAGTGAGGAAAAAAATTGGGGGTAACTCTATCACATCCTGCTGGCCCGCCGCCGCCTCCTTTCTCGGCCCACGGCCGACCGCGTCAGGCGACTGTAGAGAACAGACGCGGTCGGGCGTGGCGCGCGGGAACAGGCGCGGCGCGGCGCAGCGCAGGCTAGACGCAGCGCGGGGCAGGCCAGACGCGCGAGCTGGGCTGGGCCGAACGCGGGGCGCGCGAGCGGCGGGCGCGGCGGCAGGCCGAGCCGGCTTCGGCCGTGGGCCGAGAAAGGAGGCGGCGGCCCGCGAAAGGAGGTGTTGCACCTGCTGGAAAACAAACATGATCTCTAACCAATCTGGCTCTGTAGAGAAATAGAACCAAATAAGCAGGTGTTGCACCTGCCGAGCCATTCTATGTAACCATCTAGGAATGATAATAGTGTATTTTGATCTAAAAAAGTTTGTATATAAATTAGATCTTGACTCTTAATTTTTCCTACAAGATATTGTTAATTACTAAACAAAATCAATATTATCTCAGAGAAACTTTAAATACAAACCTACCGGTATAAGTTTTATATCCTGAACTTCCATATAATTTCTAATTACTGTTTAAAATTAATATAATTTGATTTTTCCATAGTGCGTGGAAGAATCTGGCAATTTGTGAGGGGCCAAAGTGTGCCACAAGAGGGGATGGCAGCGAATTGGGTCACTGAAAACATTTCTAATCTAACAACTTAAACTTGATGTTACACTAGATAAACATGAATTACAAGCTAACTAGCGAGATATGTTGTTAAATTTTATCTAGTGTTTCTATATTTACCTACCAAAAATAGCTTTGCAACAAAAAATAGGCCCTCATCCCATATCTCAGACCCCTTTATCAAAAAATTGGCTTAGAGCATCCGCTGTGTGCGGTTCTAGGCTGGTTCCATACATTAAATGCGAGCATAGGACCTGGTTCGATACACTGTGTACCTAGTTCTACGAAGAAGTTGGTGCTATGCATCGAACCCGCTCCCATCCTCTTCTCTCTCTTGCACATGGGAAGTTTAGACGGAGGAAAGGAGAGGAATGGGCAGAAGGTAATGATTGGTGGCCCCACTATGCATGTAGACCTGGTTCTACACATTGCAAGCCAAATATTAGACACCATCAAATCATCGTGGGACCCACCCAAAAGGACGACCCCGCATCCATACACTGCGGACGCTCTTAGTATTTCAAAGATGCTCATAGGGTGAGTGTGACATGCATGGTTATAGGTGTTTGTACTGTGTGATTGTCCAAAAAAAAAATCCCTACTCATGTGATATGTAAGTTTTAATACTGTACTCAGAAGTCAAAACAAGGTAACTCAAATATATATGTAAAAATATGCAAAATATTGTGGTACACAAATTTTCAAGTATAGATTTTGCAACATTCTATATGTGTGTGTGTGTGTGTATATATATATATTTATTTATTTATTTATTTTATTTATCTGTGTCTGGCGACATGTGGCCGAAGTTCAATCGTTTGATGAAGACGACGATAAAATTAATGTTATTAGCAGCATGTAAACTTTGCAATATATATGCTCCTTGGACTATAATAATATATAGACGACAGTAAACTTTTTTTCACTGCCCCATGCAGCACCCTACCCTAATTTCGATCAGCCGGGACATAATAATAATTTAACAAAGATGGTAAACGCTGTCAATTTAAACAAAGATTTCTCGTTTGTCTCCGGGCTGATATGATGACCCTCCAAATTCGAACCCTCCTCGCGGGGCACTGCCCACCGTGTGATCCCATCCGAGCCGTCCACCGCCTCCAGGGATAAGATCGCGGCCGTCCGTTTCGAATGCCTCCGCCTCGATTCAAATCCTGTCGGGCCTTCCAGCGGGCCCCACTCGGGCCCCGTCTCGACCAACGGGCAAATACACTGCGCCGTTCGCCACTGTTCGTCTGTTCCTCCCAGTCCCAGTACCCTTCTTCACGCGGCAGACGTGAGGAGGGAGGGTTCTAGAACCTTCTAGAAGGGGGTACTCCTTGCCAGGGGCAGCTCCCATTGCGCCGCGCCTTCTGCGGCGCCGTCGTTCCGCCCTTCCTCCTGTACCTGAGTTACTCCACTCCACCCAAGTGGTTCGAATCGAGTGCGGCGCGATCTGAATTTCTCCATCCACCCAAAATTTGAAATCTCCTGCTCCTCTGACGCGGATCTCCTCCTCCTCCTGCTCCTTCAGCTTCCAGAAGGCGGCCGCGGCGGCAGCCGACAGAGAGCACCATTCGCCGCCTCGCCATCCTCCTGGTCACCGCCTCCGCCTCCGCCTGCTCCGCCCCGCTCAGGTGCCTCCGCCGCCTCGTCCTCCCAGCATTTGGCAACAGCTTGCTTCGATTGTGTTTCGGGCGGGTGGATTTTTTTACCAATTAATTACCACCCCTCTTGGTGCCAACTCTTATAAGTTTGGGGCTGACGCAGAATGGTGAGGGATCACGCCGCGCTCCGCCGAACTCCGGCGAAGGCTTCCGCCTCGGAAGCTGGCAACAACGACGAGAACGCCGCGGGCGACGCTCCATATGTCGCGGCCGTCGCCGCCACGGACCCCGGCCGCCCTCCGCTGCTCGCCATCCAGGTCCAGCCGCCGGCGTCTGGCCTGAAGCGGAAGCCCGAGTCGCCGGCGCCGACTCCCTCCAAGCTCCCGTTCCGGACCCCCGAGAAGGCCGCCGGGCGGAGCCGGTTCGGCTGGGTCCCGCCCCGCGCCGACGAGGCCCCACCGCGGGCAGGCGTGGGGGCGACCCCGCACAGCGCGATGACCACGCCCCGTGCGCATCGCGGCAAGGCGGTGGCGGCGCCGGCGGCCTCCGAGGGCGGGTCCACGCACAGCACGCCCACCAAGAGCGTCGCCAAGCCGGCGCACAGCATTGGGATGAGCGGGTCGAGGCCGCCCATGAGCGGTGGCGGGCCCAGGGGGGCAGGGTTTACCATGGCGGGGAGGGGGACGCCGATGTCACTTGGGCCGCCCACGGTGGTGAATTCCGCGGAGGTGTCTCATTTCGAGCTCCGAGAGGACCCCTCCTTCTGGATGGACAACAATGTGCAGGTGAACTACATCTACTGCACATCTCTTGCTGCTATGTTGGGAAATTCATGAATTTTCGTGAAGTTTGTTCTTGATGCATGTGTATATATTGGTCCCAGATTACACAATTGATGGAACATAGGGATTGACCTTTTTGGTATATGACTTATTGTACACAAAATGGTGATGCATCCAATGGACAAACACTAGCACTTGTGCTGATTTGGTCATGGTTGTGTAGAGTAGTATAAATGTTCCTTAGTTACTGATTGCGTGGGTATCCTAAAGATGAATTGGTTAGTTTTATTTACTTTTTCTGTCTCTTTGATCTTTGAGTTTTAAACACATCCATATGTTGGAGAGTCAACTTCAGCAAACACTCTTAACTTGTGGTTCATTTTCCAGGTTGTCATTCGTGTGCGCCCGCTAAATAATAATGAGAAGAACCTGCACAGTTATTATCGATGCTTGAAACAAGAAAGTGCGCAGACTATCACTTGGATTGGGCATCCCGAAACTCGTTTTACATTTGACCATGTTGCTTGTGAAGCAGTGGATCAGGTCTGCTAGAATCCAGTTTGACTTGTGATTGGGTTATATTTCTTGGTTTGTTGTTAACTGCTGAGTTTGCTTTTCCAGGAGGTGCTCTTCAGAGTTGCTGGTTTGCCAATGGTTGAGAACTGTATGGCTGGATACAACAGCTGTGTGTTTGCTTACGGACAGGTCTCTACCTAATTTATTTGTGATTTACTCGTTGCCAAAGGAATGCTTTCCATCCTTTGAATTTTCAGTTGTTTGCAGACTGGAAGCGGAAAAACATATACAATGCTTGGTGAAATAAGTGATCTGGAAGTGAGGCCTAGTCCAGACCGAGGGATGACACCACGCATATTTGAGTTCTTATTTGCCAGAATTAAAGCGGTAATATTATTGGTAGTTTCAAACATACATAGTTCATTAGCTATTACTGATTAGATGAGCATGTATCTCATGTACAGATGTACCACTTTTCACCGTACCTTGTTTTTATAATACATATGAAAAGGCACTGCGGGGAACTCCTGCAGTTTTGCGTAAAGAAAAGTACCATATATGCTATAATCATTGCTTTGTTATGTGAAACTGAAATTGATAGGAAGAAGAGAGCAGGAGAGATGAGAAACTCAAATACAGTTGCAAGTGTTCTTTCCTGGAGATATATAATGAACAAATTACAGATCTTCTTGATCCTTCTGCCACAAATCTCCCAGTAAGCTTTTGTGTTGTTGCTTCAAGTTGACATGACCTTTCAACATGACACCATGATATTTACAAACTTTTTTATGTGCAGCTCCGAGAAGATATAAGGAATGGAGTGTACGTCGAAAATTTGACTGAATGGGAAGTTGGCTGTGTCAGTGACATAATAAAACTCCTGATGCAGGTAAGTATGTTTGCTGTTTGATCTTTTTCTTGTGAATATCTGGTAAACTGATCATATTCAAAATATTCCGCTTGGTCAAAACTTGCTTCAGGGTTCTGCCAACAGAAGAGTGGCTGCTACAAATATGAACCGTGAGAGTAGCCGCTCCCACAGTGTTTTCACCTGTATCATTGAGAGTAGGTGGGAGAAGGATTCAGCATCTAGCTTAAGGTTTGCAAGACTAAATCTTGTTGATCTTGCTGGGTCTGAAAGGTAGGAGACTATTCTGTCAATTGTGTTGGAGTATATTGTGCTCAGTTCAATCATGGTTCTTGATAATCCACTTGAAACAGGCAGAGGACATCTGGAGCAGAAGGTGAGCGGCTGAAGGAATCTGTTAATATTAACAAATCGTTATCAACACTTGGGTTTGTACTTGCCACTCAAACTTTTAGATGAATAATATTCTATGGCATGACAAATTTTTGTTCGATCGCTCAGCCACAAGTGTTATCATGAATTTTGCATTGCAGTCTTGTGATAATGAGTTTAGTTGATCTAGCGCATGGCAAACAAAGACACATTCCATATAGGGACTCAAGATTGACATTTCTTCTCCAAGTAACAACCTTGACACATCATGTTAAGTTTCAATATATCTGAATTCCCTTGATCTCTGAAATTATTTTATTTCATTTACGATATGCAGGATTCACTTGGAGGGAACTCGAAAACTATGATCATTGCAAATGTCAGCCCTTCAGTATGGTAATGATTCTTATGTCTGGTATAATTACAAATGTATGTGAACTTGTTAAATATTGTGATATCTCCTTTTTGTATGTTCATACAGTTCTGCTAATGAAACACTCAGTACCCTGAAATTTGCTCAGCGTGCAAGGCTCATTCAGAACAATGTTAGTATATGCCATCTCAGTATGTTTATCTTCTAAAACATCTTAGGTTACTAACCACAAGCAATTCTTTCCCATTCAAATTTTAAGGCGGTTGTTAATGAAGACGCTTCAGGAGATGTGTTAGCTTTGCAACATCAGATACTTCTCCTAAAGGTGATGTATGGAGATTTTTAGATCTACCTTTTGTTCCATATGTCATGATCCTAAACTAAAAGAATGTCCTTCTATCAGGAGGAGCTTGCTGTCCACAAGCGTCAACATGTCACTAGATCTTTATCCTTCTCTGCTGATGTTTGTCAAGGTGATATTGATGATGGTAGTGAAAACATGAGTGTGGATGATAAAAATGACAATGATGCCCACAACGGACACTTTTTGAAAGAGATGCAATTTTCAAATAAGCAGGTAACCTGTGTTCATTTGATATTTATCCATTGGATCTCATGACTTAGTTTTACATGCTGATTGCTTGTCAGAGTTGAACATTTATTTTGAGCTTCACAAGGTTTTTAATATTATTGAGCATAAACAACCAAACACATCTCTAGTTACATGGTCTTGTTCTTTTTACTTTGCATCGCCAGAAATCGACCAAAGTAGAAATTTGTTCGCTTATATATACATAAATTTATTGCAGGTGAGGTCACTGAAAGAAGCATTAGCCGGAGCATTGCGGAGAGAATCAACTGCAGAAAATACTATAAGGGAACTTGAACTTCAAATTGAGCAGTTGAATGAATTGGTAATTTCTGGTGACAACAAAATACTTTTTGCAATACCAACCGATAAAAAATTGTAAGGTGACATAAATATATTTTTTTTGGATGTGTCGAAAGGTTAAACAAAGAGAGGATGACACAAGATCGGCTAAGATGATGCTTAAGTTTCGAGATGAGAAGATTCTTAGAACGGATGCTCTTGTGAACAACAAATTGCAAGCAGAATCATATCTACTGCAAGAAAACAAAACCTTGTCACAAGAAGTTGAACTTCTTAGGGCAAGAATGGATAAAAATCCAGAAGTAACTCGTTTTGCACTAGAGAATATTCGTCTCTCAAGCCAACTGAAGAAGTATGCAGTATGCACATATAATTATATTACACTTTAAGCACATGATTCTACTTTGCATGCAGACACAGAAATGTTGCACTGGAGTAAATATTTTGGTGTATTTATAGGTCCCAGCAGTTCTTCGACGAAGGGGAGAGGGAGCTTCTATTGAATGAAATTTCTGAGCTTCGAAATCAGGTCTTTATTAAACCTTATTTTGTAATTCTAGTAGGTGCACTCTACTATTTATTTTACTCAACTTTCCTTGCCCTGACAGGTTTCACAAATACTTGAAGAGAGGATAGAAACTGAGCAACAAAATATCTTTTCTGACAAAACCAAGGTTAAGTTCGTATTTAGTTCTCTGTGCACATTTATTCTCCCTACAAGTTTACTCAAAGTTTTTTTTTCTTTTTGGACAATTTCAGGACAGACAACAGCATTGCACTGGTCTAGCTCCAGGAAGTGATGCTGAAATTTTGCATATGCAGGTATCCTTTTGCCCTCTAGAGGAGCACTAAATTGTTTCTTTCTAGTTGTATTGACTAAAAGTCTACTGTTCCATGTGATGTATTAACAGATTTCTTTTTTAAATCTCTGTTTTTATGTCCAGCTGAAAAGGACCAGCCAAGAACTAGAAACATGTAGACGCGACTTGCAAGTTTCCTTAGAATCAAACAGAGCACTAACAAGGTAATTGCATATTCGCAAAAAAAAAAGGTTCTTGGTTGGAATTTCTGTCATTGAAGCAAGTAAATCACTTCACAGGGAAATAGCTGACCTTGTGGAAGAGAAAACAGCCCGTGCAGAAGTTGAGGAAAAATCAGCTGGTTTAGGTGATAAACTGCAAGAAGCAAATATACATATCCTCCAATCGTGTAAGCATTGTGAGGCCATGGAAAGGGAATTGAATGAGTCAAGATCTGTTATTGAAGCTCTTGAATCAGAGCAGATTATGTTGATAAATGAAATAGATGAACTTAAGAAGAAGAGATGTGTCGAAATCTCAAGTTTGAACAATGAACTTGACCTCAACCTTAGACAGGATTACTTGACTAAAGAGGAGCCCAGAGCAAGATTTCTTGAGTGTTTTGATAAAGAAGATTCACCTTTGCAGAGAAAGATTAAGAGAATGCAAGCTTCACTTGAGAAGGCACGGAAATTAAATACAAGGTACCAAATAGATCAGGCATCACACTGTTTTGCTGAAAAAGAAATGGATGAAGTTCGTAGACAGGTGGAGACTGAAACAGCTAAGGTGATTGAATGCTTAGAACAAGATCTGGTATCACTCCAACAGCAACTAAATGCAAGCAACAAAAATGACTTGTTAGCCAAACAAAGAATAAATGAACTTCACCTAGAAATAAAGCAGTTGAATGATAAGTTACTTGAGGTGTTGAAAGAGAACGAAATACTTTCTTCTGTGATCAAGGAAAAAGAAAAGGAAATTGAAGTATTGACCAATGACTGGAACAGATTAGCTGGTGACATTGGAAGCTGTCTTGTGGATGGAAATATAGCTTTAGATGAAGCCTCTGATCAGGCTGCCTTTATTTCCAAATCTTTATCTCAAAGAAAATGGATCAAGAAACAAGTTCAGAAGATGTGTAGTGGTATATCTGAAAGAGATGAGCTACTTGAAGAGCTTCAGAACAGGTTGAAAGAGGCAGATAATATAAGATGTGACTTAGACTTGAAGTTAAGGTCCTTAAGAGGAGCAATGCAGGCTGTAAATGAAGAGCATCAGCAGGAAAAATGTGATCAAGAAAAAGAAATATATCTTCTAAGATCACAAATATCTGAACAAGGACTTGTGAACGATCACCAATTAGAAGAAATTCACAGAATAAACCTTTTGTTGGATGAATCAATTGAGACATCTGTGCAGAAGGAGGTTCTGGTACAGAACTATGTTTCTTTACAAAAGGCAATGGGAGAAGAGATTCATCGGCTGGAGTCACAATTAGACCAGTCAAAGGTACATTTTGCTCATTTATTGAGTCAGACTCAGGACAAGGAACAGTCTATTGGGAAGCTAAAAAATGAAGAGTTCAATGTTTTGTTAAGACTGATGTCAGAAGTTCTGAAGGCAAATGGTATTGTACGTGAGCTTCGAATTGGATTCAATACATTGCAATCAAGCCTTTCTATGAGCCCTGAAGAGATCACCTGTCAAAATTCAGACTTGAATTTGGAGGACCGGGTAAGCTAATGCTCTTGTTATTTGGTAATCAAGGTGAACAATACAATCCACTGTTATATGTCAGTAAGTTCCTCCCATTGATCAATTTATGTCAATTTAAGACTGGCGATCTTTAATCATTCAGGGTATGACCATATTTTAATCCATGTTGCAGGTTGACCTTAGGATCAACGAAGCGTCCCAATCTGTGGAGCGGCAAAATGTTGAGGTTCTTTGCCAACTTAGCAAGGAAATGGAGCTTGCAGTTCTAGGAATGCAGATAATGCAGTCTCAAATGGCTAAACTTCTTCAAGAAAAAGAAAATGTGAAAGAATTTCATTTGGAGAGTCAAAAAAGAATTAAAGATCTAAGTAGTGAGGTCCTTATATTGAATTCACAAATAATTAAAAAAGAAAGATCCTATGAAGGTAAATTGAAAGATCTGAATACAAAGATCCAAGAACAGGATGCGTCATTTATTTCGTGGAATGAAGAAAAAGAGGTAATAATTGAAAGGCCATCATGCTCTCGCCATAAAAGTATTTTGTTTCTAAAAAGCTTTGTGGTTTGATGAATAACAATATCTTCCCTTTCAGTTAGTGTAGTAATTTATCATATTTAGCCTTTTTTTTCTTCCTTGCAAAAGTACCTCTCTCTCTCTCTCCCCCTCACTTTTTCTCCAGTAAAAGAATTCTTCTGTGCTGTATACTGTATGTTTGGCATGTAGAATGTGATAATGTGCAACAAGTAACAGTTAAAAATAGAATGATTTATGATGCTTTATGGAATTTCTAGTAAAATAGCTCCTTTGGGGTTTGCCACATTGGTTTAAAACATCATCAGTCACCCATGTTTTGTTAACAGAAGTGTTAAAGAACTCAAGGGTACGTATGTCATACTGTTGTGACCTGAATTGCAAACTTTCAATTTTTATCTGTTGTTGATTATGGTTATTTATATTTTATGCACTACAATGCATGTTGGCCCTACCAGACACATTGTTTGCTTATGGAGATAAGTATATAACAGTTATAGGTTTGCGTTTGATGATGAAGGCTTATTTTATCTTTCCTTGAGTTAGTCGATCCGGATTCCTCACTGCCTCTGTGATCATATCCACACATCATAATTTTTTCAGGCACTTGAAATTGAGGTTTCTGAGGCAAAACTTGTTGTGGCCCAGAAATCTTTTGAGTCTGCAACTCTTATAGCCAAGTTTGAAGAAGCGAAAGCAACTATAAGTGATGCAGACTCTACGGTCAAGGCACTGGTTGAAGCGAACGAAAAGGCAAAACTCGAAGCAGAAAAGTATCAAGAGAGGGAAACTTTGTTTATTGCTGAAAGGGAAGGCATGTTAAGTGAAATTAATAGTCTGAAGAGGCTGCTGGATATGAAAGAACAAAGTTACAAGCTTATGGAAAAGAAATTTCAGTCAGGCTTGCTTGAAGCAAATGAGCTAGCTCTTGAGCTGGAAGATGGCATTAGATTCCTGCAGAATTTGTTAGTACAGAAGCTTGAGTTTGTTTCTTCTGATGTTGAGTGGATGAAGGAAAGGATCCAGCAGTTTGCAGAGTTGACCAGAAAATGGTTAGAGGAGAATTGGCTGGAGATAATTGGCAAAGATTGTGCTATTTCTGTGTTGCACCTCTGTCACATGGGGATTCTTTTGGAGAGAATCACTGGGTTGAATGCAGAAAATGGTTTCCTTCAGCGCGGGCTCTGTGAGTCTAATTCTTTGATAACTAAACTGCGAGAGCACAACGACAAAGCCAAGAATGAACTAGAAATGTGCAGTGTTCTCAAAGGGAAGTTATTGCTTGACATCAACCATAGTTTCAGTCGTATTGCAAAGAAGGAACAAGAAGCAACCGAGTTGAACTCAAGATTAGACTCTTTTGAGAACAAGATTCTGCATTTGCAAGCACAAGAAGAAGCAATGGTGGCACGGTCAAATTCCATGCACAGCGAGCTTTCCATTTTGATTGAAGAGATTGATGCTACAAATAGGAGTGCCTTGGAAGCTGAATCCAAAGAAAAAGAAGAACTGCGCCACCAACTGGATGAAGCTTTGCTTCTCAGTAAAATGTTGAAGGATAAAATGCTTGTAGAGTTGAATCTGCTTCAAACAGATAACTACATACCTTTAAATAATATTCAAGGCTGCAACGAATTTGAGCTGTGCAATTCACTTGCAGATTATCGAAGTGATTTGGTGATGACCAGTATTATGGCAAAGGATATTGAGTCTACTGTTTTGGCTTGGGAACTGAAGCAACACAAACTACAGCTGCAAGAACAAAGAGTTATGTTTACTGATGTCCTTGAAGAATTGATGGCAGAAGCAACTTTATGGAAAGTTGACCTGCATTTGGAGAATATTGCGATCTGCACTTTACATGAGGAGAACAATGAGGCAAGGGTTGATTTGGAGAACCTGAAGCAAAACGGTGAAGAATCTATGAAAATTCTGCATGCCATGAACGAGGAAAACACAACACTTAAATATTCAATTGCCTCCTTAGAATCTAGGATCACATCCTTCCAAACAAATTTGGATGCAAAAAACAAAGCTTTGATGGAGTTGGAATGCTCTCATGCAACCATATGTAGGGAGCTGGAACTGAAAACTGATGCCATGAATTGCATAAGTACTAGAGAAAATTATTTCAGTTCTGAAAATGCAACGTTGAAGCAGGAAATTCGAAATATTTTGTGCAAGGATCAGCGCATGGTTGAATTAATGGCTAACATTGAAGCTGATAAGTTATTTGTCACCATTGAAGGCCGCTTGCAACTGGTTACTGATCATGTGCACAATTACATTTCTGAGCAAATTAACATGGTGAGCAAGTTATCCAATGAGTTAGACATCATTGAAGTATCAGCTCAGGAATTAAGAACCCAGAATTCTCTTCTCGAATCAGAATTAATCAGGAAAGAGGAATTAACAAAGGGCTTATCATTTGATCTTAGCCTGTTACAAGAGTCTGCATCTGTTGCAAAAGATCAAGCAGCTGAGATTACAGAGTTGAGAAAAGTAATAAAATCTTTGGAACAAGAGCTTGCATGTAAGTCGCTTGAACTTGATGATGTCGTTTCTGATAGGCAACAATTTGAAGCAAGAATCTTAAAGTGTAATGAAACTGTTGGTGCCCTAGAGGAGGAACTGGGAAAGAAGCTTGATGAATTAAACATGGTTTCTATGGAGAATGCTGAACTAAAATCACAGCTCCAGTATATTGAAGAGATTAGTTGCACTATGGAGGAGTTAGCTGATAAACGTGAAGTCATTGGAAGACTTGAAGAAAAGTTGATTGAACTGAGAACTTTAATTGATGAAAGGGATGCCTATCTTCAGAGCTTGCAAAATGATTTCTCCAAACTCTCAGATGAAAAGGCATCATGTGACACTGAGTTGCTTATCTTGAAAGAAAAGCTGGAGATGGCTCAGGCACTTGCAGAAGAAAGTGAAGCAATTGCTACAGAATCTCGGCAGGTACTTAGAACTTATTTGATTATTATTAAATTGATGTGTATTCATTGAAATGGTTTTTAATTCTTGTCTCTGTGAATATAATTGTCCTAATTCCATTGAAAATTGCAGATAGCTGAGGAACATAAGGCATATGCTGAAGGGAAGGATGAAGAAGTAAAGGTATTGGAGAGGTCAATTGAAGTACTTGAGAATACTGTATGTACTTTAGAAAGCGAAGTAAGTTGTGCTGCTTTTTTTATTTAAGTGTCGATTAACCATTCAATTTTGTTTGTCATCATTTTGAACGTTTATTCTTTCTCAACACTAATTTTGGCTATTTCTCCTAAGGTGGACATTGTCAAGGAAGAAGCAGAGCGGCAAAGAATGCAGCGAGAAGAACTAGAAGTTGAGCTGCAGAAAGTTAGGCAACAAATGCTAGCTGTTCCACCCTCTGGGAAAGCAAGGAGATATATGGAAGATGGAGTGGTTGATTTAGCTGACTCATCCAGGTTTGTATGATTATCAGTTCTATTACAAGCTACATATATTTACAGTTGTAAGAGAAACAGTTACCACTCAACCTGACTCTCTTGCAGGCACCCAGCAGACATGCATAATGAGCTTCTCTGTGCTCAGGAGACTGTTAGAATACTTGGAAAGGAGGTTTCTGAGAAGGAAGCAGAGGTAATCACAGATTCGTTAATTGTTTACCAGCTCACTTGCAAGGTTTTATTAGTCCTTCATGCATTCGTTTTACTGCTGTAAAGTGTAGTCCATGTTATAGATTTTAGGACTATTTTTTTTCTCTGTATAGATTGCTCAGTGCAAGGAACATATCTCAGAGATAAACATTCATGCTGAGGCAGCGGCACAAGAATACAAGCGCAAGGTAAGCACTTTGTGTGTCTGTTTATTTTGAAGAACTCAACTTATTAATAATCAAAATAAAACTAATGAAAAATGATCTGGTTAGTTGATGGAGCTGGAGGTCATGGCACAACAGGTTAAGACAGACAATTCCTCAGCACATGCTTGCTCCGGGAGACAAGAGAAGATTAACTCAAAACCTCGGGGTTCAGGTTCTCCATTTAAATGTATTGGCATCGGCTTTGTACAGCAAATGAATTCTGAGAAAGATGAAGAGCTTAGTGCTGCAAAGCAACATATTGTGGAACTTGAGGGCATTGCAGCTAGTAGACAAAGGGAGGTGAGGTTACTCTTAGCTTTTCACTTCTTTTTTCCTACTTTTTATTATTTTGCCAACCTATATAATTATATATGTTATTTTGTTTGAAGATATTCATGTTGAACGCGAAATTAGCAACAACAGAGAGCATGACGCATGATGTGATTCGTGATATGCTTGGGGTTAAAATGAACATGACAACTTGGGCGGTAGGTATACAGATTTGTGTACCTCATTCATTGTAAAATATTTTCAGTTATGCATCTAAACCAATTATGTTGCAGGCTCTAGCTGACAACCAGCAAAAGCTGGAGACAAAAGAGTCGATTACTTCTCAAGCACAGGAAAGTAAAGAGGTAAGTTCTGCATAATAGTTTTTGTCAACTAATCTTCCTTCTTAGCATTTATTTTAACATATATGTTCAGCAGTCCAATGAGATGATGAAGTTGAAGAAGCAGCTTGATGAATTGATTGAAGAGAGACAGAGGTAGATACTTCACTATCTGTGACCTCTTAGCATCTCAATAATAGGTCATAGTGACGACATGTTGATTTTATGGTACAGTTGGCTTGACGAAATAAACCAGAAACAATCAGAACTAGGAACTGCCCGCATTACTATAGAGAAATTACGACAACGAGAACAGTTTATGGTAGCTGAAATAGAGTTGTCAAAGGTACATAAACTCACTTTTCTATTGCAAAAGGACCATTCTTATTCCTCTCTCCTTATGGTATATTTAGTAATAACTGTTGGTTGGTAATTTGTAGGCTGAGAATTTGAACTACAAAACCATCATTCTTAATCTTGAAGCTGAAAGGAAGAACCTTACCAGACAACAGAATCTTCAGCTTCGAATAAATCACCATGTCAAAACAAAGGTAATGATTATTTTTGGTACTTAATTTGGCTTTTGTGAACATCGGTATTTCCCTGTGTGATCATCCTATGCATCTTCATACCACTGAACAGGAAGAGAATATCCTGCTGAAACGGCAGAATGAAGAGCTAAGTGCAAAGCTGAAACAGCTGGGGGTCATCCTTACCCGAACAAAGGAAGAGCTTGCCTGCTACAGGGTTTCAGATGGAAAAGATCCACACGAACAGATAGAAGAGGAAGAGCTTCTGAGGAAGAAATTATATGTGTGTCTGCTTTCTTTTTATTTGTCAAATAGTTATGCAAAAAAGGTGTGAAGACTGATGGCACTGACAAACAGTCTGACTGTGAACAGGAGAGCGAACAAGATAGAAATCAACTGGCAGAAAATCTATCAAGTTTATGCTCCAGTATTCTAAAGGTATACATGAATATCTTACTAGGAACTTAAGAAGTAATTTTTTTCTCGAAAAACGCAGGAGATCTGCGTCTCATTGTATTAAGAAGAAAGAGGGTAAAAGTACCCAACACTTACAAGACACCCAAACACAACTCACACACACACGCTACTGCAGCCAAGATGGCTGCAAAACGACCCACACAGATCCAAAACACTAATCTCCAGGGAGATGGGCTGACAAGAGGGAAAGGCCTCGGGCTCCTGCTGTGGTCCACAACCGGCGCTCCTCCCCAGCCACTACTAAAGCCCCAGCAACACTAGGAGCTGCTCCATCAAAAACACAACGATTACGATGGTTCCAAAGAATCCAGGCCCCCAGAATGATTAGGGAGTTAACCCCTTGCCTCACCAAACTAGAAGTAGCATTACTAGCTCTCTCCCACCAATCAAGAAAGGAATTTTCAGTAGGTTGTGGGGACAAGGCCTGGAGACCGACCTGCCGTAGCAAAATAAACCAAAACTCCCTAGCGAAGACACATTGAACCAGGAGATGGTTGATTGTTTCCTGCTCTTGATCACAGAGTGGACAGCCATCTGGGCAAGGCAATCCACGACGTGCAAGGCGGTCAGACGTCCAACACTTATTGTGTGCCACTAACCACATGAAGAAACGACATTTTGGTGGCGCCCAAGTCTTCCAAATCCTTTCCCATGGTGCAAAGAGAGTAGCACCTAAGAAAAAAACCCTCATATGCCGCCTTGGCTGAATATTGGCCACTTGAAGAGAACCTCCAAATATGTAACTTAAGAAGTAATGTTATTGTGCACTTGATACTGGTTTGGTAGATTTACAAGGCCAAGCACTAATCCTGCTGTTGTACAGGTTGCTGGAGCTACGAACTCTGAAACTGGCGCTAGTCTTCTGAAAGCATCGGAATGCTTAAATCAGCTCCAGTGCCGTATTGCTTCTTTGGAAGGCGAAGTTGAGGATCTAAAGTTAAAGGTAATGATGTGGTAATTCATTTTTTAATTGAGCTGATTGACTCTTCATATTTGGTGTGTAATGGTGTGGCAACTCATTTTTTAATTGAGCTAATTGACTCTTCATATTTGGTTGGTAATGATGTGGTAATTCATTTCTGAATTGAACTGACTGAATCTTTATATTGGGTGGGAGGGATATAACTGGAGTACTTTGGTCCTGAAAAGAACACAACAACTTTTTTTTTTCCTTGCCTGGTTTGTTGTGTCCACTAGATATAAACAGTTAAACCCACAGCCGTCATGTATGTCAAGTTTGAAGTCTGAAGTCAATCTCATATGTTAACTCTATGTTTTCATGCGACTGACTCAACATTTGGAACGTATGCTGTATGCAGTGCAAACTATTGCGTGAAAAAGCCCGTCTGTCCGAGCTCCGGAGCAACTCATCGTCTTTGAGCACAGGGGCAAAGGACAGTTTGACATCACCCAGCATTTCATCCTTCCGATGACACAGCGGACTGACATATCACCTAAACTAGTGTACATACATGACACATTCTGTGTAACTAGTTATCCGTCAGCTAACAGCAACGTGCAGGTCTCACGCATCTCCTAGTACAGTCGAACTGCTTAGGGAGGATTAGGACCCATTTCAGTGCAACAATCTCTTTTGCTGATTTTATATCTGCTGTACCATCTGTACAATATACTCTGTATATACACTCCATGTTGTTCAATCGAATATTTGTCTTCATCTTTCTTTTTTCTAATGTAAAGGAAGATGTGGAAATTGGAATGCAGTTTCTACCCATGCAAAACAGTTCCATGTTTATGCAGACTTTTAGCTGTCCCTGTCCAGTCCAGATCCTAGGTGTTTGGATGCACAATCTACATGTACTGAGGTGAAAAATTAATAAATTTTTTACTCTAATCCACTTCAACGTACTAGGATGCCTAATATATTAATACTGGTGTGTTGGTTCAACATACATGTGAAAAATTAGGCATTTTTACTGATGCGAATACGAGTGCATGTAAAGCCTGTACAGGCGAATGCCTAATTTCGCAGTTGTTAATGATGTGGCCATGACCAAAACCTATATTTTTTGGGATGGAAATGGAACTAGAGTCCTTGGTGAGTAGAGTACTAGACCATGGCGCAGCCGCGCCACACAATGGCCAAGTCAAAGCTCGGCTGCATGGCCTGCAGCAGCTCCGCTGGCTGCTGAGTAGGCCCTCTTTCCGGCCGCCGCATGAGACGAGCCGTCTGGCGTAGCGGGTCCCTCCCGGCCCCACATGTCATCCGACCAACAAACCCCACGCGCGCGTGTGGTCGTTCCGACGGAGGCACGAACCACGCCGCCCCCGACCCCACTCCACGCCGCGTGGGACCCACCAAACACGCGTACCCAAAGCAAAGGTCTCGATCTCACGCGGGCCACTGGGTCCGTGGGGCCGGACAGACTGCTCGGCCCCGCGTGTCAGGGACGGAGACGGCTCCCGGGCTCGGTTGTATCCGACACGGGCCGGCGCGGCCCGAGGGAAGGCCCAGATAAAATAAAAGAGCAGCGGAGCGGAGAGGAGCAGAGCAGAGCATGCTCTTCCTTTACTGCCAGCAGCCTCGCGTCCCGTCCCCGTCCGCGTCGGCGCCGCCTTTTCGTCCCCGCGTCGTCAGCGTCGCGGCTCCACTGAGCGTGCGCGTCACCGGCGGGAGGCGAGGGAGGGCCGTGGTGGCCATGGCGTCCGCCGACGCGCGCTTGGCGGGGATCGCCTCCTCCATCCGCGTCATCCCCGACTTCCCCAAGCCAGGTGGGTGGGTTCACCCCCGCTTCCGTACCCTACGCTCTGTCTCGACAGCCCTCCTGCCGGATCGCTCGCGTGGGCGGACGGGTTGCTGGATGAATGCTGAGTCGATTCGATCTGTCGCGTTACTGCATAAACTCGCGTCCCTGCTTATATTTTTACTGCTACTGTAGGAGTATTGAGTAGCACTTTTCTTGGGGAGTTGGGGTTAAATTATAAAATAAACTGATAAACTCGCGTCACTGCGTACATTTCTAGTAAAACTATAGGAGTAGAGTAGCACTTTTCTTGGGCTTTATTTGCCTTTCGCGTGCAAAGCGCGTGCTGCTCTTTGACACCTGTTTTTATTTGCCTTGGGCTCTAGTACAAACATTTCTCATGCCCTGTTACAAACAAGCACTGTAGCACCTTTGACACGACAGTACGACACGCTATTTAGTTACCACCGCTCGGTCTTGCAAAACAACAATCTAGATCTCTCTGTGTGCGGATAATTACTGTGCCTGTTCGTTCTAATTGATTATGGGCTGCTTTGTTTTTGTATAGGGATCATGTTCCAGGACATCACGACGTTGCTGCTCGACCCCAAGGCGTTCCGTGACACCATCGATCTCTTTGTTGAGCGGTACAAGGACCAGGGTATCACCGTAGTTGCTGGTAATAGTCGTTCCTTCCTTTCTGGACACTGACTATACGAGCTTTCAATACAAAACTTCAGAATCGTATAAGCAACGAAATGGGTAGTCTTATATGCTCTGTGGTCCTCATTTTCTCGTATTTGGTGCCATATTAAAACAGGTGTCGAAGCTAGAGGGTTCATTTTCGGTCCTCCTATCGCTTTAGCCATCGGTGCAAAATTTGTGCCTTTGAGGAAGCCAAAGAAGTTGCCAGGTCTGCATATCCGTCATTAACTTTGTAGCTCTGTTGTTGTTGTACCGTTACTAATGAGTTCATGGTGAATGAAATAGCTGACACTCTTTCATCTATCTACTAGGCGAGGTGATCTCCGAAGAGTATTCTTTGGAATACGGAACTGACAAAATAGAAATGCATGTTGGAGCTGTACAGGCCAACGATCTGGCTCTTGTAGTCGACGATCTTATTGCCACTGGTGGAACACTCTGTGCAGCTGTCAAACTTATTGGTGAGCTCATTTTGTGTTGTATTTTGTTACTGTGGATACAATGTCCTACCACAGTTATCTAAATCCTCTTTTATCATAAAAAAATTTTTAAATGGTGTTTTAATTTTTCTGAAGCTGCATAATTATAAATTCATGGTGACAGTTCACTTCTCTCACAGTTCTAGGTTTTGGGACAAGAAATCTAAACGATTTTTTATGAGCTTTAATTTGTTGTTACAGGGGAGGAGCTTCTCTGAAGCTAGGCTGGCCAGCCTCCTCTCCCTCTCCTCCCACCCATCCCGAATCTCCAAAAGCTGTTGAAGGATATGCTTAGTGTCACTACTTAAATCTTAATTATACACTAACACAGCCATCTTATTTTAAGTCCTGCCCCTCACCTATTTCTTCGGCAAGCTCTGCTGCTGTATATGCCTTTCAGGGAATTGTACTTTCCGGCATTCTAAGTATCATTTGACATCGTTTTCCTGTGATTTGTTGTATGATAATTTATTTACTTCATCTGTATCCCTTTTCCTTTTCAGAGCGTGTTGGAGCAAAGGTTGTTGAGTGTGCTTGTGTCATTGAATTACCAGAACTGAAGGTATATTCTTCTTTGATACATCAATTTCCCTGGTCAGCTGTAGACAATATTATGCATATACCACGTGTAGTTTGTTCATGCTCTTATTAGGAGTTTCTTTTGGAACCAAATAGACCCTGAAAACTTTGTTTTTGTAAATTTTAAGTGAGTAGGAAAGGGTAAAAAAAACAGCTAATCGAATTTTTCAAGCACAGTCAATGGCACTACCATCATAGATGCAGGAATTCTGCACTCTAAACAATCATTCTAATCTACTAGGAAAAAACTGACACTACTTATCATGAGAGTTATGTTGTGTACTATCCTAACTACAACATGTATTCAGGGCCGAGACAAGCTTGGGGACAAGCCAGTTTTTGTCCTTGTGGAAGCAGATGCTTGAGCGGAACTTGGGACTTCTGAGAGAGTTAGAGTTGGCGCTGTTGATGCTCCCTCTCTGAAAACAACAAAGTTCCCATGTTACCATGTTGGCTATTTTCTGGCTGGTGCATAATAAAGTTTTATTTCAAATTGTGATCCCCTGAATGATTTGTCAATGTAGACATGATTGCTGGTCCTTGTAAACTGTGGCTTATGTTTTGTCACAATAGTGCTAATTATTAATATCAATTAAGGATAATCCTGATTGGAGCTTGTTGTTTGTTCTAGTAATGTTAGTTTCTTCTTTTTTCAGTGCAACTATTGATGAAATAAAGTTGCCATCACAATAACTGAGTAATGTTTGGTGTATGCTTGTATGGAGATGGGCTTCTGAATTGATTTTGGCAGATCATGCTGCTGGTGGCAAGCTAAGGGCCCTGGTGGTCATGGGCTCTCAATCAGTATTTCCCCTGATGAACATGAGCGCTACTTACCCAGACTATTGATTGTATTTCTGTTTATGCAGTTTGATACACATACTCTGTATGCCTTTTGCATTTTCCTTTATCTCAACTGGCATTTAGCATGGTCTCTTGACTCTTGATTATACCAGTTTGTAGCTTGAACCTTTGGAATCCCCTTAGACAGAATTGAACATGTGAAGACTTTGCGTAACTGAGAAGGATTCTGAATCTTGACAAACTATATTTACTTCAAGCATTTTATTCTAAGCAATGCATATGCTTTCATGGCAGTGAAAGATTTGGCTATTTGCTGTCCTACCTATGCATCATTGCTACAACTGGAGTGTTCTTCCTATGTCTGTATTAAGGTGTTCTTGGTGGACTCTGCTAATAGTTATGTGACCTGAAATAGGTCTATTAGTTTGTATGCTTTATTAAAAGTATCATTATTTCCTTAAGTAAACCCTAGAGTACTGCATTATTTCCTGAAATAGGTCTTTTAGAGAACAAGGCTATCTGCCTACCAGCTTTTAGTTTTTAAATTAATTCTTGTTGCTTTCTTCTGAACAATCTGGTTAATGATGCTTTTCCTGAGTCATATTTGACATGAATATTGTTATGGATTCAGGAAATGTTTCCTCAATCATCTATTATCTTTATGTTTGACTATGAACTCTATTTGTATGATCTTTGACTTCTAGTTTGTTCCATTATCTTTTGGTAGTAAATGTGTTTACTTTGACTTATTTGCCTTGCATTAGCTGATGATGCTCATTCTAAGTGTTTTTTTTTTCTGTGTATTTATGATCAGTGGGGTGAGTGTGATCTGTTTGTTTTATTAGGTTGATCAAATATTGATATTTAGTTCTGAATGCCTATCCATCCCTGTGAAATCTCTCTCCATGTATGTTCCCTTTTTCATGTGTGTTTCTACTGGTGACCAAAATGGTGTCATTTTGATGAAACCATGCAGAAATTCTCACTTTTTACTCTCTAAGCATCATGACTCCTCCATCAGTTAAAATATAGAGGTATCTTTTGGGGATATCTTCTTTTATCTCATTTTAATGAGAAGACCAGCTGAACCTATAGGTGTATGGTAGACTTTTAACTTCATGGTTCCATTCTTTCATGTTGTTGACTTCACTTGGCTGTGTGACTAGTTATACACGTGGTTTTCATGTACTAATGTGACTTTGTTCTGGTTCCTGCAATTTTCATGTGAGGTGCATTTTTTCTTGCCCCCGCAATTTGCATCTGTTTGTTCTCTCTCAATTAGGAAGGAAGGCGAATACAAAATGAGAATGCATAGTTCCAACACAACGCTTATTCCCCACATCGTTGTTTACAAAATATAAGACACGCCAACAGGGGCGGATCCACGGCCCGGGCTGCAGCCCTGGGCGAGTTTATGTAGCCCCTTTAATATATGTGGTGTTTGGCCTAAAAAACTATGATCTTAATTAGACAAAAGGAGGCCTAGGAAGCAAGATCAGACTATTTTGAACGTGAATCAGCAGCTCAGCCCGGGGCGCTGCACGCCAATGTTAGTGATACATTCTTGCCCAAATTATCAATGCATGCTTTCTTTTTTCTCCCTGAAGTTACATAGTTAAGTCACATGAAAAGTCTGTGCGCTACTAGTTTAGTTTACTCTGTAGAGCTATTACTGGTTACCTTCACATGATTTTTGCTCGATGCCATTGTTTTTTATGTTAATTTTATAAGATACAACATTGTAGGACTTGGCTTCTGATTATGATAACATATTAGCGATTGTGTAAGTCAAATAGGTACAATCAAAGCTAAAACAATTCCTCATTAATGTTGTCAATGAGTGTGACATAAATCTTAGTTCGCTTAGTAATAATGTGTGGTGAGAAAAACAAACAAATGTATATTTGAAGTAGAAGTAATGTGTGATGAGAAAAACAAAAAAAATGTTTGAAATATCATAGCTCGATATAGTTATTTCGTGAAAGCAAACGTACTCATCATAAAATGCAGCTGTTCTTCAGGAAAGCACAACAGAGCAAGGCTATCGGCTGGCATAATGTATTGGTGCCAGTTTGTGCGATTAGTTTACAGGTTATGAACAGAATATCTTTTATGATCTCCAAAGGAGTGACGCCACAAGCAATTTGGCCTTCCCATGCTTCTTGAAGTTGAACTTTGCAAAGTCAGAAAATAAACTTAAGTGCTTAATAGGCAATGATCATATATTATGTTCTTCATTTCTATGCTATTATTGATATGTTGTTGGTTGTTTAGGTATTTTATAATTTATAATGCATACCCGTGCAGTTTGCCGCATAACATTGCAGGCATCGCTTCTTTCGTACAGCTAAAGGGTAAGAATCATGGCAATAAACAAACTCCATCTTGTTCCCTTGGAATCATTTTCCTTCCCAGCATCTTAGCTGTTGCTGTTTGACAAGGAGAGGCAAGAGGTCCCTTTTGAGGACATGCCAGAAGTACAGTTGATTT
Organism: Miscanthus floridulus; assembly: GCF_019320115.1. Classification (NCBI taxonomy): domain Eukaryota; kingdom Viridiplantae; phylum Streptophyta; class Magnoliopsida; order Poales; family Poaceae; genus Miscanthus; species Miscanthus floridulus. Next base: position 73,042,621 of record NC_089594.1, on the reverse strand, counting down.
GTGCACCATGCATGGTGGATCTGAGTCATGTGCAGCTCTTAATTGCTAGATGGATGCAGATCACTTGTTTGCTGATGAGGATATCAGCAGCGGATCTCCAGCATTTTCAGATTTGTCGGGCATTGCGGAAACCTGGCACCTTATGTGGAAACCTACATTGTGGCCTCCATTTTTTTCTGAACGCAATTGTGGCCTCCATTTTGATGATGCACATGCTCTTCGATTCACAAAATGTGCCATAATCTGAATTTAAAATCTGATTGAGTTTTCTGAAGGCCTTTGGTAATCTTGCTGCGGCTGGTGCCCTGTTTGACCTTTACAAAGGTGGCATTTTATACAGCATCTTTGTATTTTGTTCAGTTTTTTCTTGTACTAGGTAGCGTGCCTGTGCGTTGCTACGAGATAACTAACAATTTATACTAAAAACATACAGATCGCACAATAAGATAACAATACTGTAAAAATTAAATACCAACGTTAAAGTGACATTTAATCCAAAAAGCAAAGTTTATGAATTTAACACAGTCACGGAGTGCACGGCGTCGCAGGCTCACAAACTCCACTTTATAGACCTTCGGCTAAGATAATATTTTATATTGGCAGGAAGAAATCTCCGATATCCATTTTTTTTCATTGTAATCCATTTTATCTGGACAATGTTTGAGGTGAGGGCACAATTACAGTTTTTAGTAGCTTTGCGATATTGTCCGAAGCTACGAGATAATTGATGTCTTGCAATGATCCTTTCATTAATTTAGTTTTATATCTATATTTAATTGTTTATTCAGTCTATTTTATAGGCACGCCGATAGATAATGGATGATAAAATTCAAGCATCCATAATTTATCTCTTTGACTTTGAGCATGAGTTTTGTTTTTATTTTTTAATTGATATATTGTCCTTTTGTTTTTATCGTAGCGTTAGCACGGGCATGCATGAAAAACGAAGATGTCTTTACACCGCAGAAATCTTTCAAAAAGATCATGCATAGATTATTCTTGTATTGAATATTTTATATATACAATCACCTCAATATTCTAATTAAACTAAAAAATTTTGAATTAGGATACGAGGTAAGACATGCAAACAGATATTTCAAAACTACCTGTAGAGTCCAAAGAACTTAATAAATAAATCATTCTGGAGGCAATATAAATTCTCTCTAATCTTTCATTTGGTGTAGTTAGTGTTACCATAGTACCCGCATGTATTCATAGAAAATAAATCGTGGACACTTTTTGGTACGATATTCCAACATAGGTCCATCGTCCTGTCAATATCCTTAAGGCAGATCACATAAAGGATGAGAGTCCCTCTATGAGATTGCTTACAAGAGATTCAAACTTATATCCGATCATGGTAACGTTGAATTGCTTTGCATCAAAAGCATCGGCAATGATAAACGGGGACATATGTTTTAGTATGCATAGTGGAGAAAAACTCAACCTTGATCTTCTCAGCAGCTTTTCTGAGCCTTTGCAGTGCTAACTTGTCCTTACTCAGATAGTCAAGAGGTGCACCATAAAATTATGCACCACTAAGAAAAGTGTCACCATTGGTTGCCTTGACCTGAAAAATGTGTCGAAATTAAGAATTACAACATCTAATTCAACATATTGGAACTGACACTCAAGTGGATACTTTATTCTACAATATATGTCTGTGTGAAATAGCCCTAAAGCTACATATATTTATACGGTGAGTATAACATACTTTGTTTTAAAATTTTATAAGAGATTTTTAAGATACGCAGTATTATCCATGCGACAGGTACTAATATTTACATATATACTCGAACCTGTGTGTACATGATTATATGGAGATACAGCAGAACTTATTCATGGATTTATTGGCTCATGAAAGAAATGGATATCGAAGAATTCTTTTGCCGATATAAAATATTATCTTAGCCATATCACGAAAAAAAGTCTATACAGTAGAGTTTGTGAGCCTACGACGCCGCGATCTCCGTGACTGTGTTAATTTCACGAACTTTGTCTTTTGAATTAAATGCCATTTTAACGTCGGTATTTAATTTAACAGTATTGTTATCTTATCGTGCGATCCGTGTGTTTTTAGTACAAAAGATTTAGTTGTTCCGTAGCAACGCACGAGCACGCTACCTAGTTGAATATAAAAGGAGAGGACTGGCTGCATTCGTACATTCGCGTGTCCTTAAACCCGGCTTGATCCGCTTATTTTTTCATCCAAAACAGTGTTTTTCTCTCACAAATTCTTCCAAGCGAACAGACCTATAATAATGTACGTCAGTTAAGGTTTTGTGAGCCGCATCACGGAAAGATCTATAAAGTAGAATTTGTGAGCCGCACGCCACCTTTTGCCGCGCACGTCGGACAGTGTCTTGGACAAGACCTTCTTCTCCGGGACGTAGTAGAAGTCGACGCGGTCCGAGTCAGGGTCGAACGGGAGCAGCAAGAGCGGCCCGAAGGTCGCGAACGGGACGGCGGCACGCCATGGGGAGCAAATGGGATTGGAAGGACGCCGCGTCGTGGCCTGACGCGAGACACTGTCCGATGGACTCGAGGAGATCATCTGGCAGGCCGGATCTCCAGTCAGGGAGAGGTAGGGACCTTCTCTTGGGATTGGGAGGCTAAGCCATGGAAGACAGATGACATCAACTATGGTTCACGCAAGAAATGGTGTCTGGTGTCTACTCTCACGATGAACCATGGATTGAGGAACGGGGATATGGGGAAAGGATTCAAAATGAACAGACCCAAGGGCAATTTCAGCAAAAACAACAAGCGAGGGCGATGGAACACGTGAGCGTGAAACCAAATGAAAGGAGAAAAAAGCTGTCCCTTGTGCAAATGCAAAGAGGGGAAGTAATTAAATGTAGGCAGATTTGGCAAGGTTCTCAGAAATACAAAGATGTTCCTTTTGTCTTAATTCTCTTTCCTTCTGTGTTAATTCTCTTTTCTTTTGCTCGTTGCCATGTATGCTGGTGCATGCAAACATGCAATGTGTATATAGATAGCACAATAATTTTTTACTTTCTATTTTGCCGTGATTCCTTTATCACATGACAGGCAATATTCAATCAAGGAGATGTTGTGGGATTGCAAACGTGGACAGACGGACGAACCAAAACAAATATCGTATCAAAAAAAATATTCACACTTTGTTTTTTCAGTCGTAGGAGATACTAATGTGGTCTAAATTGCATTTAGAACTGCATGGAATGAGACTCAAGCTAGGCACAGGCTTATCTCTATGTAAGTCTAGTTCAGAAAATTTTCACTGGATTGGCCCTTTGTTTGGAATGTAGCCTTGATCTGGACTCCTTTTCCCCCCTTTGCAAGGAGAAAATGATTGAGGCTTTGCGAGTTCCGCAGAAGGACGTCGGTACATTCTACATTGAAAGAATGAATGTATCATTCCTCTATATCAGCAGAGAGGCGTTAGCATATCTCCTTCAGTTTGTAAAGAATGTTCAGATTCCCTCCACCATGTTCGTGCAAGCCTCTCTTTGCATATCCTGTTTTCTTTATTCCATCTCCCCCAACCAGGATCACTCTTTTATTCTATTCTATCTTTTGAGGTAAACCCTGTCCTTATTCAGAGATCATAGACTTCCTGTCACAGCCCTTGATGAGGCAAATGATTAGTGAAGTGTCCCCAATCATTGAACCTCCTCCACAGCAGACAGGCCACGGCACTGTAATCTTGGATAAGTCACTGTCTTGTCTACCAGCTAGCAGTTGAAGTTTTCTGATCTTGTAATTAACCTTCAAATTCCCCAGGACATACCTTACCTTGGTTGATTCCAGTCGTTAACTTATGGCCATAAACTACTTCATCCCAACCGTGGACCTCCATTTCTTTAATCATAGTCACATTTTTTAAATTTGAAGATTATGCTCCTGCCTCTAGCAACATTTCTGAATTCTGATTTCTGAACAGTATAAAAGCACCTGCACTTTGTGCAGTAGTCTTCATCAAGCGAGCTAGCATCTCAGACACCAACACCTACACACAACACAATCACCTCTGACCTCTAGGCCTCATTGCACATCACAATGGAGGTTGGAGGGCTGATCACCGAGGTCGGTTGGACCGAGTTCGACTTCCTGTTGCGTGGTGAGGAGTCGTCGGAGGTGATGGCGCAGCTGCTAGGTGCCTTCCCCTCCCATGGGGAGGAACGCCAACATGAGCTGCTGCCTTGGTCTGATCAAGCTTCCAGTGCATACAGTGACAGTAGCCTTGTTGTGCCACCTGCATGTGAGGGCTACTATTTTTTGAGTAACTCAAACGAGGCCCTTGGGAGAAGCTCCTGCACTGCACCAGGTGCCCTGGGTTCGGTGCAGGAGGAGCATGGTGCAGCTGAGTACCTGAATGTGATTGCAAACCATTCCTTCAACGGTTATGGGAATGGTGATCCGAGCTGTGAGGATCTGGATGATCCGATGAGCGTCAGTATGCTTGGCTCAGTCAGTGCCACTACAAACAAAAGCAAGAGGAAGCACATGGTAGAAGAGCACGATGGCCAAACCCAAACGAGAGTAAGTCTTGGTGATCAGCTTTCTTTTGACCAGTGATGTTCTTCATGGATAGCTAATCGCTCAGATTTCTAATGCAAATGCTGGCTGTTTGAAATCGTGTAAATGCAGGGCCGGAAATGCGCGCGGAATGTTGGTGAAGCTAAGCGTGCCAAGAAGGCCAAGAAGAGTGGAGACGAAGACTCCAGCATGGCCATCCCAAATGGAAGCCCGACCAGCTGCTGCACTTCTGACAGCGATTCAAATGCCTCTCTGGAGTCTGCAGATGCAGATGCTGATGCTCGTCGTCCCAAAGGCAAGGGCCGGGCAGGCCGTGGCGCCACGACTGAACCCCAGAGCATCTATGCAAGGGTACTTACTGCATATGATCATCCTCCTGTTCTGTTGATGAAATGATGATGCATCGATCACTCCTCGTTGTAACTGAACCTGACATGGACCGTTGCTGCTCTTTTCTTTGGTTTTGCAGAAGAGGAGGGAAAGGATCAACGAGAGGCTGAAGATCCTGCAGAACCTGGTGCCCAACGGGACCAAGGTGGACATCAGCACCATGCTTGAGGAGGCAGTCCACTACGTGAAGTTCCTGCAGCTCCAGATCAGGGTGAGGATCTGCGTGCAGAATCTGATTTCATCTCATCTCAGTGCCGCGTCGTCAACTCATCCCGCTAACAGCTCCTTGTTCTTCTTATGATCCTGTAGCTCCTGAGCTCTGACGACACGTGGATGTATGCGCCCATCGCGTACAACGGGATGAACATCGGGATCGATCTCAACATGGACAGATGATCGATCGGCGCGTCTCTCACCTGACTGACACTCATCAATGTGCTTGCTTGTTGCAGTCATCAGTCTGCAAGTTTTTTTACACAGCGCGGTTCGTCAGCAGTCGCTGAGGGATCGATCATACTGGATAGATACACAAGCAAGTCGTAGCACGCCCAGTTTCCTGCTGCGACACTTACATCAAGAACCGTTTTTTTGTTTTGTTTTGTTTTATTCCCAAAATTGGAGACGTTTTCTTTTCTTTTCAAAAGAAGAAAAGACACCTTTTGTCAAGACCTTGAGACTTGTACAAGTTTGAAATTGTTCTCTTCGGAGAGGGATTGACGCTTTGCTCAAATCTCTCCTCTTCGTGCTGCCTGCAGTTTAAACGTTTCAACTTGACACGAGATTCATTTTGATTTTCTATCCAACATTTCCGTCCAATTTATCAACAATCTGTAGGCCATGAATCATCATGATGGAACATGGGCCAGGACCACACAAATTAAGGATCATATCATCATGGGCTTATTTGGGACCTTATTTGGGCCATCCCAGCTCCAGATGGGCCCAAAATGAAGCCCAAAATAGGAGATATATTTAGATTCAGTTAGATTGAGTTATTTTATAATTCCAGGAAAGCCTCATGTATAAAGGCTTTATAGTTTGTATTAGGGAGAACTTATCGAGTGAAGAACTTTCCTAGGGTGGGGGGTTCTCCTTTGATCGACACGCCTTGGATCTCCGGCGGTTGTTCGGTCGATATCCCCTCCGCTCTAATCCCAATTCTCGTGTTTCTCTGTTGTCTCCCCTGCGTTCTCTCCACTGCAATCGTTCTCCCCACTGCCAGTGCCATACCACAAACAAGTAAAATAGTGAAGCAGCAGTTTAGAAGAAGTCATTAAATAAAAAAATTGAAATTTCTAGACAATGAACAAAGTAGTGTATTTTTTTTTTCTGAATTGACAACGTAACAACCAAATCCATTTATTTCTATATTCAATTATTTTTAGCATATACAAAAGTACTAATATGCAAGATAAAATGTAAACACAACAAAATCATGTAATTCATTCACTGTTTATCTGTATCTTGTTTCATATTAGTCCTAGCTCCTATAACCAAACAAAGCATAACATTTCCTGAAGCACGTGTAGAAACCCAAAAACGATATACATGTTGAAGACTAAATGACTAAAATAACTATTAAGAACCCAGTGCAAAAATCCAAGAAGATGATACTAGATGTAGTAACTAGCCAATAATGTATATTCAAAACTACATAAAAGTATATGAAATCTAAGCTAAAGCAAATGGTAGGCAGGTTACAATTTCTACTATCATCAGTATAACACTATGATCCATCTTTTGTTTTTCAGAGGGGAACATTTATTCTTGTTATCACCTATTGGGGATGAAAATGCCAATTACAACCAATGAAACTGTGCAGCATTGTTCAAACATTATTTCCACATAACGCTCTCACCCATTGTAAGTTCTGAATCTTGATACGCCGATTCAAACCACTTCAAGTCAGCAGACCACATCAAACCAAAAAACAAGAGGTGTTCCTGAGTTTTTTAATGCTATCAGAACAACAGAAGTGCGACCTATTCTCATTCCAATGCCGTTGTCAGTAGTCTTGCTCCTGCTGTCCTGCATTCCGCTACGGTGCATCAACATTTGGGTGTCGCAACTCCAATGCCACTGAATTTGAAGGGAACTAGTAAAATCGGTGATACAGTTACGCACAAGGCAACATATTGTGGTTCTGCAAGTGTTGAAATAGTTAAATATTTATAACAAGATCAGTGTATTGGTAGACAACAGAAAAAATTGTAATGTCTGGAATGTGAACCAAAGTTTCACAACTGAATGTTCTGAATGTGCAGTTTAGATCCAAGACATTCAGTAACAAGATCAGAGTATACGAATCCAATAATTTATGTATTCGGAGAAAAAGACTGTACTCGCGAGCTTGTGTAGACCCATTGTGGTTATTGTCACTACCTTAAATATTGCATTCAAACTCGATATTCTTTCTGTTGCAACGAGGTTACTGATAGAAACTGATCAAGTCAGAGTTGTTCAAGGGGTGTTTGTTGAGATGTGAGGATACTGGAGGCATGAAACTAGGCGACATCCCCACCTCTAGTAGCTCTTTCCGGCAAACCCAGTTCATTCTGCACTACACAAAATGAGCATAACAATCTAGTAAGTACGCGATGCCTGATGTTGGAGACCATGGTGAATCAAAAGTGAGCAGCATTACTGCTGTCAGCCCGAATTAGTTAGCTATATATACTACTAGCTGTAATGCTAAACAAAATACCTAAGAAACTGCATGCAAAGCTCACCTGTTGACTCGGTGGTGAAGACAACAATATCCATCGTTTGCTCGCTGAGAGAAAGGTTGACGACTAGAGTTGTGATTCATCCATGTAAGTCGGCCCCCTCACGCACATTGTGATGTTGTTGAACACATAGCCTGCCTCGTCCGCCATGCTGGCTATCAGGTCAAGCAAGGACCGGCCATGGAACTCGACTGTTCCTCGTCTGGGCGAGATAAAAAATATACCATATCATCCGGCGCAGCACCACAGGAGGAGCCGTTCTGTTGCAATAGAACACTAGCGTTTAGCAAAACAAAAGTAGAGATAGTATAGCACTCGTAGCTGAATGAAGAAATACGAATACATGTCGTTGCGGTGTTCATAATTTGTTAGCTCTAGTTAATGGGATAACAAGAACCAACAGTCAATAGCTCAATCAACACACATTGTTTTAGCACATAGCAATACCTTGCAAGAACATCTTAGAATTAATTTCTGGAACATATATATATGACCCGTTTTGGATTACAAACTAGGAACTAGGGAACTATACGAAATGGATCGATGGAGCGCGGCCTACATAATTAGAATTTTTTTTTCTAGTGAAGAAGTACTTGAAGAAGTACATAGAATCCCCCATCAGGTTTCATGTCACACCCGATTTTAAGGATAAAATTGGATGCAAAATCTTATGTGCGCCCAGACCCTAGTCACACACATAAGCCGATAAATAAAAAATAGTATCATCACAAGTGTTTATTACATCATGAATATTAAGACATAGTCTTCACATAAATGTAGCGGAAGTATAAAGAAGAATCTCTCGCGGAAGCTCCATATCACAGGGACGTCAACTGGTTGACCACAAGTCTAGTATTCCTCAAGAAAGTCGTCATTACCATAGCCATCTGTTACCCATCCATGATTTTTATCCAAATAATAAAAATAAACAAGCATAAGTACATGTCGTACTCAACAAGTGTAACATGGGGTTCATGAGACTCAAAAGACTTGACACAGGTTTAACATCATTCAGCTTTTAGTTGTCACAATTTTAACATAAGAGTAGCAACAAGTTGTTTCAATCCCAAAGTAAAACACATGATTAATGTAAACATGAATAATGAATAGCATAAACAGATAATTTTTAGTGGTCATCTATTCCAAAAGGGTCCAAGGCCGCTCGTAACCGTGAGCATGGCTGATATACCAGTTTTACACTCAGCAGAGGTTGGACACTTTCACTATGAGTCGTGATATCCATATGCCTGGGTTAATTACTCCCAAAACACTTCCAAGGTGAGCAAGCAGGGGTCACTATAAAGCCTTTTAAAGGTTCGTCTAACGAGTTAGGACCATTAGATTCACTCGGTAAACAGATATAGGAATCCCATATTGAATGACACAATTCCATCACGGCTATATACATAAGAGTAGATGCTGTCCTATACCCAATTCGGCAAGCCATTCTTACGCCAATAAAGGTAACCGCTAATAAGCTAGAAAAGGTCCTCATACTGAGCTAAAGCCAGAGTTATGTAGCCCTCATAGCTGTACTGTAAGTCCAGGATGTTCGCTTACAGATAAGTCCTTAGGGAGAGGAATCTGAAGCATTTAGAAAGTAGCTAAATACTCCAACCCTCTGTTTCCAAGTTACTAAAAAGTCATATTTTAATGTTTATTGCATATACCATTAGTCAAGTTACAAGATCATGATTTCATTGAGCACTAGCAAAGCTACCCAAAGCATATCCCATAGGTGACAAGGTATAAGTTCAATTCTAGGGAATTCCTATCAAGGCGACACATGCAACATCAATTAAATGTATTAAAGTTGATAGGTAACCAGAATAATCTCATGCAATACTTGCCTTGAACAAAGTGGCTCGTCAAAGTAGTATTCTTAATCACCCACGATTTGCTCACCGTCTATACTTGATAATCGCAGCAACATACAAGCATCCAAAAGTAATCATACATAGCAAACAAAAGCTATAGATTAAAACAGTATACCAACAACATAAAATCAAGATACAAAGTTTATAAAATGAATCTACGTCTTGCTACGAATACACAGACGCGAAGATCACAGAAATCGGAGCTAAAACGAAGAAGTTATAAATTAAACAAAATTTTCTTTAGTAAAATAATAGATTAAATCTAACCTCAAATTTTAAAAGTTGAAAATATACTTAATAGTAATGTGAACATGTAGATTACTTAATTACGAATCTAACGTAACTTGAACAGGTCAGATCGGAGCTAAAACGTGAAAGTTATGGTCTATAGAACCTAGTGGCAAAACTGTAAATAGATAGAAACGTATTTTAGATCAAAACCGAAGGAAATTACGCTTTTGAAAGAAGAAGGCGAATTCTGTGATTGCGCTTTGGACTGTGGGTTCTATAATTAAAAACCGGAGGGGCTCTTTAGAAAATAAGCTAGACGAAGGGGTATGGGCTTATCTGCACCGTTGATTAGATTTGAGCGGTCTAGATTATAAACAGGGAGAGAGAAGAGAGGGCTAGCCGACCGGCGGCGAGTCCAGGCGGTGGCGCCATGGCCGGAATTGGCCGGTGCTCGTCGATACGACAGCTCTGACCACTATAGGGCACGGAAAAAGGATGGGAAACAAGAGAAAGGCACTGCGAATCCATCTAGGGGGTCATAAGGGGCTACGACGGCATGGGGATGACGTGGTGCTAGATAGGGTGGCTCGAGCTTGCCGGAGAAACAACGGCGATGCGGATACAAGCACAGAAGGCAAGGGAGAGAGCATGAGGGACACCTGCAGATTACTCACCTTCTCACAGAGCTCGGAGATGCGGTCGCGGCGGTAGAGGAGCGATGGAGTGGCGAATCAACCTCAGCGACGGATCTACTATGGCTCTGCTAGGGCTCGGAGGCGTACGGCTGGTTCTCGGCTTCTATGAGGAGGTGGGGCGGGAACGGTTGCTACTTATGAGGGTGGTTGGAGCTTGGGCGCATGCATATCAGGGCGGAGTCGGGGCGAGCGTAGATTCCTGGCCAGAGTCATGACCGGCTCAGACTTGAGTTAGAGGAGGAAGACAACTGACCGTTGGGGCCGTCATGTCGGGGAGAGAAGGGAGAGGGCCCGGTTGTCAGTGGAACGGAGGGGAAAGGAACGGTGCGGCGCGCTGCTGGCTGCTGGACCAAGCGAAGCTGGGCCGGCACTTAATAGGCCGCGGGGGAGAGGAGAGCAGGCCGCGCGGGCGAAGGCAAGGGAGCGGGACGACTGGGCCAACAGGCCGAAATAGAGGGGAGGGATAAAAATTCCTTTTCCTTTTTCTTAACACATTTTCAAATCTAATTTAAAGTCAAATTCAAATTATTTTGCAAATTCCAATCAAACCAAAGTATCACAAATAAAATATGCAGCAGCATGAATGCATAGACATGTATATAGACCTATATTTGATTTTAATTTTAACAAAGTTATTATTTTTCAAAATTTCAATGCTCACAAAATACATAATTAAGTCATTTTCTCCTATTTTAAAACCATGCAAATTTTAGGGTGTTACAATTCTACTCCCTTAAAATGAATCTCGTCCTTGAGATTCGGACGATGCTTACTCAAAAAGTTGCGGGTATGTTTTCCTCAAATCCTCTTCTCTTTCCCAAGTAGCATTATCTTCTGTATACCAATTCCAATGAACCTTGCACATCTTTATAACTCGGCTCCTCATAACCCTTTCTGCCGTTTCCAAAATCTTTATCAAAAACTCCTCATATGTAAGATCTTCCTTAACTGTAAGTTCCTCTAATGGTATCTGCTCCTCTGGTACACGCAAACACTTCTTGAACCGAGACACATGAAACACATCATGTACACCTGACAAACTCTCAAACAATTCCAACTGATAAGCTACTTCTCCACGTCAATCTTGAAAGGCCTAATATACCTTGGTGCTAACTTTCCTTTCATATTAAACCTTCTCACACTCCTCATAGGTGATACTTTTAGGTAAACATAATCCCCTATTTCAAAAACCAATTCCCTTCTTCAGGTGTCAGCATAACTCTTTTGTCGAGACTATGCTACTATCAAGTTATCTCTAATCATCCTTACTTGCTCTTATGCATCTCTTAAAACATCCAGTCCGAACACTTGAGTTTCTCCCGTTTGATTCCAAAACAACGGGGTTCTACACTTTTGTCCATACAAAGCTTCGAAAGGCGCCATATTGAGACTCTTCTGATAACTATTGTTATACGAGAACTCTGCATAAGGCAAACTCTTGTCCCAACTTGTACCGTACTGCAATGCATAAGCTCTCAACATGTCCTCTAATATCTGATTAATCCTCTTAGTTTGCTCATCGGTCTGAGGATGATATGTTGTACTAAAATTCAACTTTATTCCCAACGAACTATGTACTTGTTGCCAAAAATGTGATGTAAATTGAGTACCTCAATCAGACATAATTTTCTTGGAAACTCCATGTAGACACACTATCTTCTCCATATATAATTGGGCCAACTTCAGTCCTTTGTAATGGGTCTTGACCGGTATAAAGTGAGCAACTTTAGTTAACCGATCCACTATCACCCATATTGAATCATAACCTCTCTGAGTGCGTGGTAACCCAACAATAAAATCCATATCAACTTCTTCCCACTTTCACTTAGGTATCTTCATTGGTTGTAATAATCCTGCAAGTCTTTGATGTTCAGCTTTGACTCTTTGACATGTATCACATAAAGCAACATATTCAACCACATCCCTTTTAAGTCCATACCACCAATACTTCTCTTTCAGATCCAAATACATCTTGGTACTCCCAGGGTGAATAGAGTAAGCGGACTCATGTATCTCATGAAGAATTGCATCTCGTATAGCCTTATTCTTAGGCACACATAGTCTTTTCCCAAACCATAGAGTTCCATTATCATCCATACGAAAACCTGGTGCCTTACCAATCACTATGTTTTCCGCTATCTCTTTCAACTTCACATCCTATAACTGGCCCTTACGTATTTCTTGCTCCAGTGTGGGTTCTATCACCAACTCCATCGCATTAGTGACAAAGCCCAAGTTCAGTTGCTCAAATTCTGCACACAACTCACTTGACATAGCTGCCACTTGCACCTCCTTGATGTAACTCTTCCTGCTAAGAGCATTGGCAACAACGTTCGCCTTTCTAGGATGATAGTGTACTTCTAGATCATAATCCTTAATCAACTCCAACCATCGACGTTGTCTCATATTCAGATCCGTCTGAGTAAAAATATACTTCAGACTCTTGTGATCAGTATAGATGTCACTCTTATGTCCGATAAGATAGTGCCTCCATATTTTTAGAGCATGAACCACTGCTGCTAACTCCAAATCGTGAGTAGGATAATTTAGCTCATGCTTTCTCAACTATCGAGATGCATAGGCCACTACTCTTCCTTCTTGCATAAGAACACATCTGACACCTTGACAAAATGCATCACAATAGATAGAGAAATTCTTGCTTAGATCTGGCAAAACCAATACTAGGGCGGTAGTCAACATCTTCTTCAATTCTTCAAAGCTAGCCTGGCACTTTTTTGACCACATAAACTTAACATTTTTCTCCAATAGAGTTGTCATATGCTTGGCAAGTTTAGAAAACCCCTCTATGAACCTCTTGTAGTATCTAGCCAATCCCAAGAAACTTTGAATCTCTCCCACATCGGTTGGTGGTTTCCAATTCAACACATCACTCACCTTGCTTGGATCTACTGTTATTTCACCATTAGAGACAACATGGCCTAGGAAAGAAACTTTCTTCAACCAAAACTCACACTTGCTTCGCTTAGCATACAACTTGTGTTCTCTGAGCTTTTACAAGACCAACCTTAGATGTTCAGCGTGCTCTTCTTCCATTTTGGAGAATACCAATATATCATCGATAAATACCACCACAAACTTATCCAAAAACTCCATGAACACCTTATTCATCAAGTACATAAAGTATGCGGGTGCATTGGTCAAACCAAAGGACATAACGGTGTACTCATACAAACCATACCTCGTAGTAAAAGCTATCTTGGGTATGTCAGTTGCTCGAATCTTCAACTGATGATAACTAGAGCGGAGATCAATCTTAGAGAAAACACAGGCACCTCTCAACTGATCAAACAAGTCATCAATCCTAGGTAGCGGGTACTTGTTCTTGATAGTAACCTCATTGAGTGACCGATAATCAACACACATCCTCTGGGTACCATCCTTCTTATCTACAAATATAACCGGTGCTCCACAAGGTGATGAACTAGGACGAATAAAACATTTCTCCTGTAACTCCTTTATTTGTTTCTTAAGTTCCTCTAGTTCATTAACCCCCATTCTATATGTACGCTTAGCTATAGGTGCAGTTCTAGGTAATAATTCAATAATAAATTCAATGTCACGGTCAGGTGGCATACTTAGCAAGTCATCGGGGAACACATCTAGAAACTCATCCACTACTGGGCCCTCCTTGTTGACGCTACCATCAAGCTGGTTCACTATAGCAGTCGGCTGCACTTGTACTACAACATCGACATTGATTCTATCCCCATTCGATGCGGTCACAACAACTACCTTCTCATGACACTGAATAACTACCCAGTTTTGCTTCATCCAGTCCATACCTAGAATCACATCAATTCCAGGCATTCTCAACACAATGGGGCTCACTTTGAACTCTACCCCCTTAAGGATAGACTAGTCGAAAGACAATGATAAGAAGCTTGCATACTACCTCCTGGTGAGTTTACTAATATGGGATTTTGCATAGCACATAAGGGTATGCTATGATTTCTAACAAATGCTTGTGATATGAAAGAATGCAAAGCTCCAGAATAAAAAAGAACAATGGCAGGAGTGGAATTGACATCGAACGTACCGAGCATGACTTCTAGTTCCACAAGCGCCTTCTCTGTAGATACATAGTCCACCTTTCCTATGTTGGGTGCTGGCTTTTGAGGCATTCTTTACATGGTTGGAAAGCTTAAGAAATTATCTACAACTTTTATTCAAACCGTATTCCCAGATTCTATCATTATGTTAAGCAAAATAGGACACAATCAAAACTGTTCCAGATTCCAGACTGCGTAGAAGCTTCAGCTTGAAACAATCATATCTCACAAACCAGATCAGATATAGAGGTGATTCCAGAGGCATTGGAAAGATACTTAAGTCTAATTGCTTCCATAATTTTTGGTTAAGTAGATTTAGATTGGCATTTAGATAAGGGCAGACTGCTCCAAAAAATAGATCCGAGAGAACATGATATACCAAACCCAACTATTTATTTATTGACTCAAACTTTAATAGTCTTAACTATGGAACTTGCGGACAATCTCACAAAGTTCTAGCACTCATTATAAAAATCCAACTCACACATAAACATAATAATAAATCAATTAGGCACACCAAAGTTCACACCACACTACTAGACTCGACTTGACTCAACTTTACCCGTACTACTAACGTCTTATTACATAGAAAGGACTCCAACACCTATGGGTGAAATTCATGGGGAAGCTCCTCATAGATCCTTGGAAGGTTGAGCCACACCCTTTGCTCATCTATCACTTGTTGGTATCTCTTAAGGGCCGCCTCTTGTGCCTTCAACTGATCTTCTAGCCGTCGATTCTGGTCTACTAATTCATAGGCATAGTGCACCATCACTTGTGTAGTGGGATCCATGCCTTTAGGGTCCATTATTGCCCATCCCAAGTCATGGTGTTGGCGAGGGAGGAAGCGGTATTGATCTTCCTTCATATCATCAAAGCGACGACCACGGAGACTCATGCAGGCTACAGCGGCTGCATCTTCTATGCTATCTTCCATGGTGGCACAGTGAGCGTGATGAGCATAGTTTGAGTCCAGTTGGTATGCTTCCTTCTATTCGTCCCTGATGGAGATGCACACCCTGCTCTTCCAATAAGTGTCCTCTAGAGGATGCGTATGCTCATTGCAGACGTACTCCATAGCTGCGTCCCAATCAGTGTAGTAGGTCTAAAGAATCCCCATAAGTCAGTGGTGCGATACGGAGGATTCACACCCCATCTTGTATCAGATCTTTGTAGTCCATCCTAGGGGAGAGATTGGCTCATCCTCTTGAATGGCGTCCACCTCCTCCTCATCAGACAATACAATGACCTCCACTTCTTCAGGCTCTTCCTGGAATGGCTTAGACATAGGTGCAGGTGCTGGTGAATCAACTTCTTGCTCCTAGGGTTCCTCCTCATGTGGCTCCATGGACTCATACAAGCCACGAGGTGGGTAGTAGCCTCCAGTGCTGATGCGAGCAATCTTATTGGCACGAGACATCTATAGAATTAGATTTAGTTAGAATAGAACCAAAAATTTTCATAACAGAGTGAGGCAAAAGAAGCATAAAACTTTAGCAAATAACAAGGGTGAGATGGAAAACATGAAATGAGTGAAGCAAAAGAAGCTAAAATGACCATTGCTAACTAGGCTTGTGTCCTATAGTCAACATGGCTCTGATACCAATCTAACACCCGATTTTAAGGATAAAATATGATGCAAAATCTTATATGCGCCCAGACCCTAGTCACACACATAAGCCGACAAATTAAAAATAGTATCATCACAAGTGTTTATTATATCACGAATATTAAGACATAGTCTTCACATAAATGTAGCGGAAGTATAAAGAAGAATCTCTCATGGAAGCTCCATATCACAAGGACATCAACTAGTTGACCACAAGTTTAGTATTCCTTAGGAAAGTCGTCATTACTATAGCCATCTATTACCCATCCAGGATTTTTATCCAAATAATGAAAATAAACAAGCGTAAGTACATGTCGTACTCAACAAGTGTAACATGGGGTTTATGAGGCTCAAAAGGCTTAACACAAGTTTAATAGCATTCAGCTTTTAGTTGTCACAATTTTAGCATAAAAGTAGCAGCAAGTTGTTTCAATCCCAAAGTAAAAGTGTAAAACACATGATCAATGTAAACATGAATAATCAATAGCATAAATAGATAATTCTTAGTGATCATCTATTCCATAAGGGTCCAAGGCCGCTCGTGACCGTGAGCACGGTTGATGTACCAGTTTTACACTCAGTAGAGGTTGTACACTTTCACTGTGAGTCATGATACCCATATGCCCGGATTAATTACTCCCAAAACACTTCCAAGGTTAGCAGGCAGGGGTCACTATGAAGCCTTTCAAAGGTTCGTCTAATGAGTTAGGGCCATTAGATTCACTCGGCAAATAGATATAGGAACCCCCCCTGTCGGATGGCATAATTCCATCATGGCTATACACATCAGAGTAGAGGTTGTCCTATATCTGATTCGGCAAGCCATTCTTATGCCAATAAAGGTAACCACTAACAAGATAGAAAAGATCCTCATACTGAGCTAAAGTCAGAGCCATGTAGCCCTCATAGCTGTACTGTAAGTCCCGGATGTTCGCTTACAGATAAGTCCTTAGGGAGAGTGTCGGTGTTTCGAATAAGCACCGGTAAGTAAATTTATAGTTATGCGCGTTAAGCTCGGATGGTGCGCTAATGGACACAAGATTTATACTAGTTTGGGCTAAATGTCCCTACGTCCAGTCTGTTGCTGCTCGTGTTATTAGCACCAAAAATGGTTCATAGTAGGGGATACAAACGGTCGAGAGAGGGACTGGTCCTAGGTCTCTGATGGAAGGGTCAAAAGGATGTTAAGAGCCTGATAGCAGCTTGACTGTGTGTGATGTGTGTTGTTCGTCAAGAGTCGATCTCTCTAGTGGAGCCCTACCCTCCCCTTTTATAGACCAAGGGGGGGAGCAGGGGCTGCAGACGGGAGAAAGAAGAAAATATCAAGGGTATAGAAGGTCCTTAGGAGGAGCCGAGTCTTCCTTTTTTCCCGCGCCTGCCCTGTATAACCTGACAGACCATGTCAGGAACGGCGTGCTTGTCGATCTTCATAGGCCATGCCCTGGCCTCTTTTAGCAAGTGGGTGCGTCCCATCCCGCCCCTGCGGGCGGCGTGTCAGACGGGGTGTCGGCCTGTGATACTGTGAGGGGGGGGGCGAATGGTGCAGCGCCCATGCGCCTGTCACTATAGGAACGTGAGTCTCATAGTGGTGTTTATGCCAGGCTCCACGCCCGAGGGTTGAAGGCCGTGCCCACAATACTGTAGGCCGAAAAACCCGGCGCCTACAGCACTGTTTAGGCTCTGTCAGGACTAGCAGGGCCTAAAGCACCCGTCCCGTCATACCTCGATGGTACTTGTTAGTGGCATAGGGCATGGTCCCTGCTGCCGTGGTTTGACCCTAACGTCCCATCTTATCCTATTCCTGTCATCATGGAGGGGCAGGGTGAGGGCGTCAGGTGAGGCGATGTTCAGCCCTTGTCGGCCAGACGAGCAAGGCCAGCCCTTGGTCATTTGGACGGGGTGGAGCCCGCCCTCGGACATCGGGCGGGGCAAAGCTAGCTCCTAGACGTTGGGCGGGGCGGAGTCTGGTCCTCAGGGGTCGAGCGAGGTGGAATCGATCTCCCTGGTCTTGGGCGAGAGGCGTCATTGCACTCCTGTCTGATTGGAAGTGTCAACAATGTTTATCAATTCTCCCTCATTGGGTACCCCAGTATTAGGTCCCCGATAGTAGCCCCCGAGCCCCCCTGGTGATTCAGGTGGAATCGCCCAGGGGGTGTTCCGGCTCGCCAGAAGGTGTTCTGATTTGCTAGAGGGTGCGCGCTTGCGCACCCGATGGGTGTAGCCCCTGAGCCCCCGGGTGATTCGGGTGGAATCGCCCGGGGGGTGTTCTGGCTCGCTAGAAGGTGTTCTAATTTGCCAGAGGGTGCGCGCGAGCGCACCCGATAGGTGTTCAGACCCTTCGCGGGTAGGACACTGAGATTCGGTTTTTCTCGGCTAGATAGTTTCTAAGGGAACCCTAGTGTCCCGTTCACAGGGATGTTGCCCGAGTTGAGCCTGGCCGGGGTTTTGACTAAAAAAGTCGAAGTCCTGTTGGTGCTCGTGTACTAGAGTCATGGTCTCTTGTGGGTCCGTCCCTCGTTTGAGACGTCCATCGAGATGGTTGGGCTGACCCCGGTCTTTAGGGGAAATGTGGTATTCCATTCGTGGGAATTTTGTTTAGGGCCAGCGAGCTCCTGGCGGAGCTACAGACAGAGTAGGACCTCAAGCTAAAGGCTAAGGAGAGGTCCACGACGTTGCAGCAGAAGGTGAACCAGGATGCCGTGGTGGTTAATCAGGCCATCCGAGAGTGCGACGAAGCACGTCGAGAGGCTGAGGCACGCTGGGTGGATCTTGGAGTCGAGGTGGCCCAACGACTAGATGCCGAGGAAGTTTCTGCTGGTTTGTGCGCTGATCTCACCAAGGCGTGAGGGTTTCTTTAAGTTGAAGGTGATGAGTATGATCACCTGTCTTCCACTGTCCTAGCAGTCTGTGATGACCTGCGGGTGACGCAAGAGGAGGGGGCTGGTTCCCTCATGGTCCATGCTAATGGTATCACGGCACACGTGGGCCAGCTTGAGGAGAGTGCCTTTTGCCTCGGGATCACCTAGGCCTTCACTGTCGCCCATTCCCATTATGCTCAGGAGATCAACCTAGGGGTGATGAGCCAAGGCTTCATGCCTGTCTATGAAGATGCTGAGCTAGATGAGATGGAGAAGGCGGTGGCTCCCCTTGCGCAGAACTTGGTGGACAAGCTAAAACAAGAGGTTCTCCCTTCGCGGAAGTAGTTAGTGGAATTGGTTGCGTAAGTCTCGTTTCATTTGTTTTGATCTTACCTTCTCTTTTTGCGATGAAAAAGATTTAGACGATCGACCCTTCCATTTGTTAAGACCATAGGGCCCAAGGTTTTTTTAAGGGAAACTTGATTGTGCTGGTGAGCAAAATTACCGTAGCTGTCTGGGCGTGGGCCTTTTGCAGTCTTACCAGTCCATTCCGCTGAACCTTGCCCTTGGTCTTGATGCAAAGAGGAGGTCAAATGTAATATTTTGAAAAGAAAAGAAAGGAGGTTCCCATACCTTTATCAGCCCCCGAGTGGGTTGCTAGGGTCGGATGTTACTAGAGACCAGAGCGAGGGAGGCGAACTTATGTTTGTATTTTACTTGTACCTCTTACCTAGGACTTTGATGATTGCTGCATGACCATGCACTATGAGCTCACTAACAGGGATGTTCGAATGGAATCCGATCCTGTTTGCTTCACGGCGGGATCGGCGAAGCCCTCGGGGGGCGTTCCGTTACTCCTTTGCCCGCCTTCCAATAGATTCCCCCTCAATGGGGTTTCTATGGGCTCGGCTTGAGGCTGGATTGAACAAGAAGGTTGAGACGACACTACTCGCCTTAATGCAGGTTGGGCAAAGGCCATTGAGGCTCATCTATGTTTTCTCCCCTAGCTCTTGTTCGATGCAAGGCGGCCCTAGACCCTTTGCTGGTCAGCCATCGAACCTTGGTCTCTTGATCTTGGATCGAGTGGCTCGAGCCCCCAAGCCCTTTTTAGGGTCTGCTAGGGGTCGGCCGTGTTTTCGCGCGCTACCCCGTCATCGACTTCCATGGCCGGAGGGGCTAAGTTGACGACACTTGCCTCGATGGCTCGAGTGTCGCGCTCAATGAGCTCGCTAATGGGTATGTTCATGTGGAATCCGGATCCATCATTCGCTGATGGGGTCGGCAGAGCCCTCATGTGGCATTCCACTACTTCTTAACCTGCCTCCCGGTAGATGCCTGAGCCATTCATTGGGCTCAGGTGGCCCGTTGGCCTCTCCTCAACAGAGATTTTGTGGGTATGGCTCGAGGTTAGAATCGAACGAGAAAGGTCGAGATGTCCCTGTCCGCTTCTGAACGGGGTCGGGCAAGGCCGCTGGGGCTCATTTTGATTTTTCTCCCCTGGCTCTGTTTGACACGAGGCGGCCTCGAGCCCTTCGTTGGCCGGCCTTTGAACCCCAGTTAGGCATCGCTCATATTGAATGAGGCGGCTACCGCTTCGTGATGCAACACAAAGCATTAAGATGCAAGGGTTTGCATATGCAATGTTTGAATGCATGAATTTAACATATAGTTTAATCGAGACGAAAGCGGGGGTCGGTAATGTTACCTGGTGGTATGAGCCATGGGAAGCTCCTACCAGACATGTCTGTGCCAAGTTCGGGTCTGACGTTTGCGACGAGGCCACCGTAACCTGCATAATTATCGTGATTTTTTGTTTCCTTCTCTCGGTGGCTTCTAAGCGATATGTTAGTTCCCCCCAAAGGGGGCTCTACAGGCAGGCCCCTCCAAACTCCTTTCGGGAAGGCGGGAGCTAAGGTTAGTAGTGTGAGGAATTGTGAACGCGATTATGCTGGTGAACCAAAAAAAAACATCATAGCCGTCGGGGCATAGGGTCTGGTGGTTCATCCAGTTGTACTCATCATTGTATTCCCACATGCCCTGCTTTTGGTTCCCCAAACGTAAGGAGGGGTCGGGCTAAGAGGGTGTTTAAACAAACATGCGCCCTCGGCAGCCCCCGAGCGATGTCTGTGCCCCTGCCGTTGCTAGGGTCGAAGGCCTAGTAAAGAATTTTAATACTCAAAGTAAGTAAACAGGGGTACTTATCTTTTAATCGGTCGTTCATTCGTTGTTTTGCCTGGGCCACCCAATCGACCCAGGAGGCCCGTTGGACTCCCCCTGGAGGGAGGTTCTGTCGTTGGGTTGTTCCATGGGCCTTTCACCTTTCTCCGCATGTCTTCTGGTTCCTTCCAAATGGGAAGCCCCCGGTCAGATGGTTCTAGTCGGCCCCTTCCGATTGGAGAGACTGCTTGGAGACGGCTGGTGCCTGAAACAAGCGCTCCGGTCAGAGAGGTGGGCCGAAGACGCTGATGAGTGGTTGATTTGTGCAAAAATGAACAAATTTTCATCTTTTGTTATGGCAAACAGCTTTTCAGCTTCCTCTTCTTGTAGAAGAGGTTTCGGTGCCCTCCGACCCCTCCCGTGGCCCAAGTTGTAAGAAACTAGGAGTGCGGGTGAATTAATTCTGATCACACTGGTGAGCAAAGAGGTTGTAGCCGCTGGGGCGTGGGTCTCCCATAGGCCTACCAGTTGTACTCAGAATTTGTTCCCAAAATCTTAGTCCTTAGGACTTGTTTACGAGAGGAACAAAAAACTTAGGTAAAGTTTTCAAAGATAATACCTGAAGTGTTTGCAAGATAAACGTATTTGTACTTGTATCAGCCCCCGAGTGAGGTCTGGCCCCTCACAATTTGTAGGGGTCGGATGTCACTAAAGATCAGGGTTTTGTAAAGACAAAAACTGATAAGAAGAAACATGTGTTTATTTAAGGGTAAAACCAACGTAGCTGCTCAATGTTCTAGGCGTTGGTGAAGACCTCGTCGTTGATGGTTTTCAACTTGTAGGTGTCTGGGCAGAGTACTTCCATGACGATGTACGGCCCCTCCTAGGGCAGGGAGAGCTTGTGGCGGTCATTGTTGCTCTAGACGAGGCGGAGGACAAGGTCCCCGATGTTGAAGGCTCGGTCCCACACCCGTCGGCTGTGGTACCGTCGCAACGCCTGCTGGTACTTGGCCAAATGGAGGAGGGTGATGTTGTGGGCTTCGTCTAGCTGGTCCATGGCGTCTTGGTGGGATGCCTCGGCCCCCTGTTCATCGTATGCTCTGATCCTTGGTGCTCCATAGTCAAGGTCCGTTGGGAGAACGGCCTCGGAACCATAAACCACAAAGAAAGGTGTGTAGCCGGTGGCCCAGCTAGGAGTTGTCCTCAGGCTCCAGAGCACCACCGGGAGCTCAGCAACCTAGCATGCATTGAACTTGTTCAATCGGTTGAAGATCCTAGGCTTGAGGCCCTGTAGGAGCATGTTGTTTGCGCACTCAACCTGCCCGTTCGTCTGGGGGTGCGCGACGGCCGCCCAGTCAATCCGGATGTGCTGTTCATCATAGAATTGAATGAATTTCTTACCGGTGAACTGCGTGCCATTGTCTGTGATGATAGAGATTGGTACTCCAAAATGGTGGATGATGTCGAGGAAGAACAGCATAGCTTGTTCATATTTGATCGTGGAGATCGATCGAGCTTCAATCCATTTCGTAAACTTGTCTATGGTGACAAGCAAGTGGGTGAAGCCCTTGGGCGCTTTTTGAGTGGCCCAACCAGGTCGAGCCCCCAGACCGTGAAGGGCCACGTGATGGGGATCATCTGGAGCGCCTAGGCCAGGAGGTGAGTCTATCGAGCATAGTACTGACACCCTTCGTAGGTGCATACAATTTGCTTAGTGTCGGCTACTGCAATGGGCCAGTAGAAGCCCTGTCAGAATGCGTTCCCAACCAAGGTCCTTGGCGCGGCATGGTGACCGCAGACCCCACCATGGATATCGCTCAGCAGAAGTTTTCCCTGTTTGCTAGGGATACAAAGCTATAGGATCCTGGTGTGGCTCCGTTTGTAGAGTTTGCCTTCTACAAGAATGAAGGACTTAGCACGACGTGCAAGCCATCAGGCTTTTGTCTTGTCTGCCGATAGTGTGTCGCAGAGGAGGTAGTCAAGGTAAAGCGTTCTCTAGTCGTTGGGAGGATCAGACTCTTCTGCTAGATCCTCTTCAAGCTCCATGACCTTGAGGTCGGGTGGAGCAGTCGGTGGGTTGGCCCCCGAGGCCGGATTAGGCGGGCCATCATCAGCTTGTTCCGACCCCTCGTAGCGCACTGAGGGCTTGTGTTGATCGCTGGCGAAAACACCCATTGGCACTGGCTCTCGGGTGGATGCTGCTAGTCATATCCCAGTCCTTGTTGAGTTGGTTGATGACCAGAGCTAAGTCTCCGTAGACATAGAGATGTTTGACACCGAGCTCGACCACAATGCGTAGACCGTGTAGGCATGCTTCGTATTCGGTGACATTATTAGACGTTGGGAAATAAATCCTAAGGACATATCGGAGCTGCTCCTTGGATGGTGATACAAAAAGGAGTCCTGCTCCTGCCCCATCGATGTTGAGAGAGTCATTGAAGTACATCTTCCAATACTTGGTGGGCCCCTGAGAGGCAGGTGTGCTTAAGTCTATCCACTCAACGATGAAATCGACGAGTGCCTAAGACTTGATTGTAGTATGGCTTGCAAATTCCAAGGAGAAAGGGCATAGCTCCATTGCCCATTTGACGATGTGCCCATTTGCATCCTTGATGCGAATGATGTCTCCCAGAGGGTACTCAGTCATGACCACCACATGATATCCATCGAAGTAGTGTTTCAACTTTTAGGATGTGATTAGTATGGCGTAGATCAGTTTCTGAATCTATGGGTACCTGGTCTTGGATTCATTGAGCACCTCACTAACGAAATAAATTGGTCGCTGTACCTTGTAGACATGGTCGGGCTTGTCGTGCTCGACCACCATGGTGGTGGAGACCACTCGATTAGTTGCCGCAATGTAAAGCAGGAGGGTTTCGTCTTCTCTGGGAGCAGTGAGGACCGGAGGTGATGTAAGGAATTATTTCAGTTGTGTAAAGGCAGCGTCTGCTTTCTCCGACCACTCAAACTTCTCGAATGCTTTGAGCAGCTTGAAAAATAGTAGTCCTTTTTGGCCTAATCTTGATATGAAACGACTGAGGGCAGCCATGCATCCGGTAAGCTTCTGAACGTCCTTTACCTTTTTGGGCGGCTTCATGTCCAAGACAACTTTTACCTTCTCTAGGTTAGGGCGTATGCCATCGTGACTGACGACGTTGCTGAGCAATATACCAGATGGAACACCAAAGATACACTTCTTTGGGTTTAATTTCCATTGGAATGTGTTAAGAGCTGCAAAGGTACGTTCGAGGTTATCAACAAGGGTGTATGCTTCCTTGGTTTTAATAACTACATCATCAACATAAGCCTCGACGAGGTCATCTTTTATCTCATCTTTGAGGTAGGCCTATATAGCGCGTTGGTAGGTAGCCTGATAGTTCTTGAGCCCAAACAACTTGGTCATGTAGCAGTAGGCGCCAAAGGGCGTGATGAAGGATGTCTTGATCTGGTCATCCTTTTTGAGAGCGATCTGGTGATAACCAGAGTAGCAATCGAGAAAGGAAAGCAACTCACAACCGACAGTTGAATCTATGACCTCGTCTATGCGAGGTAAGCCAAAGGGGTCTTTAGGGTAGTGTTTGTTGAGATCAGTGTAATCAACGCACATTCTCCATTCATTATTCTTTTTGCGTACAAGAATCGGGTTGGCTAACCACTCCGGATGATACACTTCTTTGATAAATCCGGCTGCCAAAAGCCGTGTAACTTCTACCCTAATAGCCTCCTTTTTGTCGCGAGCAAACCGTCGTAGCTTCTGCTTGATAGGTTTGGCCTTGCCATCGACATTTAAGGAGTGCTCGATCAAGTTCCGAGGTACATCGAGCATGTCAGCGGGTTTCCATGTGAACACACTCATGTTGCTCCTCAAGAACCTGATGAGCACGTCTTCCGATTTAGGATCTAGGTTGGCCCCGATAAGGGCCGTTTTGCTGGGATCACCGTCAACCAGCTGGATCACTTTGTGCTCTTTGGACTTGATGTTCTTGTGTGGGGCCTCGAGCTCTGGGATCTCTAGAAGGTCGGCTAGGGTCTTCTTGGTGTCGAGCGTGGTCTCGGCCATGTGAATAGAGAGGTCATGAGCATCTGCTATTTTGAAGTTGTCATCCTCGTAGGTATAAGCTGTGTATACGTTGCCCCTGAGAGTTAGAACCCCTTTCTCAGTAGGCATCTTGAGCACTAAATACCTATAGTGAGGTATGGCCATGAACTTGGTGAGCGCTGGTTGACCAAGGATAGCATGGTAGGTGCCTTCGAAGTCAGCGACCACGAAGTTGACGTAGTCGGTGCGAAAGTGGTTTGGGGTACCAAATTGCACAGGTAGCATGATCTGCCCGAGAGGTGTGGAGCTCTGTCCAAGGAGAACATCCTAGAACTGTGCCTCGTATGGCTTGAGATCAGCCTAGGTTATCTTCAGGGCTGGCAAACTATTCTTGAATAGTATATCGATGGAACTACCACCATCAATCAGCACTCTATCGAACTAAACCTTGTTGATACAAGGATCGAGAACCAGAGGAAAACACCCTGGCTAAGGTATTGTGGCCCATTGGTCCTTTCTACTGAAGGAGATCTCATGGCGAGACCAAGGAGAGAGCCATAGATCGGCGATGAGGTTGTTGGCGTTGGCCACATTCAAGCAAGCATGGGAGAGCAGCTTGCATTCTCATTTGGTCTCGATGGACACTTTGCCCCCAATGATGGTGTGGACGTGATCGGTTGGCTTGATGTACTTGTGACGAGGATCTACATCTTCATCATCGTTGTCCTCGTTACGCTGCTCCCCTACGTCGTTAGGCTTGTCGGATGTATCCAGAGCCTATTGGTGCGTTTAGATAGATTTGAGAACACGACAATTCTCCATGTTATGGTTTGATTTGGGATGGAGCTGGCAGGGTCCTTTCAATGCTTTGGCGCAGTCCTCTTTATAGTTGCGACGTCCACCACCTTTTTTAATGGTGTTGACTTCGCCGTCATCTTCCCGAGCACGCTTGCCCCTGTAATCGTTACGGTGATTACATCGCTGATTATGCTGGTCGCGGTGGTCGCAGGAATCATTGCGCTGGTTGCAGCGATCAAAATTATCGTTCCAACCACGGTTGCCGTGGTAGTCATCACGGTGTGTGGGGTGGTCGGAGCGTGGAACCCTTGCTGCTTCTTTGATGATTGTCTTTTTAGCATCATTGGCATCCGCATATTTTTTAGTAGTGGCTAAGAGCGCTGTGACCGATTCAGGTCTTTTGTGGAGGAGCTTGTCCCTTAGGGCATCGTGGAAGCGAAGACCAGTGATAAAAGCTTTGATTGCCTCATTGTCAGCGATTGACGAGACCTTGATGGCATCTCCGAGAAGCATCGGATGTACTCGCGCAATGGCTCATCTTTGCGATCTCAAACCCGCTGTAGATCATATTTGTTGCCGGGTTGTTCACAAGTAGCAATGAAGTTGTCGATGAATGCTTGCTTGAGCTCTTGCCAAGAATCAAAGTAGTTCACCGACAAGCTGACCAGCCATTGGTGGCCTACATGACCGACGGCGATGGGGAAGTAATTAGACATGATGTGCTCGTTAGCCATGGCTAATCTGCATGTGGTTTCATAGAGCATGACCCATAACTCGGGGTTCTCCTTGCCGTCATACTTCTAGAGTTTTTTGAGCTTGAAGTTTTTGGGCCATATGACTTGGCAAAGGTGAGGAGTAAACTGCTTCAAACCCGGAGGGCCGTGGGTAGTATCATATTCCATACGGCGATAGCTTTCATGGGATGCATGATCGTTGGCTCTTTGGTTAATGCGATCGCATAGATCGCGTTTTCCGAGGGAATGGCGGAGATCATTATTGCTGTCATGGTGATCTCAATTGCCACGCTGGTTGACCCTGCGACCTTGGTTATCACGGCGATTGTCATGGTTGTCCCATCGATTATTGTCCTGGTTGTTGCGGCGGTTGTCATCCCGACCACCATCATGACCAACGTTTCTGCCTTGACGGTTGTCTGATGGGTCATTGTTGCACAAGCCACATTGGTTGGGTGACTGTGGGTGACTTGAGTATTGGCGACTGTGGCTTGATTTGACTGAGACAGGCAGAGCTCGGGCTTGGTTTGCAATCTCTGCGGTCTGGGCCATAGAAGCCATCAGGTAAGCTTGTATATCATCACGAACTGCCTAGATTTCGGGGGTATTGGGTAGTCGTTGCATTGTTGCCATAGCAACAGCTACGTTGGCGCTTGGAGTCCTGAAGACCTACTTGTCCCCTACCCTATCAAAGGCATTGTTAAGATCACATGGCTAGACCCTTATGCATCGTGCCTCCTCTTCTGCCTCGGCTTCGGCTTGTCGGTGATTAAACCGGTCAATATTGCGCGCTTCGTGTGCTAGCCTTTCTTGTTCTATTTCGCCAACTGCCGGTGGTTCATCATTACTGACAACATTGATCAAGTCTCCTCGCCTTGGTGGGAAGGATGGGAATCGTGGGAACCCTAGGGCGTGGTCTGGGATATCCAGATCGTATTCAACTCCTTCATTGTCATGATGCTGGAGCTCGGTGTGGACGGAGCCATTAGATGTAATGCTGGACGGGGATCTTGAGCCACTCTCTTGAACTGTGTGGACCGATCCTTCTTGACACTCCTCAATCTGGACCATGTTGACAAAGTTGCACAGGCCGTAGGGCTAATCCTGGTAGTTCTCCATCGAGGCTTCGCACTCGGAGAGCCAGAGACCCATCGCGGGGGCAGGTCGGTGACGAACGGAGCGCCCTTCAGGAGTAGATGTGACCATGAGACCCGTACCGAGTCATGTAGGACGACTAGCCCAAGCTGGTCGGGTAGATCTGTTGTGGGTAGTGGTTACCTGCTCATTAGGCTGATTTTGAATCAAACTTACCAGAGCTAGGGTTTCAGCAAGCTTAGTGTCGACCCGATCGATGGAGTTGAGCAGGTCAGTGTTGTCGATCTGCCTCCCTTTGTAGCAAGGAAGCAGACAACGGGTTGTCGGCGTGGCTAAAGATGATGCTGGTGTGGCCGGAGCTAGATCCACCATGGTCGGAGCCATAGCCGATGCAGGTGAAGCAGTGGTCGACACAAATTGAATCCGTGCCTCCTCCGTGGTCATGGCGATGAAGTTGTCAGAGCTAGTGGTCCAGGTGATCTGGCCGATGGTGAACGTGAGGCCGTTCGGCATAGCCATGGAACCGGGGATGATGACCATCTTGTTCGTCTAGAGAGCAGTACACACACCCCCTACCTGGCGCACCACTGTCGATGAAATATGGTCGGTAGTCTACCTAGGGGTATGCCCAAGGTAGTAGATTATCAGTAGACAGATGCATAAGCTACAAACAAGATGGTGATGCAAGACAGACACGAGGTTTTATCTAGGTTCGGCCGTCATGAAGGCGTAATACCTACGTCCTGCGTCTGATTGTATTGCTATATGTCAATGAGATGTTTTTTGAGAGGGGTCCCCTGCCCACCTTATATAGTCTGGGGGGCAGGGTTATAGATCTAGAAACTAATCCTAACCAGTTACAATTGCCATAGGTGGCTGGATAAGGATTCCTATTCTAACCGACCAGGATCTTGCTTGATTTCCAAGTCTGCCTTGATTCCTTGCGCGGGACTCCGAGCAGATCGGTCGAGCCATGCATCATCTTATAGTGGGCCAGACCTCCTGGTCTGGGCTAGCCTAAGCCTAGCTGTAAGGGTATAGGGGTTAATACCCCCATAGAGCACTAAGGGCTTGTGTTGATCGCTGGTGAAAACACCCGTCGGCACTGGCCCTCGGGTGGATGCTGCTTTTGTGAGCGCGTCGGCTGCTTCATTGAGGCGCCTTGGGATGTGATTGAGTTCGAGGCCGTCGAATCTGTCCTCCAGTCATCGGACTTCCTGGTAGTATGCCTCCATCTTAGCATCGTGGCAGCTCGACTCCTTCATGACCTGATTGACGACCAGCTGGGAGTCACCCCTAATGTTGAGGCGTCGGATGCCCAACTTGATGGCGATTCATAGGCCGTTGATGAGGGCTTCATATTCGGCGATATTGTTTGATGAGGGGAAATGGAGCCAAACCATGTACCTCATGCAGACCCCATGGGGAGATACGAAGACTAGTCCCATGCCGACGCACTTTTTCATCAGCGATCCGTCAAAGTACATCATCTAGTACTCTTGATCGACGACTGCTGGGGGCATCTGGACCTCGGTCCACTCCACGATGAAGTCAGCCAGCACCTAGGATTTGATCACTGTTCGGGGGGCATAATTAATGCCCTGATCCATCAGCTTGAGCACCCACTTTGTGGTTCTTCCTGTGGCGTCCTGGCTATGAATGACCTCGCTGAGGGGGAACGATGTCACGACTGTCACGGGGTGTGACTCGAAGTAGTGGTGTAGCTTCCTCTTGGTGATGAGGACGGTGTAGAGGAGTTTCTGGATTTGGGAGTAGCGGGTTTTGGAGTCAGATAGCACCTCGTTGATGAAATATACAGGGCGCTGTACCTTGAAGGCGTGCCCCTCTTCCTCCCGCTCTACTACTAAGATGGCGCTGGCCACTTGCGTGGTGGCCGCTATGTACAGCAGGAGGGATTCTTCGTTGCTTGGAGGAACCAGGACTGGGGGTTTTGTTAGAAGTAGCTTGACCATGTCAAGCGCCTCCTAGGCCTTGGCTGTCCACTCGAAGCGGTCGGCTTTTTTTAGGAGTCGATAAAGGGGGAGTCCTCGTTCGTCGAGGCATGAAATGAATTGGCTGAGGGTGGCGAGGCACCCTGTGATTTGCTGAACCCCCTTTATGTTCTAGATTGGGCCCATTTTTGTGATGGCTGAGATTTTCTTCGGGTTGGCTTCGATGCCATGTTCGGAGACAATGAAGCCGAGCAGCATACTCCTCGGGACCCCAAAAACACACTTTTCGGGATTGAGTTTGATGTCGTTTGCCTAGAGATTCGCAAAGGTTTGCTCAAGGTCGGCGACAAGGTGGTCATCCCGCTTGGACTTAACTACGATGTCATCGATGTAGGCCTCAATGGTCCGCACGATGAGGTCCCCAAAGCAGTTGAGCATATAGTGCTGGTAAGTTGCCCCGGCGTTCTTTAGATCGAACGGCATTGAAATGTAGCAGAATGATTCGAAGGGGGTGATAAAAGATGTCGCGAGCTGGTCGGACTCTTTCATCATGATCTGGTGGTAGCCGGAGTATGCGTCAAGGAAGCAGAGGGTTTCACACCCTAAGGTGGAATCAACTATTTGGTCTATGCGCGGTAAAGGAAATGGGTCCTTCGGGCACGCCTTGTTGAGGCCCATGTAGTCGACACACATCCTCCATTTCCTGCTCTTCTTTCGCACAAGAACGGGATTTGCTAACCACTCTAGGTGGTGTACTTCCCTAATGAACCTAGTAGCCAACAGTTTTGCTATCTCTTCACCGATGGCCCTGCGCTTTTCCTCGTCGAAGCGGTGCAGGCGTTGCTTCACTAGCTTGGAGCCTGGATGGATTTTCAAGGTGTGCTCGGCGACCTCCCTCGGGATGCCTGGCATATCCAAGGGTTTCTACGCAAAGATCTCTTTGTTGTTGCGGAGGAAGTCGACAAGCGCGCTTTCCTATTCAGAGGAGAGCGTGGTACCAATGCATACCTTTTTAGCCTCGGAGCTGCTAGGGTCCACGAGGACCTCCTTGTAGCCCTCTGCTGATTCGAATGACCCGATCGATTTCTTGGCGTCGGGCATTTTTTCGGCAACCTCCTCCCTGAGGGTGGCGAGTTCCTTGGAGGCGACGACTGCGGAGGCGTGACCACAGCATTCGACTTCGCACTTGTAAGCACGTTGGAAGGAGGTGTCGACGGTGATGACCTCGCGGGGGCCCGACATCTTTAGCTTAAGGTATGTGTAGTTGGGGACGGCCATGAACTTTGCGTAACATGGTCATCCCAGGATGGCATAGAAAGTTGGAGGGAACCCCACTACGTCGAAGGTGAGGGTCTCAGTCCTGTAATTGGACCGATCCCCGAAAGTGATGGGTAGATCGATCTGCCCCAGTGGCACGGCCTGCCTACCAGGCACGATGCCATGGAAAGGTGCTCGGATGGGGTAGAGGTTCGTTCGGTTGACGCCCATCTCGTTGAGCGTCTTGGTGTACATGATGTTGAGGCCGCTGCCTCCGTCCATCAGTACTTTTGTAAGCCGCTTTGGGCCGATGATCGGGTCAACGACAAGTGGGTACCTTCCTGGGTGTGGGACGGCATCAGGATGGTTGGCCCGGTTGAAGGTTATGGCGGACTCTGACCATCGGAGGAAGGCAGGCGTGGCCGGTCCGGCCGTATAGACCTCGCGGCGCGCGACCTTCTGACGGCGTTTGGAGTCATAGGCCGCTAATCCTCCAAAGATCATGAGGGTGCCATTAGGAGTTAGGAAGGTGTCATCCTTCTCCTCGGCGTCGTCTGTGCTAGGGGCAGGTTCCTTCCCCTGCTCCCCTTTGTTGAGGCCCCCAGATAAGTATTTGTGCATGAGGCCACATTCCTTGTATAGATGCTTGGCCAGGAAAGCGTGGTTTGGGCATGGTCCCTCGAGCATTTTTTCAAAGTGGTTTGGAGTGCCCTCCGTGGGCTTCTGACCACCTTTGCGGTCGGCAGCAGCCACGAGCGAGTTGTCGCGCCGTTGCTTCTTATTTTTCCTTTTGGCGGGATGGTCGGAGGCGCCTTCGCCGACGTCCTCGTCCCGCCTCGCCTTGCCGTTGGGGCGATCGAAGATGGCTCCAACTACCTCCTCTCCTGAGGCGTGGCTGGTGGCAATGTCTAGGAGTTCCTTGGTGGTCCACAGGACCCTACACCCTAGCTTGTGGACTAGGGATTCACAAGTTGTCCCGGATAGGAAGGCTCCTATCACGTCGGCATCAGCGACATTAGGGAGCTCATTGCACTAGCAGGAGAAGCATTGGATGTACCCGTGGAGGGTTTCATCAGCCTTCTAGCGGCAGTTCTTGAGGTCCCATGGGTTTCCAGCTTGTTTGTACGTGCCCTGGAAGTTCCCCACAAAGATCTCCATGAGATCCGCCCAACTTTGAATGGCGTTGGACGGTAGGTGCTCCAACCACGCTCGTGCCGAATCGGCCAAGAATAGCAGGAGATTGTGAATAATGAAATCATCATCACTCGCACCACCGGCTTGATAGACAAGCCGATAGTCTTCGAGCCAAAGCCCGGGGTTTGTTTCTCTAGAATATTTTGGGATATTGGTGGGCGGTCGGTACCTTGGGGGAAAAGCAGCGTTGAGGATGTGTTGGCCGAAGGCCTGAGGGCCTAGCAAGCTAGGGCTCAGGCTCTGGTCCTCACCACTCTCGTAGCATCCGCCGCGTCGAGGATGATAGCCACGATGGGCTCCTTCCCTTCTATCACCGTGGGTGTAACTGCGGGCGTTGATGATGATGCGCACATCACGGTTGTGGCCGAGACGTTGATGTACCGGGACAGCGAAGTGCTGCCTACTGCCTGGCGGTGTCTGGTGAATGGACACATCCTTAGCAGGGCATACTGAGGGCATGCGCTGGCTGG
Source organism: Miscanthus floridulus (assembly GCF_019320115.1). Taxonomy (NCBI): domain Eukaryota; kingdom Viridiplantae; phylum Streptophyta; class Magnoliopsida; order Poales; family Poaceae; genus Miscanthus; species Miscanthus floridulus. The sequence continues at coordinate 73,009,948 of NC_089594.1, read as the reverse complement.
CATCGGGCTCGCATCGCCGAGACAACGAGCTTTCCGCCTGCTGTGCCGCCGTGCGCTCGAGCAATGTGTGAATCTCTCGGTGGGCCCGACGATCCTTGGACGTCGTGGCCTCCGGGAGGCCGTGAAGCAAGGCCGTCGTGGCGGCAATGTTCTGGCTTGCCCGAGCGAAGTGAGGGAGAGTCCCATCGTCGGTGAGGATCCTTCGGTGCACATCACGGGCCACAGCGCGTGCGTGCCCACCGTCTCCGCAACGCTTGATTTCCTCATCGATCTTTCGGTACTCTTGGGCAAGCTGTTGTTCGACGTCATCGATCTCCAGCTTTTGTGCTCTTAGCTGCTCCATCCTTATGTGAGGTGGAGCCGCCGCCTCCCCCTCGGTCCTGGCATTGGGGTTGCCTGTTGGGGTTGCCTCCTCTCCGGAGACGCTTTGGACGCGCCCCTCGGGGGTTTGCGTCATGAAGCATTCCTAGGAAGGGTGATGGCTCCCCCTGCTGGAGTCAGAGCTAGAGGACAACTCTGGTTCCTCCATGATGAGCCCATGGAGTGTCTCTGGATCATGTTTAATTGCCCCCACGAACTCGCTGTCCATAGGCAACTGAACCATGCATAGTGCCAGATGGTGCCTAGCGGTTGCCATAGCGTTGCGGAGGCCGAACGGCAACACCATCGAGGTGCACCATGTGGAGCGTTCTGGAGAGAGAATGATGTGGCACGGGGCCTCCCTAGATGACTAGGGCCCAAGGGAGACACCGGGCCAGCCCTCAAGCCTCCGGTAGCTGAAGTTGACGGGAGGGAGAGACTGGACGGCCACGTGGGCCAGTGCCAGCTCTCCATCTAGTGTGACGATGAAATCCAAGTCACCAAAATGCACGTGTGCGCTTGGGACCTAGCTGATTACGTGGTTAGCCATCCGAGGCCTGATTTGGAACGTGCAAAGTCCCCTACCTGGCGCGCCAACTGTCGGTGTTTCGAATAAGCACCGACAAGTAAATTTATAGTTATGCGTGTTAGGCCCGGATGGTGCGCTAATGGACACAAGATTTATACTGGTTCGGGTTGAATGTCCCTACGTCCAGTCTATTGCTGCTCGTGTTATTAGCACCGAAAATGGTTCATAGTAGGGGGTACAAATGGTCGAGAGAGGGACTGGTCCCAGGTCTCTGATGGAAGGGTCGAAAGGATGTCAAGAGCCTGATAGCAGCTTGATTGTGTGTGATGTGTGTTGTTCGTCAAGAGTCGGTCTCTCTAGTGGAGCCCTACCCTCCCCTTTTATAGACTAAGGGGGGAGCAGGGGCTACAGACGGGAGAAAGAAGAAAATATCAAGGGTATAGAAGGTCCTTAGGAGCCGGGTCTTCCTTTTTTCCCGCGCCTACCCTATATAACCTGACAGACCGTGTCAGGAATGGCATGCTTATCGATCTTCATAGACCATGCCCTAGCCTCTTTTAGCAAGTGGGTGCATCCCATCCCGCCCCTGTGGGCGGCGTGTCAGATGGGGTGTTGGCCTACGATACTGTGGGGGCGAATGGTGTGGCACCTGTGCGCCTGTCACTATAGGAACATGAGTCTCATAGCGGCGTCTGTGTCAGGCTCCACGCCCAAGGGTTGAAGGCGACGCCCACAATACTGTAGGCTAAAAAACCCGGCACCTACAACACCATTTAGGCTCTATCCGGTCTGGCAGGGCCTAAAGCACTCATCCCGTCATACCTCGATGGTACTTGTTAGTGGCACAGTGCATGGTCCCTGCTACCACGGTTTGACCCTAACGTCCCATCTTATCCTATTCCTGTCATCATGGAGGGGCAGGGTGAGGGCGTCAGGTGAGGCGATGTTCAGCCCTTGTCGACTAGATGAGCGAGGCCAGCACTTGGTCGTTTGGACGGGGCGGAGCTAGCCCTCAGACATCGGGCGGGGCGGAGCTAGCTCCAAGATGTCGGGCGGGCAGAGTCTAGTCCTCGGGGGTCGGGCGAGGTGGAATCGATCTCCCTGGTCTTGGGTGAGAGGCGTCATTGTGCTCCTATCCGATTGGAAGTGTCAATGATGTTTATCAATTCTCCCTCATTGGGTACCCCAGTATTAGGTCCCCAACAGAGAAGAATCTAAAGCATTTAGAAAGTAGCTAATTACTCCAACCCCTAATTTCCAAGTTGCTAAAAAGTCATATTTTAATGTTTATTACATATACCATTAGTCAAGTTACAAGATCATGGTTTAATTAAGCACTAGCAAAGCTACCCAATGCATATCCCATAGATGACAAGGTATAAGTTGAATTCTAGGGAATCCCTATCATGGCAACACATGTAACATGAATTAAATGTATTAAAGTTGATAGGTTACAAGGATAATCCCATGTGATACTTGCCTTGAACAATGTGCTCCTGCTAATCCTCACCATCTATACTTGATGATCGCAGCAACATACAAGCATCCAAAAGCAATCATGCATAGCAAACAAAAGCTATAGATTAGAATAGTACACCAATATCATAAAATCAAGATGCAAAGTTTGTCAAACGAATCTACGTCTTGCTACGAACACATAGACGCGAAGATCACAAAAATCAGAGCTAAAACAAAGAAGTTATGAATTAAACAAGATTTCCTTTAGTAAAATAATAGATTAAATCTAACCTCGAATTTTAAAAGTTGAAAATATACTTAATAGTAATGTGAACATGTAGATTACTCAATTACAAACCTAACACAACTTGAACGAGTCCAATCTAAGCTAAAATGTGAAAGTTATGGGTGACAAAACTGTAAATAGATGGAAACATATTTTAGATCAAACCCGAAGGAAATTATGCTTTTAAAAGGAGAAGGCGAATTCTGTGATTGCGCTTTGGACTGCGGGTTCTATAATTAAAAACCTGAGGGGCTCTTTAGAAAATAAGCCAGATGAAGGGGTATGGGTTGATCTCCACCGTTGGATTAGATTTGAGCGGTCTGGATTAGAAACAGGGAGAGAGAAGAGAGGGCTGGCCAACTAATGGTGAGTCTAGGTGGTGGCGCCATGGCTGGAATTGACCGGTGCTCATCGATACTATGGCTCTGACCACTATCGGGCATGGGAAAAGGATGGGAAACAAGAGAAAGGCACTGTGAATCCATCTAGGGGATCATAAGGGGCTACGACAGCATGGGGATGACGTGGAGAAACATCGACGACGTGGATACAAGCACAGAAGGCAAGGGAGAGAGCATGAGGGACACCTGCAGATTACTCACCTTCTCACGGAGCTCAGAGATGTGGTTGCGGTGGCAGAGGAGCGGCGGAGCAGCGAATCAACCTCAGCGGCGGATCTATTACGACTCTGCTAGGGCTTGGAGGCGTACGACTGGCTCTCGGCTTCTATGAGGAGGTGGCGCGAGCGCGGTTGCTACTTATGAGGGTGGTGGGAGCTTGCAGCGCACACATATCAGGGCAGAGTCAGGGCGAGCGTGGATTCTCGGCCCGAGTCATGACTAGCTCGGACTTGAGTTAGAAGAGGAAGATGACTGACCGCTGGGGCCGTCGTGTCGAGGAGAGAAGGGAGCGGGCCTAGCTATCAGCGGAACAGAGGGGAAAGAAATGGCGCGGTGGGCTGCTGGCTGCTGGACCGAGCGAAGTGGGGCCGACACTTGCTGGGCCACGGGGGAGAGGAGAGCTGGCCACGTGGGCGAAGCAAGGGGAGCGAGACGACTGGGCCAACAAGCCAAAATAGAGGGGAGGGAGAAAAATTCATTTTCTTTTTTCTTAACACATTTTCAAATCCAATTTAAACTTAAATTCAAATTCTTTTGCAAATTCCATTCAAACCAAAGCATCATAAATAAAATATGCAGCAGCATGAATGCATAGACATGTATGTAGACCTATATTTGATTTTAATTTTAACAAAGTTATTATTTTTCTAAATTTCAATGCTCACAAAATGCATAATTAAGTTATTTTCTCCTATTTTAAAACCATGCAAATTTTAGGGTGTTAGATTTCAGTAGTTTTTGCATTGCATACTGACTCAAAAGTACTTGAATAATGTAGCACCCGGTTTTAAGATTAAAACCAGATACACACCATATGTGAGCCCAGGAAGTCAAATATCACATATAGCTACAAATAAGGGTAATATTGAAAAACAATGCTCAATATGTAACGTACTTAGTATAAAGAATATAACCTTAGATAGCAAACAGCGGAAAGACAACTCCGATCTTTGGGTGAAGACTCCAATTCCACTGGGATAACTGACTGGTTGATCACAAGCCTAATTCCTCCAAACTCTAGCATCTGGTACCCATCTAGAAATTTTCCAAAGATTTTAAAAGTAAAGCAAGCATAAGTATATGTCATACTCAACAAATATAACATGGGGTTCTTGAGGCTCAAAAGGCTAACACTGGTTTAACTGTGATTAGCTTTTAATGAGTCATCTTTTAGCAATTGGGTGGCAATCAAGTTTATCCATAAGCCCATATAAACACATGATCAGGTAATCATTAATAATGAATAGCATAAACAGTAATCATTAGTGAGCATCTTCATCATCAGTATCATCAGTATTCATCATCTATTCCGTAAGGGTTCCAAGGTCACTCGTGACCGTGAGCACGACTGATATACTAGTTTTACACTCTGTAGAGGTTGACACTTTCACTGTGAGTCATGATTTACCCTTTCGCCCAAGGTAGTTAATCTCTTGACCAACTTCCAAGAAAGGTCGATAGGGTTCACTATGAAGCCTTTCAAAGGTTCATCTAACAAGTTAGGGCTATTAGATTCACTCGGCAAATAGATGTAGAGCCCCCTTCCCGATGGCACAATGATGCGCAGCCTATAACAAAAAAGTTATGAATTAAACAAGATTTCCTTTAAAATAATAGATTAAATCTAACCTTAAATTTCAAAAGTTGAAATTATATTTAATAGTAAGATAAACATGTAGATTACTCCATTACGAATCTAACGCAACTTGAATGGGTCAAATCAGAGTTAAAACGGAGAAACTACGCATAAAATAATATCAGTGCCAATTCTATAAATATTTGAAATCAATTTCATATTAAAAATAATTAAAAACTAAATTTAAAATGCCTAATGGACCTGGCCTCATTTTTGGAAAAACATAGCGGCCAAAACAAATAAATCAAGGGCATATTTTGAATTATTTCTGAAAGGCCGTGGACAGCGGGTTAATTTCATGAGAGAATTCATTATTTGACACTGGGAAAATGAGTCGTTTCTTTCTTGGCCCTGAAATTTTCTTCATTCCCTATTATACACTCACTTCAACTTTCATTCCTAATTTGACACTACCATCAAATTTGTTAGCTAACGGTGTTAACTGGCTGTTAAAAAGATGTTTTTGCTCCTAGAAAAAAGCGACGAAGCAAATTTGAGAGGAAAAAACCTATGCTCGCCTCTGATGCATGCGCCCAGCTGCAAAAAAAAGGTGCAGGTTTTTTTTCCTCTCAAATTTGCTTTGCCGCTTTTTTCTAAGGGCAAAAACATCTTTTTAACAGCCAGTTAACACCGTTAGCTAACGGATTTGACGGTAGTGTCAAATTAGGGATGAAAGTTGAAATGAGTGTCAAATAGGAAACGAAGAAAATTTCAGGGCCAAGAAAGGAACGACTCATTTTCCTAGTGTTAAATAAGGAATTCTCTCTAATTTCATAAAAACTTGGGGTCTCTTTAGCAAAGTTACCAATTGAAGAGGTATCTTCTAATCTAGGCCGTTGATCTTAGATCGGGCGGTGCAGATCAAATGGGGGAATGGGGGTGGAGCGACGCTGTGCGCGGCGACGCCATGGTCGGGGAGCTTGGCTCCTCGCCAGAGTTCACAGGGACGACCCTAGAGGCCACGGGAGAGCAAACCAGAAGCATGGGGAGAAAGAGAGGGAGATGCCAAACTCGATAAGACAGCTTACCGAGGTGCGGAGTGGACAGAGGTGGTGCGTGGCTCGGCGGGCCGATGGTGAACAGTGGCGCTAGGGTTCCACGGTGACGCGTCAATTCGGCGACTTGGCTGAGGGATGGAAGCAGCATGATGTAGGGCGCTCGGTATTTATGGCTAGGAGCATCTTGGGAACCACGGCAAAGGGAGGAGGTGTGGTGGTGGTAGAGTTGGAGGTGGCGTGGTGGAGTCCAGCGCGGACACATCACGGGGGGGGGGGGGAGAAGGCGGCGCACAGACACGTAGGGTCCATTTGCTAGTGAGAGAAGAGATGGGGGAGAGAGGCGTGGCGACGTGGCTTGGTTGGGCCAGCCCAGGAAGGGGCGCGGGGTGAGGGAAAAAAAGAGAAGCTGGCCGATCGAGAGAGGGAAGGAGATGGGCCACGCGCGGGAGAGGAGGAGCTGGGCCGAGCGGCTTGCTAGGCCGGTTGGACCAGAAGAGAGGGAGAAGAGTTTTTCCTTTTCTTTTTTTGGAATTCTATTTTCAAATCCATTTTCAAAAACATTTTAAATAAATTGGAATTTTGGATCAAACCACTCATCACAATAATCAAGTTGCAATGGCATGAATGCACAAAAATGTTGCTAAACCTTATATTTGATTTTAAATTTTAAATAAGTTATCATTTTTCTAAATTTAAATGCTCACAAAATGCATAATTAAATCAAATTCACCTATTTCAAAATCATGCAAATTTTAGGGTGTTACAATTCTACCACCCTTAAAATAAATCTCGTCCTCAAGATTTGGAAGACATCGACTAGGAGATATGTTACAAAGAATTTTAGGGTGTTACAAAGAATCGCAGACTCATTTGCAAACTAACTAGGGTTTTGAACAAGTGGAAATATGTGAGAGGTGAGATCCCTTGCCCTCATGCCCTTGGGCACTTATATAGGTAATAATGGCAATTTATATGTGGCCCCTAGGTGTGGTTGGATTTTACATGCATGACACTACTCTAGCTATGCCCTGAGCCTCTTTGAAAGGCCCTTGTTTGGTTTTGATAATTGAGTGACAAACTAGGTGGACCAATTGTTATTAATGTGAGATACACATGTGATTAGTCCACAGGTATACTTATATGAGCAACTCATGCCATGACGGTGAACATGGCTTGGATTTGTTGCAAGGCTCACATATGTAATGAAGGAGCTCATTGTATATAAGACATGCCATTGAGTCATGTGACTAAGGTGGAGAAGATCAAGACAAGGCTTGGCTCGACGGACCGGTTGCAAGTGTGAAGGGCAAGTTGAGTGATGACTTGGCACCGATGGACTGAAGCAACGGTGAAGAGCAAGTGAAGTCAAGATCGATGAACCAATACGGTCACATGTTGACAAATCAAAGAAAGTATGGTGACAAGAGTGGCCTTGGCTTCAACAAGAGCATGCCCAAGGGGGAGAGAAAACGAGAAAGAAGGATGAAGAAGTTACTACAAAAGAAGCTCTCTCATTCCATGTGTTACAAATACCATGAAATGGGACATCTTGAAAAGGGGTGCCCCAATCTTGAGAAGCTCAAGTTGAAGAAAGAAGAAGAGAGGCTAAAGCATGTCAAATGCTTTAAATGCCGCACATAGGGTAATCTCACCTCTATGTGTCCAACCAAGCAAGTGGTGAAGCAACAAGAAGAGCCTCAACCAAAGGCACAAGTTGAGCAAGAAGGAACACCCCAAGAGCAAATCAAGATCAACCATGAAGATAGTGGTGACTTGATGAAGAAGAAGAAGAAAACAAGAAGGGGTGGAAGAGCAAGGCATCCAATGCTAGATCAAGATGCCAAGATGATGAGGAAGACTCAAGATGAGAAGAAGGTGTATGCTCACATCAAGTGTTTCAAGTGTGAAGATATGGGACACTTTGCCTTGAAGTGTTCTACCAAGCTTGAGAAGAAGGCTCAAGCAACTCATGAGAGGCAAGGCAATGGGAAGCACCATATGAGCAAGGAAGAGAAGGCTCAAACAAAGAGAGTGTGCTACTCATGCCGGGAAAAAGGGACACATGGCAAATTCATGTCCCCTAGGTAATAATTCTAAGCCTATTTCAATTATTGAAAATAATATGCTTAGAAAGGATGGCAATGGTACCTTATTGGTTGCAATTGCAAAACATCCCGCTACTCATACTAAGGCTATACCTAAGTATGTTGCTCCTAACTTAAGAGGACCCAAACTAGTTTGGGTACCATCAAAAAGAGGATGATTGTTTGTAGGTACTACGGGCATTGGAGGCTTGGTTTAAGTGGTATTCATTTTGTTGATCATGTGATTGAGCCAAGTATTGACAAGTGATGACTATTATCTCAATGCCATGACAAGATAGTGAAGTCCAAGAGCTATCAACATACAACTGCAACATTCATATTGTGGATGATTTATTGATATATTTGATGGCTTGCAAAGATATGAGTTAAAGCTTGCTAATTGGATGATCATGAGCCAACCAAGGTATATCTCTTGTTGATCATTTCATTTGGGTGCATATGAGTTGATTGAATTGGACAAATATGTAATGTTGCTTGCTGTGAGATGTTTGAATAGATAAATAGCTTAGTAATCAAGTTTGTATTGATTTGTGTTGGATAAATTCATGAGATGACTTTAAGTAAGTGGATTGAATGGATATATGTCTTGTGAAAGTATTCAAACAAGTTAGTTTCAAGTTTGATTCACATTTGTTGAAGAATAGCTCAAGTAATTGAAATATGTCCTATATTGCAAAATCTGAGTGAGCTATGATCTTAGCCATGGTTGAGTAATCAAATCTTATTGTATTGGCTTGAAATTTGGTATGCATACTCTAGACTTATGGTATAATATGATGCACCAATTTCATGAGAATTGGATAAAAGATGCTTCGGTTTTGGAGTAGATCTTGTCAGCTATAGTGCAGCAGTTTTCAGCATGTAGAAGTGGTGAAAGAATTGAAATATGGTATCAATCTAGAAGTCAAATGAAGCCCAAATTTTTATAGATGTTAGATGACTTAGTGAACCACATCTCCACCAAACTTCGTGGTATTTGGATCTGTACATTGGGAGATATAGATTTTTCTTTGAAGAGTATAAAATCTACTAGAAAAGTGACATCTATTGGATTGATTAAGAGTCACTTTGATTGAAACGTCCTCAAGTTGGAAACATGTTTATAAGTGATTGAGGCATCTAAGTTTGGTTTTGAGATGATCTAGAAGTATGACAAGCAAAGAGTACAAGGCCATTTTATTTTGGAGTGTACTTGACACATAATTTGTACTCAATTGAAGATCAAGACCAAGCTCAAGATGAAGATGAAGTTCAAGTTCTAGTGCTTGTTGAAGATCATTTGGTAGAAAGAAAAGAACTTAAAGAAGGATTTAAGGTTAATCATCAAGTTAAGTCCATCACTTGGATCAATCAATCAAGATATTTCAAGTGAGTGTCAGGAATGGTTCTTTGGAGAGAGGTCACTTCTCCCTACTGTAGGGGCGTACCGCCTTTTGTAGGTAAACCAAGTGTGGTGCTTGGAAGGCTAACATAGAAATGGTGATCCGAGGGACATTTGAGATACTTAGTTGAAGCAATCAAAAGAGTTGATCAAGAAAGCAAGCAACACCCAAAAGAGAGCTAGTCATGATATTTCAAGTGGTATTCTCATACAAGTATTGATCAAAAGAAGAAGCAAGCCAACCACAACAAAATAGTGCACTTGATCATAAATGGTTCTCAAATCATATGGGTGAAGAATGAATTTCATTATTAATGACTGGTCTTCACCAAGCTTATAATTGGACTCCACGTTGCTATTGGGGAAACATATTGGAATCTGTGTGACTATCCTCTTCTCCAACATAGCAAAGATATTATTGCAATGTGCATGATCATTTTCATCCCATACTAGTATGTGGTTAAGTACATATAGTACATGCTTATTAGGATCATGCATAACAAATGAAACATTTAAATTCATAACCTACCACTATTGCTTGAATGGTTAATTGATCTAGTGGTATGAGTATGAGTTTGTTCATGAGCTAGTGAACCCAAGTACTTAATTTTATTTGGATTGCCAACAAGTAACAAGTACAACCTTGATAATATAACCTCCAAATGAGTGTGAAGAAGCTTAGAGAGGGTTCAAACTAGACTTGAAAGCTTAGGCAAATAAATTTAGTTCAAGTCTACTTAGAAGCTCATGACAAGTGACAAGAGTACAAGCACAAGACAACAATGCAAATGGATATCTAATTTTTCAAGTGGTATCTAGACTGAATTGATTTATCAAGTGGTATTCACAAGTGGTGTCTAGATCAACCTACAAGTGATATCTTACAAGTGGCACTCATAAAGATAGCTAATGTTCAAGAAATGGTCAAAATTGACAAATCTAACAAGTGGTTTGATGGTAGCAAATTCTTTCAAATAGTATCACATTTCTACATGTGGTATTAACTATATAAGATGGTGGTTCACAAGTGATCCTCAACCTTAAGTGATCATCAAATGAAGATTGCATCCCTCACCTACAAGAGCTCAAGTTTATCGAGTGAATGACCCATGCTATGACATAGGGGGAGGTGTCCCACCGATTGGTATCAAGGTCAAAGATCCTATATGTGGTATCTCAAGAGCCATACATATAGTGTCATTCCAACATTTGGAAATGTCCATAAAAATGCAAGATTCAAGCCTTAACCATCTACCCCAATGCAAGCCTTTGTATCAATGAGAAGCATACCTTTTATGGAAATTGATGACAAAGGGGAAGAGATTATACAAAGATATAAAAGCTAGAGGGAGAGATTGAGATGAAGAAGTAGAAGTTGGACATGGACATGGACAAAGAGGGAGCAACATTGAAGAATCTAAGGGGATCAAAATTCTTGGACAAGAGAAGCACAAAAGTAGGGGGGGCAAGCTTATAAACTTGTTTGATTGCATTTGATATGTGCACATTCATGTGCTTACTTGCATTGCATAAGTTTTTAAATTTGATATGCATGCTTGTGTGGTGTATGCTAGTTGTAGCACTTGAATGATGATTTGATAACTAGCATGCATAAGATGGTAGCTAGACTTGCATTTCTACACATGGTACTAGAACCTTGTTTATAATGTTGATCTCACGGGGTCTCTAGTGTTTATGTTGTCTAGCTACTCATGGTGCTAACGATGGTGTTAAAAGTGTAACTCCGATTGGTATCACGCTTCAAAGGTTTATTCTTTACACCTTAGCATTGTTTGGTAGTTACTACTCTCCCACAATTCCAATCTATACATATGTGCGAGCTTCAAACCAAACACTCTAGCACATATATAGGGGGAGCTAATACTACCAATTCGGGTTGGTGGTACTTGTCCAAAATCCTTTACACATGGTAAAATTGCTTGGGCAAGCAACATAAATCTATTTGAGCTTAATTTTCAAATCTTTGTAGAGTTGTCATCAATTACCAAAAAGGGAAAGATTGAAAGGTCATTGTTTGGTTTTGGTAATTGAGTGACAACCTAGGTGGGCTAATTGTGATTAATGTGAGATACACATGTGATTAGTCCATAGGTATACTTGTGTGAGCAACTCATGCCATGACGGTGAAGATGACTTGGATTTGCTGCAAGGCTCACATATGTAATGAAGAAGCTCATTGCATATGAGACATGACATTGAGTCATGTGACTAAGGTGGAGAAGATCAAGACAAGGCTTGGCTCGACGAACCGATTGCAAGTGTGAAGGGCAAGTTGAGTGATGACTTGGCGCTGATGGACTGAAGCAATGGTGAAGAGCAAGTGAAGTCAAGATCGATGAACCAATATGATCATGTGATGATTTGAACTGGATCATATCATTTGTGATTGGTTGGTGCATGTGTTGCATCAACATTAGAGGAGATGGAATGGAATGCGCAAGGCAAAGATATAACCATAGGGCATTTCATTTCACCGGTCAAAGGTTGTGTAGAGAAGTACACAGCCGGGTTTAGGATAGATGGCCATACTATCAAGAGAGGCAAATTTGTTTGCATATCGGTTATCTAGTGCCACTCGAGTGATCTAACTTTGCATCATTGCTAGGATCGAGTGGCGTGGTAAGAAGAGTGCTAATCCTTTGGGAAAATGTTCGTGGAAACCTAACACACATGCACATGGTGGTGTACACTTGGTGGTGTTGGCACATTTGTAAAGGAGAAGAAGTTGGAGTTGATGTGGATCAACTCGGTGAAGAAACGGAGGAGAGAAGGTGTCACTATAAGTGACCGGACGCTGGCCTCAGTAGGACCTGTGCATCTAGTCAGTGTAAGCAGAAGAGGTGAGGTCTTAGTCAAATGACTGGACGCTAGTGCCCAGAGGTGATCGGACGCAACGCTCCTGTGTCTGATCGTTGGTGACGTACGTTGATGTAGGCAGTGCTAGACTTGGCATGCGGAGGTAGAATGGATCGGATGTTGGTGCACATCTGGTCGTAGTCGATCTGAAGTGTCTGATTGTGGTTTGCTGGCTCTAGAACCTCTCTAGAGTCGACCTAACTCTAGTAGAGGTGCGTCCGATCATCGAGTGGTGGTGCATCCGGTCTCACTATTGCATGGTGTTTGGCACGCATAGTGATGACCGAACTCAGGCGTGGAGCGTCCGGTCTTCGCGCAGAGGTTGTCAGTGCACACGCGAGTTAGCCATTGGCGACAACAGCTAGTAACATGTGGCGGCAATGGAGTGACCGGACGCAGGGACCGGCGCATCCATCGCCTTGGGTTTTGCCCAGTGAAGGGGCAATGACTCTATTTGTCCTTTGGGCTATAAATAGAGGGGTGTCTCAGCCATGGCTGAGGTTGAGCACCTAAGGGGACTTTGTGTCCATGCTTGAGAGTGTTTGGGAGCCCTCCAACTCACTTATGCTTGTAAGAGTGCGAATCGATTGCGAGTGAGTGATTCTAGTGCGATTGCATTATGAGATTGCATCGAGTGGCACTAGGTGATCGAGTTGCAAGACGGGTGTGTTTGTTACTCTTGGAGGTTGCCACCTCCTAGATGGCTTGGTGGTGGTCTCCGTCTAAGCACGCAAAGAAGATTGTGCGGTGCTCCAGAGAAGTGATTGTGAGAGGATTGTGCTCACCCCACGGGAGCCGTGAAGGGCAACTCTAGTAGAGCATATCATTGAGCTACCCTCACTTGTAGGTAGGTTTTTGTAGTGCCTGACGTGCGGGCTTGGCGGGTGATGCCAATTAGCCGCCGAACCACCAAGTGAGCGGTCGACACAATAGGGACTAGTGTGTTGGCAAGCATGTGAATCTCAGGAGAAAAATCACCGTGTCATCCTTGTCTTCCCGTTGGTTTGCATCCCCATTACACAAGCTTGTATTTATTTTCCTATACATTATGCTTGTGTAGTTGCTCTTGTAATTAGTTTGCTTGTGTAACTTGCTAGTTACCTTCTTGCTTGTGTAGCTAATTTGGTTTTAGTAACCTTGTTAGTCACACTGCTTAGTTTGTGTAGCAAAGTAATTTGCGCTCTCTAATTTAGCATTAGTTGCCTTGTTATTGAGCATTGCTAGTGAGCTTAGGAGCTTTGTGCTTTTGCTTACTAGTTGTGTAGGAGCTTCCCCGTGCTTGAAGTACTAGTGGCATAGGTTTGTGTGACCTTGCTCCTAGAATTGGTTAGGTGAGCTTTAGCTAGCCTGGCACCTTAGTTGCTTGTTTAGGATCTTTTTAAGGTGCTTGATAACTTAGATAGAGGGGTGTAGTCTTGGCTAGACCGATAGTTTTAATTCTGTATTTGTTATGGTTAGAAAGGACTATTCACCTTCCCCTCTAGTCCGCCATCTTGACCCTACACTCTTCTAGGGGAAGACTTGGCCCATATACCTCATGGGCTCCCCTAACATCACCCTCAGCAAACACTTCTGCTAGCGGGGCTTCGCCAACACATTAGCAACTACAACGACTCACCACGCCAACACCTCGACACGCTAGAGGCCTAGGAAGCATAACAACAAGTTCTCCTCCCTCTTTATTAACTCCACGGAGCTCTAGTGGGTAGGAGGGCTTGAGCCCAGATAGCCCCATCCATGCTAGATCCATCTGTGCTTGTCCTCATATACATATGATAGATAAAAAGGATGTGCATTTGTTCATTTGTTGACCTTGTTGGAACTCTAAATATTTGTTGAACTTGACAGTACGAGATGCATCTTGATTTTGTATTCAAAATGTCCACCCAATTTATCAACAAATCATTGGCCATGAATCAAGCTTGGGCCATAGAAAATAGGGAAAGTCCATTGTACCTCCCTAAACTATCGCATATTGAACATATTACACAGCCACACAAATGCATAGCATGGATGCATCAATATTAATGTATGTTTTGCTAGTTTAATCTCATATTTTTGCTATACAAAATTTTTAGAACACATTTATACACTGATTAAAATGTTTGGGAATTTTTTCTGTATTTCTTGGATTTTTTCTATTTTTCTGGAGCAAAGTTTTTTTTGAAGCATTTAGAGATATTTTCATGAGCTTTAAATATTTCATTTGGAATTATCGTATCCCAATCTATTTCCATTTTTCCAGTTTTAAAACCTAAATAATTTTTATGGTTTAAAAACCTTATCAAGTATTTATCAAATTTTTTAACTAAAAAAACAAAACCACTCCAAACCAGAGCATTGGGTAATTTGAATAGACTCAAGAGTTTAGGGGATAAGATGTCTGATTTGGAGTTTAAGGACAATCAGATTAAGTACCATATCACTATGGACAAAGTCTATCATACCTCCCTAAACTATTGTCATAGTTTGATTTTACTCCTTGAACTCTAAAACTAGATTTTTTTGGATATTTTTTAATTTTACTAAAGCTGAATATATTTTTTTGAAGCATCTAGAGATATTTTCATGATCTCTAGATATTTTATTTGGATTTAGCGTATCCTAATGTATCTATACAATTTTTTGACTTAGAAACTTTATAAAGTATTTATAAAAAATTAACTAAAAAGGATAAAACCAGTACAAAGCAGGGCAGGGAAGCAATTTGAACGGTTTTCAAAGTTTAGAGGTAACATATCTAAATCTCCTACAACTAAAAAGAACAAAAGTAAGACAATTTTTTGGTGTGACTTTTTTTAGGGTCGCTCCTCCCTTCCGGCCATGTGATACCTCACGCGATAGAAAAAGAAATTGTCATCCCTACGATCCCCGCCTACTTTGAAGGAAACAAATCGATCACCTGAGGCCACATGCATGGAAGGAAACAATAATCATGCATGGAAGGAAACAATCATGCGGTGCCCCTCTCTCGCTCGGTCAGATATCTTTCATCTCTACTTAAACTGGATCGTCGATCGATGCCAGGGCAACATCGATGCGCCCCTCGTATCCTTCCCATGGTGCACTCTCGTGAATCCACGCCACCCTACAGAAGACGCCGGACACCACAATGCCCCACCATCGTCGCACGCCAGGCACTCGTCGGCTGGACGCCACGACACCAATACGGCCCTTAGACGCCGCCGGAACACCCCCTCCTCGTCCGACAGCCATGCCGTCGATGCCGACCACCATCGGACGACTACGAAGAGGCCCTCGATAATGATGCGCTAACAGAAGGCGCCTGCAACTGCTTTATCAGGTGTGGTTTATGATGTCATCTTATTCTGGATGATAACTTTTTTATTCAATTTCCTTACTCAGCCAATGGTTTCATGATAATCATGAGAAACACTACTATAAGATGATCACTGCATATTTGAGATTATGCAAATTTTATTTAATCATGTTCCTATGTGAACGAGGTGCTATTGAAACCTGCTCATATGACTGCATCCTACCTCTCCTTATCCTCACCGTTGCTATTAAGATCTCCTCCGACGTCGTCCTCCTCTGCGATGCCCTCTCCACTGGGGCGAGGTCCATAGGATCCAGCGGCAACAAGGTTAAGGGAGTCACGTGGTTGCGAGATCCATCAGCAAGCATCCTGGTTCTAGTGTATTATTTGATTTATTTCTCGATACACTGCTACGAGGGACTGTACTAAGTCATGCGTTGCTGCCAATGGCTCCTGGTGTATTCTTGTTCGATCCTGCTGGATAAGAAGGCCTGAGTGGTGACAACTCAGGCGACGGAATTGGTCTGCCATCGTGGAAGTTTAGGATCGACGTCGACTTGCTTGATGTAAGTGTAGCCACCATTGCCCTTTTGTTTCAATTCTCAGACTAATGGTTGTTTGTTAGAGTTCAGCAAATTCAGTTCTGTTGTGCAACAAATTTAGCTTTTCACTATCATCAGTCATCAGATATTCATAATTCAAATCTGAATATAAATAGTATTAGGAGTCTATATACTTGAAACAGTGTGCAATACATTTTCGTTCAGCATTGATACTCGTCAATCGAGGAATCCACAACTGGTGGCGGTTGCGGAATAAGTGGTGGCACCAGCTCAGGTGCTCCCCGTGGATGCTAGGGTGAGCTGGATGGGTTGGAGAATCTGTATGTCAAGATGTCCATGCGTAGGGTCTCCGGCAGCCAACTGTTTTTTTACTATTATTGAATTGCATAAACTATTTTTTTTGCCAAGAAAATGAAGTTAAGACAATTAGTTGATTGGGATTATCGTTTACTCTTTTTTTAAATAGTGGTCTTCATTTCGGAGCCCTTCATGCAGTTTAATAATAGCTGGAGAGCTAGGCTTGCGAGAACTTACTCTTAATTGGGTTGCGAGCTAGGGATGTAGCACTTCAATGGGTGTCTTGGCTGAGTTCTACAATTGCCAAAAATTGATGGTGCTAATAAGATTGACAATCATGTAACTCTGCGGTACCTTTCCTTTTTTCAAAAAAAAGGAGGGCAAATGCTACTTATGGTCGAATCCATGTTCTTTTTGTTGTTTTGATTTGATGTCCATAGCCCACATGTTAACTTTTAGATGTGTTTGTAAAGAATCAAAAGGAGTTGGCCTAATACCAATCTTTCTTGTCGTCTTTTACATTCTTTATATTTATATACATTCTCACCAACAAGTACATGGCTAGGTAATGGCCGTAATGTTGCATGTTGTCTTTTATTTGTAGGGTAGAGAGCTGTACATGAAACATTCAATAGTTTATTTCCAGGCTATATCAGAGACTTTAATTCATATCTTTTATTTGCATCGAAGAAAACTCATCCGAGGATGAGATTGTTGGCCTAACAGAAATGTTCAAAACACGATATGAATTTTTAAAATACTATTGTTCTTCAAAGAATCTTACATCTTATACATTCCTTTCCTTGCCTGGAGGTATATATTATTCAGATTTCCTTTGCTATCTGTGCAGTTATTTTTCCTCTTAGAAAAAAATCATTGAACTTTATACTTGAGACATAATTGATTAGGCCTCATCAATGAAAGCCTTTCAACCAACAATAATTGATCCAGTAGAGGCACCTAAACCTTTAGTTACGCATACTACAGTTTAAGTTTCTAACACGAGAGAGAGAGAGAGAGGGAGGGAGGAGGGAACATAGTGCTATGCAAAGTGAAGTATAGCAAAACTGAATCGTCAGCTTCACACAAGAAAATTAGAGCATGTTGATGAAACTTAAGCAACATTTGTGGCACTAAGAGTAGACACATCTAGATATCAATTGCAATCTGCATTTTCTATCATATTTGTAGTTTTCTGAAGGATAGACCTTCAGAACTTTTCACAGCTAATAAGCAGGGCTGGAGCTAGAACAGTAGTGGTAGTTGAAAAGTTTGGAACATCATAGGTCCTAATAGTCATAGATGATTGGACTAAATATGCGTGTTTGAGAACAAAAAAACAGAATCTCTAAGTTGTGGATTTTTTGCCTATTGGTGTAGTCTGTAGATTGTCTTCCCAAGCGACATGGGAAGAGATCTTCATTGATATGCACCAATCCAAGAGCACAGTGTGAGATTTTTATGGAGTAATTCAACAAAATTCAACACAAGATTTCGTAATTTATTAGTTTCAATAGGATAATTGTTTTTTTGTGTGTAAATGTTGTATCTCCTTTCATATTATGATGCAGTGGCTTCTGGTGCACATTAGCTTGTTGAAGAATTTGTATGGGAGAAAGCTAAAGCAACTGCAGTTAAGCCAAAGATATGTCTCAATAGCATATAGAATGCTAAATTTACTTTTCCTGCACAATTATCGTCGACATGGCAGGTTACTAGTTGTGCTACAGGTTACTACCACTACCAGAAACAATCGCTTTGCCGTGTACCACAGGCACTCGGCAAAGCCCAAAAACACTCGGCAAATGATTTGCTAAGTGTAACACTCGACAAACAGCACACGACATCTACAGTGCCAGCAAACAGCTCTTTGCCGAGTGTTTTCTATCGGACACTCGGTAAAGACTTTGCCGAGAGCTGAAACCGACACTCGGCGAAAAAAATAACGTGACGAAGTGGAAACGGTCACGGCGCATTTGCCGAGTGTCAAATCTCATGCACTCAGCAAACCTTCTTTATTATGATCCTCGGATACCAAGGTAATGAATTTTGATTGTGGATCGAATGCTGTTAACTAGATTTTGTATATGCTTGATCAAAGAATTGTTGGGGCAGTACAAAAGGCACAATCCAAATTATTCCATGGATTAACTAAACTTCAGTTAAATTTTTAGCAGATGCAGAGATAGTAAAATGAGAGTTTCTGTCTAATATTTTGGGGCTCTCTGCTGTCACTTAGAAAAAATTATGTTTCTCATAGGACAAAAATATATTCTATGATAAAAAAAACTATGCATGTGCATGTTCAATACTTAGGTGTACTACATGATGGAGTTAACATGTCGGTTACAACAGTTTATATGGTATTGCCCATAATTTAGAGGGTACTAAATTTAGGCTGGGTGCATAGTAGGTCACCTAGCTTTATTCTTGCAACTTCTACCTCTTTATGTGTTAGTCTTTGCCAATGGTATAATTTATTCACAAAGCTCAAGCAAGACAATTGGCAAAGATCAAGCAAGACGACTCAATGAGGTTGGCCCTTAATTTTAGTGTTTCCAACATGCAGATCTAAAATTAAAAAGTGGCTACTCCTTGAGAACATCAGTGGTGCCAAATAAAAGATGTGCATGTTATACATGGTGAGACTGGTGAACCTTCTACAATTTCCTAAACGAATATTCCACCATTAGTATATAGGTTCATTCTCCTGCGTTTCTTCGTGCTCCCATTAGTATATAATATGAAAATATTGTTGTGTTCATCACGACTTCTAGTTGACTACTCCCATTAGCATATACTTCCTCTGCCCCCAAAATATAAGTCGTTATAGGATGCGTGCATGTCAAACTTTCTTAACTTTGACTAGGTTTGTAAAAAATACGTGCAACATTTATATCTTCAAATAAGTTTATTATGAAAATATATTCAATGGTCTATGTAATGATACTTATTATATATTATAAATATTAATATTCTTTTATATATAATTGATTGAAGTTAAAAAAAAAGTTGATTTCTCGAGAAGCAAGAATGAATTCTATTTTGAGACAAATGGAGTATATGAAAACAGTGTTGAAAATATTTTAACAATCAAGTTTGTCTCTGTCTGATTGGTAAGCTTAGACATAATAATGGCATAAAAAATTTCGACTCTCATGGACACCCTCATGAATCAATGCAAAGCATCCCAATCCTACAGCACACACAAATGACAACCTTAAAGTTATGATATTTTCAAAGGGTGGACAATAAAGACCATCTTAGACGTTTTGTCATTAGAGTATATACGTGCAGACACATAGGCATGGTGGTGCAAGTGAGCAGCCAGCAGGAGTCAAGAGTTAGGGGGTGTTTGGATCCTAGGACTAAACTTTAGTCCCTATCATATTGAATTTTTAGATATCAATTAGGAGGACTAAACATGAGCTAATTATAAAACTAATTACATAAGTTATGGCTAGTTCGCTTGCCAACACCATGTATAGGATGGTATGGAGATATGGTGGAACTTATTCCTGGATTTGTTGGCGCACAAAAGAAATGGATATTGGAAATCTCTTTCTGCCGGTATAAAAAATAATCTTAGCCGCATCACGGAAAGATCTACACAGTAGAGTTTGTGAGCCTGCGACGTCATGCTCTCTGTGACTGTGTAAATTTCACGAACTTAGCTTTTTGGATTAAATGTCACTTTAACGTCGGTCATATACTTTTACAGTATTGTTATTTTAACGTGCGATCCATGTGTTTTTAGTACAAAAATTTAGCTGTCCCATAGCAACGCACGGGCACGAACCTATTTACATATATACTCGAACCTGTGTGCATATGATTATATGGAGATGCAGCAGAACTTATTCATGAATTTATTGGCGCATGAAAGAAATGGATATTGTAGAATTCTTTCTGCCGATATAAAATATTATCTTAGCTGTATCACGAAAAAGTCTATACAGTAGAGTTTATGAGCCTGCGACGTCGCGCTCTCTATGACTGTGTTAATTTCACGAACTTTGCTTTTTGAATTAAATGTCACTTTGATGTCGATATTTAATTTAACAGTATTATTATCTTATCGTGCGATCCGTGTGTTTTTAGTACAAAAGATTTAGTTATCATGTAGCAACGCACGCTACCTAGAGTTTAAAGATAAAACCCACGCTATGCTAATAATTCAGGGAGGTAGAATAGACTTTCTATTTATTGTGGGCTTACTTTGGCCCTTATTTGGGCATCCCAGCTCCAGATGGGCCCAAAACGAAGCCCAACAAACGTTTCGCACACGCACCGACGCACCTGAGGCGAGAAGGGAATTCCAGTTCCAAATTCCCAATTCCCCAAACCCCAAGTAGACACGCGTCTCCCTCTCCTCGCGCCCGCCATGGCAGCCGCCTCCTCAGCCTGCGGCGGCGCCGGCTGCGGGCCGCAGTGCTCCTCCTCCGCAGGCGGCGAGGGGGATGCTTCGGCGGACAGCATGGGACGCCTTTAGATGTCCGGCGCCGCCGCCACCGCCACGTGCGGCAAGTGCGACGGCGGCGGCGCTGCCGTCGCGGTGGCCGGGGGCGTCGACTGCTTCCGGTCTCACCTCTTCGGGAAGTTCAAGCTCGCCGTCACGAGCAACGCCATGGTGCGCCCCACAGACGCCGTCCTCCTCGCCTTCTCCGGCGATCCCGCCTCCAGGTCCCCAGTTCTCCCTATTTCTTCCCCTTCATTATTTATTTCTATGCCTTCTCTTCACCGGGTAATTTGGGAAAAACTGTGCACAGTGACGAGAGATCAATACACAGCAGGTACCCAGTTCTCCCTATTTTTTCCCTTCCTTATTTCTAGGCCTTCTCTCTATCGGGTAATTTGGGCGGGTAATTTGGGTAAACTGTGCACAGTGACGAAAGATCAATACATAACATCTCGAAAAGAAAAGGGATCAATGGACACGGCCAACATATATAGCGTTGGGTTCGAGCTATATTACAATTTACAAAATCATGGGTTGCAGGATAATCAGTTTGGCTGTTTTTATGTTGCTTCAGTGCTTCACTTGAATTGTTTTGTTATGATCCACTGAGTGTAAGTGTTGCCGCACAAACATAGGGTGGCTCTGCAATTCATACACGAGATGCAGTCCAAGGCGATCCAAAGCTGGGAGACGAGTAACTCCCAGGCCCTGCCAACCTTCAGCCTTGGCGTCGCATTCGTCGACGAGAGCGTCCTTTCAGTGAGTCCGGGACACGAAATCGATACGGCGATCGAAGATATCAAGTCGATCGTGTCGAGTTTATCACCAGGAGATAAGCAATTGCACGTCGCCCCTCTTGAGGACGTGATCTCGTCTGGATCAGATGACAAGGCGGCCAGGCTGAAGGAGCTGGTCGGCGTGATCAATGATGAGATGGGTAGGGACGACTTTATTCGGTGCCTGCGCATGCTTTCACTGCAGAAGGTGCTTCCCTTCAGTGCTTGTCTATGCTTTCACATGTTTTTATCTTTATATAGGTCGAACTTACCATTTCATGTCTGATATTTTGCTCAGATTGCACTGGAAAATGGCTACACCAAGATCATGCTGGGAACGTGTGCTTCTGGAATAGCATGCCATGTGCTATCTGCAACCGTGAACAGGGGCGGATCCAAAGGGGTGCTGCCGGGGCTACAGCCCCCCCCAGTGAGCCTGATTTCTTCATTAGACCACGGTTACTTAGCCTCAAATCACTATTAATCTCTAGCTCTAGCCCTAAATCTTCATTATTTAGCCCCCCCCTTTGTTCCCATCCTGCATCCGCCACTGACCATGAAGGTATATAGCTGATCTGGTGATGTTTGATCGTTCTTGAAAAGAACATCAGAGAGCTCTGAGAGCATAATGGAATTACTAATTTTCCCAGGGGCAAGGCTACGCTTTACCAGCTGATGTCCAGTATGTTGATACACGGTAGGAAGTGCCTGTGGTTCTTCCACTTCATGATTGCCTGGCCCAAGAGCTTAACTTGCTCTGTGAACTTGATAGGTAAGATAAACGCTCACTTATTAGCCTAGTTGTCTGTTGTTCTTGCAGTGTTTTTTATTATAAATAATGGGTTCTCTGGTCAGTTTGAAGACACAGCAACTTCTCAATAGGCCTTGCAGCGGCATCAATGGCTTAGTTGCATCCTTTGTTTCACGGCTAAGGGTAGGGCCTCTTGTTCTTTGCATGTCACTTTCTTGCAGACCTAAAATTTTAGCTACTCTGTAATTGAGCTGAAGCTGTACTCTTGTTTGATGATTACTTTTATGAATATCTTGTGGGGCAGCACAAGCCATAGTTTTAAACATTTTCTCGTTTCTATTTACAGGAAGAGAACCCTTCCCGAGAGCATACCATTTTAAGAACTGCACAAAAGCTTAAACCATTCTCTTTTAACAAGTTCTCAGCAAACGGTTACCATGATTTCCTGCCGTCACGGCTTCGTCCCAAGTTTCAGAACATTGATGCCAACGAGTCTACTTTCTCTGAGATTCTTTGCCTGATATGTGGAAGCCCGTTCAGTGAATCAGAACTCCAGAATTTGGAAAACACAAAGCACAAGGTTCAGAAGAAAATTGATCTGTATACTGCTCATTGTTGTCAAAGCTGCCATTTCCAGATTCTCCCAGCAGCTACAGATATGCATGGACATTTCTTTTCACTACTACCGAAGCTTTGGACTGAGAAAGTGGACACTGCATCTGCCAGCCATAGCTCAGTAAGGTGAGGCTGACACATCTTTCTTTACGTGCTGCCTCATTGTCTGGGTATTTTTAGTGCATGTTATCAGTGATTTACTAAGGCAAACATGTTGGGTGTATTTCTGTATGTTGGGCTCTCTATTCATCGAAGCTGACATGGGGGATTCTGTATGTTGGGCTCTCTATTCACCGAAGCTGACATGGGGGAGGCAATAAAAAGAGATTTAAAGGGTTGGGATATACTTAGAGATCTTTGTTTAGATAGGAGTGCTTGGAAAGCAGCTATCGACGTGCCTGAACCGTGACTAGGGGCTCATGTTGGGTTTCAACTCTAGCCTACCCCAACTTGCTTGGGACTAAAAGGGTGGGCTCTCTATTCATTTACTAATATCATGTCATGTTCATTCTTTCAAGTGCACTGATACAGTAAAGTGTTTATTTCAGAGATCAGATAGCGGACTACCTGCTGGATGAAGATGATGAAAACTGACATTAATCTCTGATTTCATGACATAATTTGTTGGAGGCATAATGTTTAATTCATATGGAATGTCCGAATGCTGGTTTATACTGACATGTTTCGTTTGTTGTACAAGAAGACATACCAGTTCTAATTGGGCCTCACACAGGCATATGCCAAACTTATAGATAGCAGTGTTCTTTTCCCCTTGATGAAACCAGTGTTACTAGTATGGCACTGCTCTATTGAGCTCCTGATATTCTCAAACTCATCCGGGATCTGTATAGTGATGAGGCAAACCATCACTTGCCAGCAAGTTTCCACTCATTTTATCAAGACAGCGCAGGTTGGAGAGCTGAATGTTTCCCACTTACATGTGATCTCATATCGATTGGTCTCATCTCTCGTGCTGTGCCAGCTATTCTGCCAGCAAACATTGTAACAAGCTGAATTTATCCAGTGATTTGAACAATTCATTTTCTCTATAAATTATGTATGTACTGTGGTTATAATCAATTAGCCCCCTCTATACACGATTCGAAGGATACTTTTGGCATTGTGGGATGTACAGACTAGTGCTGCATATTTGTCCCTTGTAGGCCTGAAGGGATGCACATCCTATTCCCAATGCAAAGCATATGCACATGACATATCACATACAAATGTATAATACTTAAGCAGTTGCAGGAAATGAAGTGGTAACACTGCAGATAAGTGGTCCCTTGCATTTTGCTTTGTGCAACTACCTTATCAACTTGCATTTCACTGCATTATCATGTAACTTATATTTCATCCCTGTGAGTGCAGTAAGTCATTTTATACTAGACCTTTGGCTGTCTTTTCCCCTGCATTCTAGTGCATTGTCTCATCTAATGGCTAGTAGCTACCACGTTACAAGTGTATTGGAGCCTTTCTTGTGAAATGCATCGCATGCGTGCTTGCATCCATGTGCACTGCTCAGTGTTGCTGAGCCCATACACTGGTCAAATATTGGGAACCTATATCATATAAGTAATTAGGTTAAAGCTTGTAAAGGTTAGACCTTTTGGTTAGCCACTTTAATCTGATTGGGCTGGCATAAAGCCTGACAAGTAATCCTAGCCAACGTGCAAGGGCTTATCCAGCTTTTCATCGATGACGGCAACACAAATGCATACAAAGCCGCCCCAAGGTCCTACAGGGCCTTTCATTTTAGATGGTTGGAACAGGATTTATAAAACCGACTACCCGGTTGATGGCTGATGTTGATGGATTCTGGCAGAGTTTGACAAAACTTTCAAACTTCAAATGTTCTTCGCTGTTCAATCGTCAGAGTATGTGAATAAACAATGGGGTTATGATTATCGTCAGAGTATGTGAATAAACAATGGGGTTATCGATTAGCAGCCTATTCGTTTGGCTGTGACTTGTCGTAAACGATCGTAAATTTTCAGCCAGAACAGTATTTTTCTCTCACACAAACCAGTCAGCAGTACTTCTTCACAAACTAGCAACAATACGAACCAGTCAACCGAACAAGCTGTAGGAGCCCACTAAAATGGTCCATAAATCTCTCAGGGGATGCTGCCTGCTTTGGTTTCTATTTCTTTTCACCAGCTTTGTTTTGTTTTTTGTTTTTTTTTTTGCCTGTTTTGAAGGATCAAAGTTATTTGCAATTGCTACTCAAATTACTTTTGAACTCGTGCTTTAAAATCTCTGGATCTATGCAGCATGGGTGGCTGGCAGGCACTCTGTTCTGAGCTATCCAATCAACCCATCCTTGAGGTATTGTTGTCCATGATATTGCAGTGCAGTGGTACTGCGTGTACCAGCATCAACAGCATCATCAACAATTGTTTTGTCTCTGGGGTCTGGGCAGCAAGACTGACTGACCCCAAATAGGCCTGGAAACAAGAGGTAAACTATAGGGCTACCAGATATTACTCCTTCTACTAGTACTGCTTACTCCATCCATCCAAAAAAAAAAAAAATGTTATGAGATGCGTACAAGTTAAACTTTTTCAACTTTAATCAGCGGCTCGTTCGTTTCGGCTAAAACGATCGTGGATTATTTATTGTTGGCTGATTTGGTTGGTTTAGTGTGAGAGAAAAATATTGTTCTAGCTTATAATCCACGATCGTATACGATCATATAAGCCCAGCCAAACATGTCATAGATTTGTAGAAAATACGTGCAACATTTTTATCTCCAAATAAGTTTATTATGAAAATACATTCAACGATCTATCTAATGATACTAATTATGTATTATCAATATTAATATTCTTTTATATATAATCGGTTAAAGTTAAAAAAAATTGATTTTTTAGAGAGTGAGAATGACTTCTATTTGGGGATAGAGGTCGTAGATTTTCATATTGAACAGTTCATACTGTATCATCATTGGTGTTTTGGTGACTCAAAAGGCTAATCTAAGCAAATGCTACAAGTAGCATGTTCAAGTTTGGCACTTGTAGAGTTTAGGCACTGTGTGACTTTAGTGTGTTTAGTGGACAAGACCTCCATCCACACGGTGCCCACTTTAGCTTACTTCATTGTAACAAGCAAAGGCCCATTGTGTCCCCTAGTGATTGGCACAGCCCCCTGCTGTCATTGAAATATGGGAATGGGGGCAAGAAGCTGAGGGCCCCCCTTGTGACCTTGACATGACCAAACCTGGGTTTTCGTTTGTTTATTTTCGTCATGCTTTGATCCAAAAGCTTGAAGCGTTGGTCAAAGAAAACATTGGTGAGTGGGGGGAAAAATCTGCAAGTGGCGTGCAGTTTCTGAACCCTTGTTTCATCAAAGTGGGTGTGGGTGCACACATTGAAGACCTCTGCTAGTTGCTGCTATTGGCCCTGTTTGGATATTCTAGCACAGCTAGAGGTTAGAGTTAGTTTTTAGCTCAGGACTAGCCCTGAACTAACTCTAGACTAAGAGATGTTTGGATACAAGGGTTAAAATGATAATAAATATGCTTTCCAAATCATTGGTGTGAGTGAAAGTAGAGAGAAAACAGTGGACCCCACCTCAAATAGCCCCAACTAGCCCAAATAATCACCTCTTTGGGGGGATAGTTTTTTAGGGTGGGCTAGTTGCAAATAACCCACTCTAGCCCTCCTGTTTG
Source organism: Miscanthus floridulus (assembly GCF_019320115.1). Classification (NCBI taxonomy): domain Eukaryota; kingdom Viridiplantae; phylum Streptophyta; class Magnoliopsida; order Poales; family Poaceae; genus Miscanthus; species Miscanthus floridulus. The sequence continues at coordinate 72,983,287 of NC_089594.1, read as the reverse complement.
GCTATTTTAGGGCTAGTTGAGCTCCAACTAGCTCAAACTAGCTCTAACCCATGGATTCAAACATGGCCATTATCGTTCCATCTGCATTAGGTTTGCCTAATACACAGCCTGTTCACTGGGTCGTAAACGATCGATAAATTTTTAGCTAGAACAGTGTTTTGCTCTCACACCAAACCAGCCAGCAATAAATAATCCACGATCGTTTATGGCCTCCCGAACAGGTGGACAAGTGATTTGGAAGACTGATGAGGTTCTTGGGAGTCAACAGTTGTGGCTTGATCCTTGAATTGTTTTCTGAATAGTAGGATGCATACATGGCCGGCTGCCCATCTCTCTCTGCCCCGTTCGTGTATTCTTAAACTTAGTTTGATCCGTTTTTTTTATCCAAAACTGTGTTTTCCTCTCACAAATTCCTCTAAATTTCTTCAAAATTCCTTCAAACTGAACGGGCCCTAGTGTGGCCCTGTGGGGGTCTGGGGAGCCTGAATTCAGGGCTGGGCTATGCAGGGCCCTGTAGCAAACTTGACAAGATTCGTGACAAATACTCCGTACCTGCTTGCTTGCGATCCATAAATGAGTGTCGATGAAATCGAATTCAAATAGCGGTGGCAGGTTTGTACCATGCATGTAGTACAATTGTCCGTCACTGGCGACATTGTTGTGCAGGGTGCCTTGTACAATCTTTAATGCAGCGTGCTGGGTGCTGGTTCCACATGCAGGACCGTCGTTCACAGTGAGTGGATCAGCTCTGCGGCATCAGCTGTAGCGGTGGACGGAAATACACTGAAGTTTACTCCCTGTGATGTTTAGACACAGATTATGACTAATTTACGAGACGAATTTTTTAAACCTAATTAGTCCATGATTTGACAATGTGGTACTACAGTAAACATGTACTAATAAAGAATTAATTATGTTTAATAAATTCATCTCGCGGATTACTGAGGACTTCTGTAATTTGTTTTATTATTATAATCCGAACACCCCGATGTGACATCCTTAAACTTTACTCCCTGGATTTAAACACCACCTCATTCTTCATGGTCTCAATTGACTGCAAAGCATTCAAATTGATGCATCTCCTCTAAATTGTTCATTGTTTCTGGTTTTTGCAGGGTTCGTCGGCCAAAGCAAAGCAAAGCAAAGGATTCAGGTCAGGTCTCAGAACTCCTGATGAACCTCATGTCATGCACCCTTCGTTTTCAGGCGCGAATTCCCGCTCGTCTTGTTGCCTGAATCGATCACCAAACGCGGGGCGGTGGTCCATCCATGGCTCCTTGATCTCAGTGAGCTGAGCTCTGGCCAAATCTTGGCAACTTCCCTCAGCGTATTTTGTATTGGAATATATGGCAGCAATCGGGTGGTTACTGAATGAATCCGCATCTTGGACGATATATGCGTGTAGAACTGGCGCTGCTCCGCTAGTCCAAAACACGGGCCCTTGAATCATGCGTTTTGCTCACTGCATGCCCACCATTTTTTGCATCCTCGGCCCCTGTCATGTGACCTCATATAAGTACTGTACATATATTATTAATATATATATATGTATCTATCCATCTATATATGATTATATATATATATCATGCATGCCCCCACTATTGTGGATGTAGTATGACAGCGACTTCTGCAGACTCTGCCCTAGTTCACGAGCATGCAAATATATATACTCCTATGATGCAAATGGACATTTTGGACACCTACTGCAAAGGTTTAGTTCCATGGTATTTCACCATTTTTTCTGTCAAGATGATTCAGCTAACTTTTCACAAGGTTTGAACTTCAATACTAGACTGTATGTAAAAGTGTTGCTGATTGGCCCTAGCTGAATTGTTGTGAGAGATAAATACTGTTCTGATTAAAAAAAGCCGAATAAACCAAATATGGGGTAAGCCGAACGAGCCAATAAAGCTTCTGAATTTTGTGATGGGTTTTTGTGTGGTGTGGCAAGATGCTATAAATTAGCCTCATGATTCCTGAGCAGATACCACGCTGTGTCTGTATTATGTCCCTGCTCGCTTTCAGATGGCTCTGCTTTCTGGATTTGTGGCCGCCTGGCGGGCCCACACGGGTTAGTGTCCAAACCGGGTGATTTGTTTTCTTGGACGCATTAAGAATTTTTGGGACAGATGATGCTGGGAGGTAGTTGGGATTGGTAATTGGTCTGTCAAGCGAGTCCATCCTTTTGTATACATATTTTATACAGAGAGCCTGCAGCCTGCCTTTTTCACACACTAGCGCTCCGTTCACTTAGACTTATTTGGCTGATAAGCTATGGCTAAAAGTACTGCTGCTGATTTGGTGTAAAAAAAAATACTATTTATTAATTGAAAAAGTACGATTTATAAGTCAAACAAGCCTAAGCGAACAAGACGTAGATTCTAGGGCTTCCCTACGACAGATGATTCTTTATCGGAATAAAAATATTTCAGGAGTAAGCATGCCTCGTCAGCTGGAGCGTACGTGTGGATATTGTTTTTGGGGTTTTTTTTCTCCCTTTGAGATGAGCATATGGATAGTTAGATGCACACTGTTGCATGCTAAACCTATAAATCTTGCATGTATGATCCTTTTGTATGAAAGCTAAAATCAGACTTATTTAGGTCCTATTTGATCCGTTAGCTAGCTGCTAATAGTTAGCTAGCTAATAGGTTACAATTAAGAAGATGTTTGGTTCCACCTCTTAAATTTTAGTCGTTGTCCCATCAGATGTTTTGACACATGTATGGAGTATTAAATATAGACTATTTACGAAACTAAATGCATAGATTGAGATTGTTTTGCGAGACGAATTTTTTAAACATAATTAGTCCATAATTTGACAATGTGGTGCTACAGTAAACATGTGCTAATGACGGATTAACTAGACTTAATAAATTCGTCTCGCTGATTACTAACGGATTCTGTAATTTATTTTTTATTAGTATCCGAACACCCTATGCGACACACAAATAATACCTCCTAATCTTTAGTCCCTAAATCTAAACATCCTCTGCTGGTTGCAGATGTTTAGGCTTTCAGCTGCAAATAAAGAACTGTTATCTCTTGTATCTTCGACGTCAAACAGACGCAGCCAAAGTAGCTACAACGAGCAGGCTGATTAGTTACTATTAGCTAGTTTAGTCCAACTAGTAAAACAGTTGTTAGTTAAGTATTAAGCTAACAATTAGCTAACTTGTTTGGATTTAAGGATCTATTCTCTCCTTCCTACAAAGAATGGCCATGTTCGTTTAAACTTATCGGCCGTACCGTTTCAACAAAATAACAATATTTTTCTCTTACAACAAATCGGCATTACCCGTTTTTCCAGCTAGCCGAACAGGGTCAATGTCATTCTAACATCTCAAGAAGTCAATCATTTTTAACTTTGATCAATTATATATATAAAAATATCAGCATTTATAATACATAATTAGTATCATTAGATAAATCACGGAATATATTTTTATAATAAATTTATTTAGTGATATAATGTTGCTAATATTTTTTATAAATAAAGCTAGTCAAACTAAGTTTGACCGGCACGCATCCCATAGCATTATATCATTCTTTTAGAGACGGATGGAGTAATCATTAGCAGCTACTCCCTCTGTTATAAATTATCTGTCGCTTTTGGTTTCCGTGCTGTAAGTTTGACTGGATTGGTAGAAAACGTGTATAACATTTGTATCTCTAAATAAAATTATTAAAAAATTAGATTCAAAGATCTTTCCAATAATACTAATTATGTACCATAAATATTAATATTTTTAATATATATTTTGTTAAAGTTATTTTTTAAGAAGTGAAAACGACACATATTTTGGGACAGAGGGAGTAACTATTAGTCCCTTTGATCCAAAAAGAGCTTTACATTATGCCAAGAGCAGCTCTACCAGCAATTATGGAGAGGACATATTTTTGAGAGATTGAGATTTAAGAGAACGTGGATTGAAAAGAAGATCTGCTAGAGCTTATGCAAGAATATAGTGAAGGCGGTCTCCTTTCCTAATCCGGTGAAGTTGCTAGATTACCTTCGATTATTTTTCAATGCATCAAATATCCGAAGGCATGCAGAGTAGAAGATTGCTTATGATGACGCTGAGGGGCTGTTTACAAATCATACTTTTGACTTTTTGAGAGAAACTCCAAAAATCGTCTAGAATTGAATTTTTGAATCTTAAAAAATATAGTTTTAGAAATATCATGGTTCTGGAAACAATAAGGTTTGTTACATCAAAACATCTCAAAGCTTTCCAAAACCACGATACTAAAACTCCAACATAATACTCTGCATCGTTGAGCACTTCTCTTCTTCAATTCCTTATTAGAAATGGTGTCGCAAACTCAAACATTTGGCATTGATGCCAAATCAAGCCCTTATATCTGATATTACAAAATGTTAATTTCTCTATATGTCTCTCGGCTTGCTACCCAATGTTTAATTCCCGAACTCGAATTATCTAGACCCCAACCTGACATCTGGATTACAATTTCGGATAGTTACCCTTGGTACCCAAATTTAATTAAGGTAGTTTGGGTATTGGTCCCGCTACCCGAGTGTATGTGATGTGTATGAGTGCATATGTTTATCTGCTTGAACAACATTTGTGCAGTTGTCGAAGACCATATGCTGTTTGCTACTTTGTTATTTGCTAGCCGTGTGATTGCTTATATATTTCTCTCTATTAATGCTGGTAAAAAATTATTGTTTACTGCTTTAAAATGTCACTAAAGTTTTTATCTATTTAGCTGGTTTTATTAAATTCGGGTACTATGGGTATTACCCAAACCTAAATTTTTGGGTACCTGAATTATCTGGTAGTGTTTTCTTGAGACGAAAATCGAGTATTAGTTTCTATTTTTTCTTTTTCTTCTCGTCGTCGTCGACCAGAGCTGCTCGACATTGCCTTGCCGCGCACTGAGCTCCGATCCATCGGCCGTGCCGCCGTGGCCGGACATCTGCCGCTGGTGGAAGCCCTCGCGGCCGGCCTCGCCACCTTCCCACTAATGCCACTGCACAGCCCGCCGCGCGTCGACTCCATGTCCGGAGCAGGCACCGACGCTGCCGCACTAGCTCTGGTTGCGCTTCGCGCCCTGCCTCCCGGTGTAGCTGTCTTGCCGAGGAAGGCAAACCTATGCTTGTGTTGGCGTTTTCCATTTTCGCCCATGCTTAATTTTTTTTATATTTATATATGAATTCATATTAATGGTTCCGTTCGCGTGCCCTTAAATCCGGCTTGATCTGCTTCTTTTTTCATCCGAAAACAGTGTTTTCGTCTCACAAATTCATCTAGATTCATCCAGATTCCTCTAGAATTCCTCCGAGCGAACGGGTCATTGGAGGCAGCAATCTCAGGTTTGTGGAAGCTCATATGCACAATATAGGGCCGCTCCATCACCATGATGGAGCGATTCAGAGGGTCTGGATGAATCTGATGCTTTAAACTTATTTTTCTAGAGATGGAGCAGCTCTCCAAATAGGCCTTAGAGTAGTGTATCCTGATTCTAGGATGTTAGAACATATGATGCGATTATTACATGGATCTCCAATCCTTTAGTACCCATACAGTAGACATGTTATTTGAAACGACACTAGACATGTTATGGACTCTAATTCTAAAATGAATTGAAATGCATGATGTGAGCGAGTTTAATATTTGTCTAATTGTCCATGTTATATTGTAACAAGTTGTACACCCTGTTACAGCTTACAATGTACTGGCATATTTGATAGTAAAATAAAAATAGTAACGAGTATTTTTTTTTCAAGACTCAGTTACAGGCGCAGACGTCCACGTAGACGGGCGCACACTCAACACTATGAACACACGCACGCATATACTACCTCTGTGAGCACATTCGAAGGACTGAGAGTATTGACGCACTATATATACTCTTTTTAGAGTTCCAAATGCACGCTCATAATCGCCATGTTCGCTTGACTTATAAGCCATACTTTTTTAGTCAACGGACAATATTTTTTTCTTATAATAAATTAGCCAACAGTACTTTAAACCATGACTTATGAGCCAAGCGAACAGGACAAATAATGATTAGGCTCACCCTTTAGAGTAAATGACCACTAAACTAATGTGACAGATGCACGAATATATGAATGCACCTCACATACATCGTTCCGTAGTCCGTATCCGTACTAGTATAGTACTCTTAGCCCAAGGTGAATTTTTTTTTTTACCAAAACTGTCATAGTTTATACCATCGCAAAGCAAGGATTTACCAAAACTGTCAATGTCCAGAAATGCAGAGGGTAACATTGGAACACACACACAAACAGAGCGGTTAAAAAGCTAGAGCCAGTTAAATAGGGGGAGGAGGCTTCGGTTGCCATCTCACTCACTCTCGCCATCACTCCGGCCTCTTCCACGGCCGCCTCCGCCAGTCCGCCGCCGCCGCCACCTCGCCGCCGACCACCATAGCATCATATATTTCAGAGCTCGCGCCCCTTGCGCATGGTTCTTGGCTTCTTGCTTTTTGCTCGACGTTCACTGTAACTAATCGACTATAAGCGTGGTGACGACTGAGAGATGGTGCCGGTGGAGGCGGCGGCGGCGGCGGAGGCGGTGGATGACTGGTCGGAGTGCGCGTTCTCGCTGACCTGCGAGGAAGACTGCGCCGACCTCGGCGACGGCGTCGTAGACGACGGCGAGTTCTTCCCGCTCTACAATGCCGGCGACGAGGAGGAAGAGGGGTACTTGGAGCAGCTCGTGTTCAAGGAGACCAGCTTCTGCTCCTCCTCCTCCGACTCAGCCGCCGACTGCGACGGCGACGGCGACGGAGACGAAGAATACCCTTCGCTCGCCTCCGCCGAGGAGTGGTTCCGGCAAGCTCGCCTCGCCGCCGTCAAGTGGATTCTTGAAGTGAGTCCCGATTAGCTCAGCTCTAGCTCCTTGACGCCGTCAGGTTGGCATGGCATCTGATTGCATCGTTCGCCCATTGCAGACCCGCGGGTGCTTCGGCTTCGGCTACCGGACGGCGTACCTCGCCATCGCCTACTTCGATAGCTTCCTCCTCCGGCGACGCGTCGATGTAATCTATCCGCGCCGCCGTTAATTTTTTTTTGTTTTTTTTTCCCAAAAAAAGCCTCTGCTTTTGGGGACCAACGCGCGAATGAATGCCTGACGCCGGGGATTGCATTGGTGACTGCAGAGGGAGGCGATGCCGTGGGCGGCGCAGCTGCTGTCCGTGGCGTGCGTGTCCGTGGCCGCCAAGATGGAGGAGTGCCAGGTGCCGGCGCTGTCGGAGTTCCACGCCGTCGGCTACGATTTCGACTCGGCGTCCATCCGCCGGATGGAGCTGCTGGTGCTGTCCACTCTCGGGTGGCGCATGGGCGCCGTCACGCCCTTCGACTTCCTCCCCTGCTTCTCCTCCCGGGTCCACCCGCACGGCGGCGCCGGCGCCGGCGGCCACGTCGCCCTCAAGGCCATCGGTTTTATCTTTGCCACGGCTGAAGGTTCATACACATCAATATCGAATCTTTTATTTTTCTCTCTCTCTCTCGTTTCTGACATCCAGTGATCTGTCTTGCGTGCATTACTCTGACTGTCTGGTCTGCTCGGTGTTCGGCTGTTCGTGCAGCTGGTAGCGTGCTTGATCACAGGCCATCCACTGTGGCTGCAGCTGCAATCTTGGCTGCAACCGATGGACCTCTGCTGACCAAAGAAGCACTGGGTTCCAAGATGAGCTACCTTTCTCCATCTTGTCTTATTGAGAAGGTGAGTCACTTGCTTCCATCCACTAGTACCTAGTACTTGTGTAGCATTTTGATCATATGAGTGTTCTCTCTGGATGAACCTTGGATTAGATGAGCTTCACTTTACCATTTCTCTGTTTAATTAGATGTGTTTGTTTCTCTGATCAGGAGCATGTACATGCCTGCTACAGTATGATGGTTGGGGACATGAGCAGGAGAGGTAGCAAGAGATCATTGCCATGTTCAGGCTCCAACGAGATTGCCACTAGTACATATCATTCTGTTCTTGTTGATGATGATGTTACGGACACCACCGCCGCCTTTGCCACGGCGGTGGCGACGAGGAATAAGCGGATCAGGCTGGAGCCGACGGGCAACCGTTGAGAAAGCTAGCACCACCGGGGACACAATTTTTAGCCAGATGTCTAGGGGGGCTTGGTTTGATCTTCCCTTTCATTTTCTTTCCTTCTTTTTAACTTATATGTTTGCAAAAAAGAAGAGATTTTTTAGGTTCTTTGAGCCATTGCCATGGGTTGGCATTGGCTGTTGTCAGATTGGATTGGTTTGGTTTGTGAGAGGTGGAAGAGATGAACAAAGCATGGGGCTGAGCTTTCCTATGGAGAGGAGAGCTTAGGTTAATAAGCCCAATGCCAGTGCCCAAACAGGACACATTTCACAGTGAACTTTACTTCAAAGTTGCACTGTTTGATGAACCATTGTTGATGCAATGTTGCATTGCATATGGTGGGATGCTGCTGCAGAGAAGATGCAAAACAAGTGGTAGGCTGTCTCCAACAGGAGACCTATAAGGAGACCCAAACTTAAAATGGGTCTTCAACACAATACCTATAGCCTCCAACATAACCTATATAGAAGACTCATTTTAGGTGCCAAGAAAGGTATTATCCTCTCTTCTGGAGACCCATTTGCAGAAAAGGTTCTCTTTTGGATCTTGTTGTTGGAGAAGACTAAAAATGGGTATTGAACCTTTAACTGTAGCGCTACCCAAACGTAAAATGGGTCTTGTGTTTTGATATCGATCGTTGGAGACCGTCAATGTGGGTTTTGCCATTGTTTATATATATATATATAGAGAGAGAGAGAGAGAGAGAGAGCTGTTCCCTTTTCACTTGTGCAAGTGGATGTGAGAATGGTGTTTCACTCTGCACTTGCAAGGGTTACAATGGTTTGTAACAAACCCTGTGTACTTGTGTAACCCCTCTTGTTCCTGAGGAATGGAATCAGATTGCATCAAGTTGTGGTGCCTGCCTGTGTATGTGACAACATCCCTGTAGGTTTCTTGATCAGTTCTGCTTACTGCTGCAAATTTTCAGTGCCACTCATTCAGTTCTGCCTGGGCCATGCCAGTGCTTCTTGTTCTGCTTTTTTTTTCAGGAAGGAGGATCCAATGCAACCCTTTCCCTGTTACATTGCAACCAGTTTAGCACATGCTTGATGAATCTTGGCCAAACCCCACTGTTGCACCGCACTTGCACAATCCACAGTGATGTACAGGAAGAGATGGCCGGTGCGTAAAGAAAGGCATTGTCAACCTGAACCACGATTAGTAGTAAGTACAGTGTGGCCTTTTGGTCATTATTGTGCATGCTGAGCAAAGCATGCAACAGCACATTACAATGTGCACTTGTGTTGGAAAGAAGACAAGTGTTGCATATGAATGTGAGTATTAATGTACCGGATAGATACTAAGGTTAGCACTTTATGCCAATAATTGCCCAAATATTAGCAATGGTGATGTGCAACTTGCAAGTTGTTTGGAAGCTGTGGCATGTGACATTTTTTGACAAATGGTATAGTTAATCCGTCCAGTATAATACCAATTAATACAAACTATATGATAAGGTGTATATGGATTACACAAAGGAATGGACAAGTAACCATGGGTTTATTGTAATTCTTCAATTCAAAGAAGAAAACTCTTTCAAACACAAACTCACATACGTTAGTCAAATGGAAGAACAAGGTTACCAATGTGGCAGCATGCACGTGCAGAGAAAGATGAACACACACATGCCCAGAATATTACAACTTTCATTCATGGATACAATAATGATGATATCTTTACATCCACTGCCTTTATTTTTATTTCTCACCCTCCCCATGATAAAACCCTAAACCCTAAAGCTGATCTTCTGGCCTCATCCACTATCTAATGCAGGTCTTACATTGCACCCTGCCTTACAGCTGGTAAAAAGAGCTTTTGCCCTGCAGTCTGGCAATGAAAATGCCTGCCCTGCCCTGCCCCCATGGGCAATGGAGTGGCTTTCTGAGCTGAGAGCACAGCCACCAGTCCACCACCACCACCACCACCACCATCTCTGCAGTCTGCAAGCATTATGCATGCTACCTGCTGGCTGCTGCGGACATGGCATTGCCAAACCTTCTCTCTTTCTCTCTCATTCATGTGCCTCCATGGCTTTGTTTTGTTTCTCCAATGTTGCTATATAAAGGAAAGGGGTTCCTTGCATTGAAGCCTGGACAGTTGGTCACAAATGCTTCTGTGCTATTCTCAAACAGTGTTTCCATGACATGAAGGTAGGACAGCTGGTACTTGGGGTTGTGGAGGTTGGGGGGATGGAGATTGAACTTGAAAATGTTAGCCTAGATCAGTCAGATAAACAAATGCAACATGTGCTTTACAGAATAATTCAGTTGTAGATCAAGAGTGCCCAAGGGAGATCAGATTTTGAACATCTTGATTCCATTTTGTAGGCCTGATCGAAGTACATGTACATAAGCTGCTGCGACTAAAAAGGAAGAAAGGGAATATATGAGCATGGATTTTGTCATTTCCCTAGTCTGAGCATTTTTCCCCAGAAGAGAGAAAAGCAAAAAAATATATTGAAATAAACTAGGTGTCTCTGCAGGCACCCAAATAAATTTGATGAAATGCTTCCCTTACCTATACCATATAGGAGTAACATTGGTTTTCATTCAAACTGATGTACAGTACTTATCATGTATGATACCTCGGAGATCGATCTGGTCAAGATGAATGGACCATTAAAAATTTGTAGGTCCGTCACAAAGCAGATCAAATCAAACATGTTTAGGGGATTTTCTTGGACTAATCAACTATACAATGTTAAGATGGGCATTGGGCAACTAAAGATAACCTACAATAATGCATGTGTCAACCAATGGCAGCACATCTGGTAGCTTGTATCTAAAGTGTGGAGAGGATATCATACATGATAAGTACTGAATCTGGACTGCCCAAACCTAGACCTGCATATGCATATGCATATGGTTGTTGGGTGAATAAACATGAGGATGATCCAGAAAGGGTTAACAAGCCTGCACAGCTTCTCAGTCACCAATGCAGTCAAAAACAGGCTTGGAGACAAAGCTTTGGTTAAATTTTGTTGGTTCAAAGGAGTAGCACAGCTGCCACCTAGAAGTGAGTGGCCACCTCATTGGATGGCCGGCTGCCCTGGTCCTGGCAAAGCACCAATAGTTTTTGTTTTCTGGTGGAACACTTGACTATGTTGTGATCATCAGTAGTAAAACAAAACCTCAGATCATACAAGATTTTTGTATGAATGAATATCGATCTAATTCATGTGTCCAATGCCATGTAAATGGATGCCTAGAATTGTTTGGAACACGGGGTTTCGTCGCGATCGATCCGGGCAGGTCGCTTGTGAAATTTCTGCGCTAAAAAGGAAATCCCTGAAGTTTGAAAAAAAAAGAATCTTAAAGTTTCTGAAGTATTTCTAGTTTCCAGTTAAGTTTATGCCTGTATGATTGCAATATGAAATGCACTACATTTAATTTAAATGCCATACATGAAATTGAAGGGGGAATTTAAAAGTAGCGAAGGCATATAGGATGAGGTATGGCAGCTGGAGTTTGTACAGCTGTGAGTCTGTGTGAACCGAAAGCCTGGAGGCAAACATGGCCCTGCTGCTTGTGCTTGCACCAACAGCAGGGCGTGGGGCAGGGCGAGCACTTGGGGGATGTGGTCTAAAGAGTAGAAACAAGCCTGCACAAAGACGAAGAGGCCAGCACAAAGACGTGCATTGCATGACACAAGAGAGGGCATGAGATGAGAGCAGCATGTAGCAGAGTCACACACACACAAATCCTGATCTGGTCAAGGAAACACATGGTTTGTTTTGTATCGCTTGTTTTGGTTTTTGCGTGGAGGCAGAGGCATTGCTTGTGAATGTGATGAACTGTCGTCTCCTTGCATTGGGTGGCAATGGCAGTGGCATGGCGTGCGGTCACAGTTCTTGCCTTGTCATACTCTATCTGCTAAGCATCCATCGATGCACATAGTCTATCGCTTTCTTATATATAGTACTCTGTTTACTAGAGAGCCGTAAGAGTGATCACGAGAAGGGAAAACAATTTGACCGTGCCCATCACAAGTTTGTTAAATGAGATACTATTGGCGGTATTGGCAGCATTTTGTCTGTCCTTTGATACTATGATCCTAGATCACTTAAAACTAATGCATTCTTGCGAGATGAAACGAAGTACTGAAGAATAACCTAGCAGTATAATTAGCATGAGTGCCTAATAACGAAACGTCAAAACTAAGAGCCTGTTTCGCAGGGGGCTGAATCTAGGAGCTGTGCCAAACGGTTCATTTTCTTATCGGGTAGTAATTCTCGGAAATGAACTAGAAATTGGGAGCCAAAAAATATAGTTTCTACTGATCACTCCACCCTTAGAATCGATTTCTGCGTAGAGCTTATGGTAGAGAACACCGAAAGAATTATTTTCACTCACAGAATCACTCGTCTCAAAGAATCATGATCAGAAGAAGCTCTTGCCAAACAAGCCATAAATTCATAGCATTGTTTCGGAGAAAATGCATGGCTTCATCTGAACCAAACCAACCATAGGTGATTAGGCTGACTGAGCATTGTTCCAGCATGGCAGCATCATACGCTAATCACACTGCAGAAAAGAGAAGAGAGAGGGAGAGAAAGGTGAGGTGGACAAGACCAGCTTTAGGGTTTGGAGCTGGGCGTGCGTGGCGTGTAGGGAGGAGACGTGTCTCCCCGTCCGCTGCTGCTGGTGGTGATGGGTGTTGGGGAGCGGGCAAACGAACGGTAGGGCATTATGAGGAGCCGGGCTGCGCGCTGCACTGCAGGGCGGGGCGACCTCAGCTGGTCTGCTCTGGTCTGGTCAACCTCGAGATCGGGGACTGCAGCCCGGCCCAGCCTGGCCTACAACCTCACCTTGCCATACCCAAGCATGAAGCATGGCTGCTGCGTGCTGCCACCCGGTCTGGCCTCTCTGCACACGCACCGCCCTCCTCTTGTGCATCGATTTGTGCGCCGATCGGGGGTCACCTGACCCTGACCGGCTCCGGCTGACCGACCGGTGTTCCGACTGTATGCTGAGCTGCTCGTCAGCCTGTTCGGCTGGAGCGGCTGGCTGACGCTGGCCAGCCCCTTCACGAGAGCACTGTTCATATAAACAGTATTTTCAGCTAGAAACCATATTTTTTTCTCACGCAAACAAGCCGACAGTATTTTCTCACAACAAGCCAACGTTTCCGAATAGTTCCGAACAGCCCGCGTATCCGTACGTGAGAACTCGGTACAGTGAAAACTGAAAACGCAATGCCAACATATCGCCAATGCGATGTGTGCCGTGCCGTCGTGTTCCATGCCGGCCGGGCCATACTGCTGTTGCTACGGAACGGGTGCGGGACCTGATGGGCAGCCAGGTCCTCAGTCCTCGGGCCTCGGGCTGGAGCTAAACTCAGGACCTAAGCAGTGCACTCACAATCGCAATTTATAGTGACCAATAAGATTGAGTATATATAGAGTAACTAGGGCCTTGTTTAGATCACCTCCAAATTCCAAGTTTTTTCACTCTCTCTCCATCACATCAATTTTTAGCCGTTTGCATGGAGCATTAAATGTAGGTAAAAAAAATAACTAATTGCACAGTTTAGTTCGAAATCACGAGATGAATCTTTTGAGCTTAGTTGGTCCACGATTGGACAATATTTATCAAATAAGACGAAAGTGCTACTATTTATCGGGTTGAAATTTTTTTGCAATCTAAACATGGCCTAGGTAAATGACCGTGCGTTGCAACTTGAAAAATTAATACCTTGATAATATATATTGTACTGTTATCCAAAAAAGATATTGCGAGCATGATGTTCGGAATATCAATATTGCGTGAGCTCGACAATGCACATCGGCTATTTATTAACAACAAACAAAACAATATATCGTACATGTGTTGTATATAGAAGCAGGGAGACCATTGGGTGAAACTAAGAGATTAGTTCTTTCCTAAGTGTATCAACTGACAAACCATAATAGCAAACCTTAACAACATCATAAGGGTATTGGCGCGACAAGCACTGACAGTCATGTAGTCATTTGCAGTTCTCATAAATGTGTTGGAGGTATCCTGCGTATAAGCTGTTTGTTAAAATTTAAGGCTAAAGTACTGTTGACTATCTTGAAAAATCAGCAAAGGCAGATAATGATCCATACTCACCGGCAGACAAAAGCTACTCTAGCAGAATCAAATGATGAATGTCATAATGGAAGTCGAGAAACCATGACCATCACAAAGTAGCACCACCGAAGCAATATTTGAAAATTCATACTAAGGTGGTGTTTAGATGCGAAATGGGTTGAAAACTTTCTGCGAAATGTTTTCAAGGTGAAAACCCAATTCTGCAAAAAAAATTCAGACCCTGTTTAGATGTACCTGAAAACTTTTGAGCTGTAACAAAAGATGACAGATTTGCCCATAATAAATGATGCTTTTGGACCATTAATACCAGCCATGCACATGCATGCTATGCATGCTGCTCGGCACATTTGCATGCACAGAATCACTCATACACAAAAACCATATAACTCATGTACAAATGTTCAATGTCACAAGTCCATTACAACTGAAGGCACCAATCACTCATAAGCATTACAACATAAACAATACAACATATAACAAACCAATCCCTTGACGACGAGGCTTGAGTTTGTGGCTGCGATGCCAGAGCTTCGGGTGGCACATAATTCTCATCACAATCACAACGATCAAAATCCTTGTCCACTATGCCACTGCTCCTAATAAAATTATGCAGTGCCATGCAAGCTACTATTATTTGGCTTTGCACATGAGGTGGATATCTTGGCATACTCAACAAAATTCTCCACTTCATCTTCAAAACCCTAAAAGACCTCAATGACATTTCTAAGAGACGAATGTGCAAAGTTGAAGATTTCTTTTTTACCTTGAGGTTCCTGGGCATGACGATACTCCGACAGATGATACATGGTTCCCTTGTAAGGTGCAAGGTATCCTGGCCGGTTTGGATAGCCGAAATCGACCAGGTAGTATTTACCTGCACATCACAACCAGTTAGTTAGTGACCTCGATCACAAGTAATCTGGCCATTCCATCTTGATGGGTGTTTACCTGTTGGTGGGTGTGGAAAGACATGGCCGAAGGTCGTAGTGGCATCAGTGAAAACTCTCATATCATGCACTGATCCAGGCCATCCAGCAAGCACAAAAGGTGAACTTCATGTCGAAGTTACAAACAACCAACACATTTTGGGTTGTCATTCCCTTGCGACACATGTGTTGAATCACCTTATGACTTGGCACAACACAAGGTACATGAGTGCCGTCAATTGCTCCTATACAATCCTTGAAAAATGGATAGAACCGTGGACTCATCAGCCTAGGATGGATTGCTGTAAAATCTGAGTCCTCGGGCTTAATGATGTCCTTAGCTAGTTTTGTCAGGCATTTCAACACCTTATAGAAATTGGTATGGACTGTGCCTAGTGACCTCTCTAACCTGTCCTCAGCTTGCCTGACTGACTAGGGTGCACCAACCATCCACAGAAACATTCCTAAGGCTTCAATTGAACTAGACTTCTTACTAGATTTCAGGCCATATGACTCTGTAAGCAATTCATGCAACCTATAAAACATTGTTGGGCTTATCCTAAACATTTTGTAGCATCTATCTCTATCTTGTAATTTATTTTGCACCCACTGAAGCCCATACATGAAAGGTTGCCTATATGGGGCCCTAGTACAATATTTATCATAACGCATGGCATACATAAGCATACCAGATAGAAATTCTGAATTGACATCCTCAGCAATAAGTGACAATATCTCATCATCACTGGAATCCTCATCTTGATCATCACAAATGACCTGTGGCCTCACTGAAATTCTAGCCTAATCATATAAATAACAATGATTAGTACAAGTCACTGGAATATAAGTCACTAGAATATACCAAATTAGAACCATATAAGCCACTGGAATAAAAGTTCACTTATATATCAGCATAATATAAGTCACAATTCATTCATCACAGATTTCAGCATAATAAAACTCACAGAAACCACATCATCCATCACAGATTTCACATAAACCACATCATTCATGACTTCAAGTTCAACCGATTAAGGCCCCGTTTGGCACGGCTTTCACCGGCTCCGGCTTATCTGGCACCAACACTGTAGCAATACTGTAGCACGAAGCCGGTTTTCTCTCTCTTCCTCTCTCCCTCTCACTGACATGCGCACTGTTCATCAGAGCCGGTTTTTCTGGCTTATCCCCGCATGCTACAGTACGATCGCTACAGTGCCACGGAAAAGGTGGAGAGAGAGAACCGACTTCGTGCTGTAGTGTTGCTACAGTGTTGGTGTCGGATAAGCCGGAGCCAGTGCAAGCCGTGCCAAACGGGGCCTAAATAACAGAACATAGTTGAACTGATTAAATAACACAACATAGTTCAATTGATGGAACTGATTCTAGATAAATGAAATTGTAGCCTAGTACCCTAAACCCTTGCAAAGGACTCAATAACCGCACGTCTCCCCTCATTAGTATCAGTTGCAATGAAGAAGTCACGGACTATTGGATCCTGGCAGATACGAAGCACAGCCAACCATTGAACAGGATCTGACTCCTGGACCCCAAATTCCTTAGCTAGATGCTGAACTTGCTTAATCTTCTCAAATATGACATCTTCCTTGGATTGTTTGGCACTTATCTTTGCTTCCACAGCCGCAGCAAGGTATTTGTTCCTTTCCTCTTGTATCCTTTCATTGTTTGCCATGAATCTATTCATGGTCCTCAAGGCTGGACTCTTTAACTTGGTCTTCTTAGGACTTTTGGCAGTTGTGCATATGCTGCTAGCTCTCTTGAGGCTACCATTGCTGCTAGGAGTGACTGGTGTTGCTGGGGTAACTGAATCATCATTGCCATCATCTTCTTCATCATCCACTTCCAGAACTTCTCCTTGTCTAGGGACATATGCAGTGGATCCATCAACAGCTACTCCATGAAACATATGCTCTAGGTCTTCCAAGTAATCTGGCCACCCATTCTTCAACTTTTTCCATTCTGGGTGGTCCTGCAGATGGTACTCAAAGTTTAGAAGCCTATAAACATATCACTACTATCTACAAATCTAACAAAGGAGGGTACAAGTACCTTTGTATTATTTTCCCACCAATCTTCAGTTGCTATGACACTCCCATCCTCTCTACGGCCAAGGCCTGATTGAGTCTTTAATTTCTTAATGAACCCATACAAGGATTTCAGTTGCCTGTACCTACTACCAAGCTGTTCCTTATCATGAACCAAATTGGTGGCTGCTCTAAACCGAGTTAGAACCTCATCCCACCCTTTTTTGGTCATGTTCCCTCTCACGCAATTGCCCTTATTGATCTGTTGACACCATAGGGTGCATAGGACACCTATGTTTGGCCCATTCCAATTGCATCTATCTTTTTTAGCCTAAACCAAATTGGAACATAGATACGTACATACACATCATGCATTCGGCAAATGAAAACACGTGAAAATGGTAAGCCAGCGAGGGCGGATATGGTTCATACCGAGGCTCGAGCGTTCCTAGTGGGCGCCGGAATCTCTTCGAGGTCGTCTTCTTCACCATCTGCGACCGGATCCACGTTGAAGTTGTCATCCGCCATGGCTGCTGGATGAGTTGCCGAAGAATGGGACCGGCGACCGCGACGGGGAACCGATCCAGAAGGTGAGGTGGACGAAGATCCACGCGTGCCGCTGTCGGAGAGTGGAGGCGGCCGTGGGGCACGCGGAGCCCCCGGAGTTGAGGCCCGCGCGGCCGGCCATGCCGTCTCTTCCACCGCCAGATCGAGCCGTCCGAACACCAAGGGTACGCCCGGAGGCACGGACGCGCACGGGAGAGGGGGAGAAGCCACCCTCGCCATCTGCTTTGTCCTGGCCGTAGCGTAGGAGGTTCTCGTACCTTCCCATTCCGGGCCAAGCCTCGCCGTTGGAGTTGAGATCGAGGGAGGAGAGGCCGGCCCGTTGAGCGCTGATGGAGCTTGAGCTAGGGAACTGCGCCGGTGGGTCGGAGTAGAGGTTGAAAGCCGACGAGTGCTCCGGTTGGGAGAAGAAATCGTGGGTGCCGTCGTCGTTTCCGTACCCGCCGCCGTTGCCTTCGAATCCGTCCATGAGCGCTCGGACGCGGCTTGAAAGCCCGATCTACGCACGGAGAGGGCACGGCCGGTCGCGGTGAAGGAAGTGTGGGGAAGAAGGCAAAGGCTGGCGATGGAGGAGGTGGGGGAGAGACCGAGAGGAGCGGCTGTGAGGGAATTAGCGTGGCGGCGGTGGAGGAGAGTGGCGGAGATGGAGATGGGGAAAGGAAGAAGGAGAGTGGCGGCCGAGCGAATGGATAGGGTAGGGAGGGAGCGGGCGAGGGGTACAGGCGCGTCCAGGGCGCGGACTGAGGCGAAAAATTTCGGATTCGGGAGTCTGCAGTCCAAAATGTGAAATTTTTTGGACAGGAACTTTTTGCACTTTTCACACCCATGTTTAGTTACATTTTGTAAAAAGATGACCCAGAATCCAAAATTATTTTGCAAAATAGAGGAACTAAACATGGCCTAATTTGACATAGAGCACACCAACTTGATTTCACAATCCTGAGGTTTGTACGGTAACACATAGCAGCTGGTAAATATCTAAAGGTACTAACCAGTCAATAAAAAGCACAAATTTAACAACTCAACCACACTACTCTCAGTCTCTCACCATCCCATTACAGATCAATAATTCTCCTTTACTACTCTCACCTTTCGCAAACACTGCAGAGGTAATTTTGAATAATTCTAACCATTTATATTTCGGCAATGACATATCTGCTTCTAGAAAAGAGATAACAACAGAGGTGATGATTGGACTTCGCTTTTACGTAACCTCTAAAATATAAGAAAAGGTAACATTTGCTAAGTTACTTACCTGTGTGGTGATTCCCAACTGCCAAGAACGTGCTCACACTCACAACATTCTGAAAGGATAATGCAGTGATTCAGAAAATTTAATGAATCTAGTACTATAAAACAACTGCATATGGATTTTGGTTAACGGTTCATGGGTTAGGTCATTCATTCATAGTAACAAGCCAAATGATATCTTCATTCCATTCCTTTGTATATTCCAGATTTAATATTTGCACATAACAGTATACATGATTAACTCCGCTTATGGTGGGGCACCTTTGGTGTCCCAGCATAGCAGGTCCCAAGCCCTGGTAAAGAAGGAGAGTTGTGTTAGACACGGCGAGCTAATGTAAAAACTTAGCCACTTTAATGGAGATGAAACAAAAAATAATCCTGTTGGGGCGTAACCCTCTTAGTGGCGCGCCATGTCGGAACCCGGGTATGGTGTTAAATGAGTAATGGCCGGGTCATCACCCCCGTGACACACCGTGTCGCGATCTGGACACGGTGTCAAGTGAGCAATGATCGAGTCGTCGCATCCTTAGTGGTGTGCCACATCGACGCCCGGGTGTGGTGCAAAATGAGCAAGGGTCTTCACACCTACCTCGGCGGGTGCGAAGGATAAGGAAGCTAGTCGAGCCAACTAGGATCCGTTTAGGTAGCTGGAATGTAGGGTCCAGTTAAGAGAGTTAGTGGACACAACGGTTACGAGGAGTGTAAATATCTTATGCGTCCAAGAGACTAAATGGAAGGGGCAGAAGGCGAAAGAAGGTGGACAATACCGGCTTCAAGCTCTGGTACACAGGGACAACTTCAAATAAAAATGGAGTAGGAGTTGGTGTGGTGGAGGTGAGAAGGCAAAGTGATAGGATCATCTTAGTTAAACTTGTCATTAGTGATATGGTCTTAAACGTAATTAGTGTGTATGTCCCAAGTAGGCCATAATAAGAGTGCTAAGCGGTTTTTTCTGGGAAGACTTAGATCGCTTGGTTAGAGCTGTCCCTAGCAGCGAGAAACTCTTTATACGAGGTGATCTTAATGGCCATGTAGGTACATCAAGCGCAGGTTTCGAGACGGTTCATGGGGGTTCGGCTGGGGGCGAGCCGAGGAACGGCGGACAGGGCACGCGGCGCGCCATGGGCCGGCAGACGGGGGTGCTGCAGGTCGGGGCGCGCTAGGGCATGCTCGTCCGCAGCCGCTCATCCCGGCTCCTGTGTGTCGTCCGCGCGGAGAGTCGGGGAAAGAGAGAAAGGGAGTCAGAGGAAGGACCTGCAGGCGCAAAGACGGAGGTGGAGCGCACTCGTGGACGGGACAAAGGCAGACCAGAGTGAGCCGTGTGGCGTCCGGACACGTACATCCGTCCATAGGTTCAGGTGCTAGCCCCACCTTTAATCTCTAGTCTAATTGAGCGATACGATACGGCGCACGATTCACAAAATCACAATTTTGATCAGCAACTTGTATGCGGTTGTGCGGTCTATTCCCTGACGGATGAATTCTCAGTTAAGAATTTAGAAACTGCATTAAAGTGAAGGGAACTTACGGTGCTTGCTTCGGCCTTGTGTGTGCACCAACAGGCTGAGGTCGCCGAGTCGCTGCTTGTATGGAGTCACGTTTCTTGAAGTCGGCTATCAACATGTTAGGACACTCGGCAAGTCGCAACGTACTCAGAGTCTCGAGAAAGCGGGGAGTCGAGACTTGCTTCACGCTGCTCAGTGTTTCTTTGAACTTGTAGGCCATATATGACAAGTGTTAGTACTACTCCCTACATCATAGAATAAATCAATTTCTAAAATCACGCTAAGTCAAACTATATAAATGTGACGAGACTTTATAGAAAGGGTGACAACATCGGTAATTCAAAATAAGTATATTAAAAATATATTTCAAGATGTATACAGTGATACTGATTTGGAGTCACAGATATTGATTCTTTTCAATAGATTTGGTCAAATTTAAAATAGTTTCAGCTGGACGCCCGAGCCGGGAGCCAAATGAAATGCATCGCATGCGGCCCTGTGTTTCGACAAAAAAAAAAAAAACTACGAAAAATCATTCAAATTTGAAACAAACAAGGCAATGATGGACCAGCTCTTCCTCCTCGGTCCTCATCGCCATCGATAGATAAAAGGAAAAAGTCTACTTAACCCCCCACCTATCAACCATGGTCTACTTCATCCCCTAAACTATAAAACCGTCTATTTTACCCCCTGAACTTTTCAAAACCGTCTATTTTACCCCCGGGCGGTTTTCGACGGTGGCTTTGCTACAGTAACGGTGGTTTGCTACGCTACATGTGGTTTTATCTTTTTCTTTTTTTTATTTATTTTCGCTGAATCTTTGAAAAATCATAGTAAATCATAGAAAAATCATAAAATGGAAAATTCAATTTTGTTGGACTCCACATGAGTAGATCTGCATAGTTAACATATAATGTGGTATGCTTTAGTACAAAGGTTTTGCTATACCTTTAGATTAATTGGAAAATCTAATTTTATCTGTAATTAATTAAAATTTATCTATAACTAAGTTATACATGGTCCAATGAGTACGAAATTTTTACTATAGTTCAAGCATACAATAATTAGCCTACCATAAAAATTTCACCATAATTGGACCACAGAAGCTGCAGCTACGAATTGTTCCAATTAATTACAGACAAAATTGAATTTTCCAATTAATCTAAAACTACAACAAAAATTTTGTACTATTATATATTCATTGTGTAGATTTACTCATGTGGAGTCCAACAAAATTAGATTTTTCATTTTATAATTTTTCTGTGATTTACTATGATTTTTTAAAAATTCACCAGAAATAAATAAAAAGAAAAAGACAAAACCATTGTCACTATAGTAAAACCACCGTTACTGTAGTAAAACCACCGTCGAAAACCGCCCGGGGAGTAAAATAGACGGTTTTGAAAAGTTCAGAGGATAAAATAGACAGTTTTATAGTTTAGGGGTGAAGTAGACCATGGTTGATAGATGGAGGATTAAGTACACTTTTTCCATAGATAAAAGCACACACTAGAATCCTCGGTTAGTGTGCGTGGAATGGGATCGAGGCGGCAGACTCTGGCTCGGACGGGAGTAACCACTCTGTAGCTGACATGCGGGCCCCGTTGGGAAGCGACTGTGGTAACTACATGCTGGCAGCTGTGGTTTTGGCGCTTTGCGTGCTGCTGGGCCTTGGCCCCTTAGCGCAGACGCGTGCGTAGGCTTGCTGGCGGCCCGGAAAGCTGGAGCGGTCCTAAAGCATAGGCAGCTCGGAAAACGGAGAGGACAGAGAGAAGAGAAACAAAGAGGTTTTCTATATCGGAAATGCTAAGCGTCTTACATCTGACACGAGCAAATCATCATCAGACGCTCCCGTAGGTCCACCACTTTGTTGCTTGTGTTTTTACCCCACCGCGTGCGCCGCTCACTCCCTCCCGTCACGCACGCTGGTGCTGGTGGTGCTCGCTCCACCCGTCGCGCGCGCCGCCCGCTCCACCGACCCAAGACCGGTGCTGATGGGGCTACTGGTGGTGGTGCTCCCGTGTGCCGCCACTCACTGCCGGCTCCTACTCCGATGGCCGGAATTGACCGGCACATGTGCTCCCCCTCCCCTATGTTGCAAATATATGTTTTAAGTGTTTCGTACATTTCGTAGGTATGTTGCAGTTGTTTCATATGTATGTTGTAAAAGTAGATCGGAGATGTTGCACATGTTGCATATGTTGCAAGTGTTTTAGAGACATGTTGCAAGAGTTTTTTTCAAAATGTTTCATATGTTCCAGACGTATGTTACAAACGTTTTGATCTGAATGTTGCATATGTTTCACATATATCTTGTAACAATATGTTCCAACAATATGATGATCTGAATGTTTTCATGTTGCAAGTTTCAAGCGTTATATCTGGGTGTTGCATATGTTTTTACACATATGATGCAAGTGTATGTTCTAGATGTTTTATCTGTTTCAAATATATCAGACGTATGTTGCTTTCAAGTGTTTTATGTTATTCAGAGAGTCAAGGGGGGGTGGGGAAGTGATGGTGGCACGACACGGGTGCCGGAGAATAGGGCACGACGAGCCGGTGGTCGGGGGCACGATGGGACGGGGTGCACTTGCGTGGATGGGGACGGGGCAGATTGTGAGTGAGTCATATGGATGCAACGATGACGTGATGTGCATGCGGGCAGGGCGAATTAGCGAACGGGCTCGACTGTGCAAGTGCACGCGGGAAACTTCTGGCCCCCAGCACGTCCCTTTTTATATAAACCAACCACTCCAAACTCAATTCGAACTTGAGACTAAGCACACATATGCAATCAATAAACTATGCACTAGCAATGTATGCAACAGTCATGGCACCAGCCGCGGGAGGTAGAGCGGTGCCGGTGGCCCAGCATCATCCATGTTGTGCGGGAAGCAGGGAGGGTGAGGAGGGACTGGAACCCGGACAAGGAGGCCATTTGGGACCTAATCCCGCTGTCAGCCAAGGTCAGCACCAACGGCAACGAGGTCGGCGCGTGATTTGCGGTGCCGACCCTAGGGGAGGGCACCGGGTACGACGCTCGAGGGCCCAGGCGGGGGAAGGGCCAAAGCCCAGCTATACAAACCCCCAGGCCCTATAGTCTATCATCATTCATCAGCAAACTAATGAGAAGATAGAAGAGAGGCAGAGAACTGATCAGGTGACCCAAGAAGACAACGTCGACCTTTCTTTCCCGGGCAAAGAGAAGGCGAGGAGCCATGCCACACACTCTGATCATGACTCGCGAATTCGCGACGCGCCGACGCACACACACGGAGTCCGCGAGCAACGCCGCCGCGGAGAGCTAGACTGCCGGAGACACGGACACGGCGCACGACGGCGGCGACCAAGTAGGGCTCCACGACGACGACATCTTGGTTCCTGCCTTCTTGCAAACTGCGATTGCCGATCCGTTATTTCAGTTCTTGTCCAGGCCCTAGGTATTTTTTTCCTTGTTCATTTTTACTCTAAATTAATTATTTATATAATATTCTAGATTATTTTTTGTGAAGAGCATTCGAGACTTCTGTACCCTGTTCTTCAGCACTACTTCAGCAGTACTTTTCAGCGAAGGAACAAATCAACATAAACCAAATTTCAGTGAAACGAACATGGTATTTTGTACTCATATAATCATGTTTTTCTTCTAATTTAGGTGTTAGATTAAAAAATATTATTGAATTGTTTTTGCTTTGCAAGTAAAATTAACGCCTATATATTATAAGATTTTAGTAGCGCCGTCGCGACGAGTTGGCTAAAGAACCTCAAAATCATAGGACCGGGGTTTTTTCTTTTCGCTCTTGTTGTAATTTCCGTTGATTTCACCTGTGGCTGCGGCAATGTAAATTTGATAACTACGATGAATGCTGAGTGCTTGCAGCACCATGGGGGCATGTGCCCTTAGGGACAATTTTTACTTTCTCAAATCAAATGAGCTCAACAATGTGCCTGCGGGAATTGCGATCGTGTGCGGTGTTGTTTGCGTCGCAGCACTGGTCATCATCGCACTCTGCGCCGATAGGAGGTCCGACATGGGCGGCGCCGGTCAGATCCACGACATGGAGACGGGAGGCACACTGGCACCGGCCGTGGCTCGTCGAGTCGGTGTGGGAAGGGGGCAGGATGAGGAAGTATTGGAACCCAGAGAAGGGGATTATGTGGGCGCCGCTCCCACCGCCGATCGGGGTCAGTAACGAGCACCGCGACGGCGACGAGGTCGGCGCGTCCATCTATCACTACTTGTTTAGCAAGTGATTGGAAGGGGAGGAAGGATTAGGCCTGTTTAGATTCCAAAAATTTTCACCCCAAAGTGTGACATCGAATTTTGCGGCACATGCATAAAGTACTAAATGTAGACGAAAAATAAAACTAATTATACAGTTGGGTGAGAAATCGTGAGACGAAACTTTCGAACCTAATTAGTCCATAATTAGACACTAATTATCAAATACAAACGAAAATGCTACAGTACCAAAACCAAAATTTTTTGCCAACTAAACACGCCCTTAGTATCCCAATTCGATGTCAGAGATAAAATTTACCCCTCTTTAACCAATCTCAATTCTATTAATTTTTTTTGATAAGTCAATTCTATTATCTTCATCCGTAGAAACAAGTATCGGGAAGAATTGTTCTAGAAAAGACCGATAGCCTGTTCGCTTGGTCGTATTTGACTTATAAGTCATGACTTATCAACCAACGAACAATATTTTTCTCTCACACTAAACCAGCCAACAGTACTTTCTGTCCTGGCTTATAAGCCAACAGTGTCTCTTTTCTAACCTGATCATCACAATAGTAAATAAATTTAGGAACTCGATCATAAGAATGCAGTACTAGCATCAAAGATGATGAACTGACTACATTGGGATAAGCCAAGGTAAGAGCAGCCATTCTTCTTTGTCCACCATGCAGCCTGTTCG